>NC_092090.1:90476786-90795536 GCF_045679555.1 Salvelinus alpinus
AAAAAGGCTTTACGACGAAAGCACAACATATCATTATGTTAGGTCAGCACCTATTCACAAAAAAACACAGCCATTTTTCCAGCCAAAGAGAGGAGTCACAAAAAGCAGAAATAGAGATAAAATGAATCACTAACCTTTGACGATCTTATTCAGATGACACTCATAGGACTTCATGTTACACAATACATGTATGTTTTGTTTGATAAAGTTCATATTTATATCCAAAAATCTCAGTTTACATTGGCGTGTTATGTTCAGTAATGTTTTGCCTCCAAAACATCCGGTGATTTTGCAGAGAGCCACATCAATTTACAGAAATACTCATAATAAACATTGATAAAAGATACAAGTATTATACATGGAACTTTAGATAAACCTCTCCTTAAGAAGCCTTTTGGACCTGTACTTGGCGCTCCGGTACAGCTTGCCATGCGGTAGCAGAGAGAACAGTCTATGACTAGAGTGGCTAGAGTCTTTGGCAATTTTTTGGGCCTTCCTCTGACACCGCCTGGTATTTTGGTCCTGGATGGCAGGAGGCTTGGCCCAGTGATGCACTGGGCCACAACCACTACCCTCCGTAGTGCTTTGCGGTCGGAGGCCGAGCAGTTGCCATACCAGGCGGTGAGGATGCTCTCGATGGTGCAGCTATAGAACCTTTTGAGGATCTGAAGACCCATGCCAAATCTTTTCATTCTCCTGATGGGGAATAGGCGTTGTCGTGCCCTCTTTTGGAAGTGGCTCGCTGCTGCCTCCCTTCTCTTCGTCGGGGCTCCAGGGGCTCGCTGCTGTCTCCCTTTCCCTCGTCAGGGCTCCGGGAGCACGCTGCCCACTTGTTCATAATGGCATTAGAAAGACAGACGGGCCAGGCCGGGCGGCAGCGGAAAATCCACCACACATTGTTTCCTCATCATCACTGTCTTCTCTGACCTCACATGGATGCTACATCTTCATAGATAGGCCAATCGCAACAGAGAAAGACTTATAGTTGATGGAATGTTCTCCACAGAGGAGGCATGAGTAAGTTTAGATTGGCCCAAAGCGCTTTAATCGCCTACTTTTCAAATTGTAAAGTGAGCTTTTGTTTTAAGTGGCCAATGAGAGCAGGTATACTGTTATGTTGCACATATTACCATTAGGTAATGCTATTAAATAAAATCTAAACATCACAACACCCTTCATTATACAATCTATTTAAGCGTAATCACATGACTTCTCTTCACCTCTTCAGCATCTCTTCCCTCTCTACCTCCCCCTTCACTCCATCTCCAGTCCTCTACCAGCCCCCAATCCCCCCTAACCTGCTCTCACCCCAACCCCATCCATACCACAGCTTGACCCCACTAGGCTCATGCAACACATTAAATGCCAGTTAGTCTGGAGCTAGCCCTGGCAGAGGCTGTGGTAGTGGCCTGGCTTGGCCTGTGGGAAGGTGCTTATTGGTCCTTGGAGGCCAGGGTGTGGATGTGGTGGTTCCAGGACCTTGGAGCTGAGCTGTCCCCCTAAAGACACCATCTCCCGACCAACACATCTGGCTTTCTGCTCTGTTTTTCTACTCCTTCACTACTCTGTCCACCTTGCCTCTAGTCTATTAACCAGACCCATCTCGCCGACCTTGTTTTCTCTTTCCGTTATGAGGAGGTCGGATAAGGGGATTTATTCCACCAAGCAAGGTATTTCGCTGATATTATGATGCAGCTGTTCCCATTATGTTTAGCACGGCTCCAAAACAAGACTTCAAACCAACTGGAACAGCTGTCCCACACGTGTAACAGGGATTTTGTGCTGGAACAACCGTGTGTCGGCAATAAAAGGCATTCTACCCTCCTAATATGGATATGAGATCAAAAACGTGTCATACAGTAAATTAGTCTTGATGATCTCATGCCACTTTAGACATGTACTGACCCCCCCCCCCCCAAATGAAATCACATTTGATTCGTCTCACAGTTTACAGCATGAGATAAAGCAACACTATGGAATATGAAGACAAATCTCTGGGACCAGTCCTGAGAAATACATGTTCAGCCGGTAGAACAACACATGGTGTGCTGCTGTGGTTATCTGCAGCTTTCAGAGCCTTGCCCTTTACTGTCCCAGTGTTATTTACACACCACCAGACGGACCAAATGATACATGTTATGTCTGACCTTCTATATTTCTTTTCATTCCTCTTAACTGTGATTTTATTTCCCTTGGACAGAGCAGATAGAACGAGAGGGAAGAGGCGTGTGTGTGTGTGTGTGTGTGTGTGTGTGTGTGTGTGTGTGTGTGTGTGTGTGTGTGTGTGTGTGTGTGTGTGTGTGTGTGTGTGTGTGTGTGTGTGTGTGTGTGTGTGTGTGTGTGTGTGTGTGTGTGTGTGTGTGTGTGTGTGTGTGTGTGTGTGTGTGTGTGTGTGTGTCTCGCATTGTATATCTGCACAACATACAATTGCACACCTCAATAACTAAACAGAGCAATAACCACACCAACCAAATGAATACAACAACAGAAGTGAGAGCCTCCGTCCATCACAGGGTCTTTGTCTGGTTGGAAAGAGTTAACCGCCACGGGACCTAAGTCAACATGGCCATGGCTCGTCTGGCCCTCCCTGCCAGATCAATATCTGCAAATAATAAATTAGCTCCCAGAGGGGCGCAGTAACCCCCATAACACCGCCCAGGAAAGTCTACACTTGGTGTGTGACTCAATAAGGCAGGAGAACAAGTGTGCAGGGGCACGTCTTTATCACTCCATAATAGAAAATTAATGGTGCTCATATCAGCGCTGAGGCACCCTGAGGGTTAGCTAATAGGGCTAGTTATAACTGTCATCCTCCCAGAGACCCCCGGAAATATTCCATGCAAACACAGAGACCTGCGCAGGAGAAGGGAGGGAATGTATGCAGAGATGATGGGGATTCCCTCCACAATATTCTCAGCTGACAGAATGGATTTAAAAGGTGTAAAATACTGCCAAGTTGACTATGACGTCGTTAAACAAATGAAACATGTTTTGTGGATGTGGTGATTTGCAGATGTGTGTCTGATTGGGACGAAACGGCACAACATGAGTAGGTATCAGCTTTTTAACACATGGACATGACACCAGAACAGTTGATATACTTCCCTGGCTAAAAGACTGAACCTGAAATTAACACAAGTGACAAAAATTCAACTAAAGTAATAGTTATGATCTGTATTTATTCATGTATAGTTATTGGCTAGTTATAGGCTATCCATGTCTAGTGAACAATTCAACATGGCGCATAATATGTGTGTTGGATGCCAACAGATCCATATAGTTTGCAGGTTGGTGATGAGACTTAAAAAACGTAACTACTATCACTTATTTCAGCTGTTTTGTTCCTGGGGTCCAGAAACAGAGCTATGGAATTAAATAAACACAGTTGATATTGATCTCCAGCCACCCGGTAGCAGCCGAGACTCAAGAAGATTTATTACAACACCGTACGCAGAGCACGGTGGAACACATACACACATCACACACGCACACAGACACACAACCATGTTTAAATAGCCAATGGTATAACACACATTCGATCTGGTCCCTTTAATTTGCCTATGTTCTAATTTGAGGAGGGCTGGGAAGGGTTTACCCTCCTCCTATCACCTTCCTCCAGCTTTTCACTTCGCCAAACTGTGGGAAGAGTCAGCTTTGAACTCACCCACATACAGCCACACTTCCATCTCGAGCACAAACATTGTGTCATTTTCTGCAGGCCACCTGAGATATGTTCTCCATGTTGGAAGCTTCTAGAACAAACGTGGTGCCAGCTGGAAAGGAGAAAAGTTATCCGTAAGGTGAGGAGCATCCCAACGTAGTGAGGTTGATATTCCGTCAATTTAGCACCACACATCTCCATCAAAACAGATCCTCTCACGGTGGATCAAGAGCAGAAATGAACTGTAGAGAAAAACAGAAACAGTATATTCCTTTCAATGGAGTAGAACTGTGTGGATCTGACGTTTAGGTCTGTGTAAGTCTGTGTGTGTCGGTGCATGCCAGTGCCACTAAAAGAAAAAATGAAAGAACAGGAGAAGAAATATAAAGCCTGGTTCCTCATCATGCGGTTGTTAGCTTGTCCAATCTATGGCAATCAGTGCGCTCCCAGGGGTTGAAAGACACGAGACGCGGGGGAAAGGGAAGCGAAAGCTGAGGAAAGATCAATACTGCACTGGGAAACAAGAAGTGTGGGCTATTTACTTTTCATTGATCTGATGATGCAGGAGAAACACCTCCGTCTTCTAGTAAATAGAGAGAATAAGTATTCTGTAGAGGGTTGGCGTGTTTCTCTCTCCTCACCCTAAGGTCAGGGAGAAAGCTAAAAACAACCAGGAACAAAACAAAACAAAAAAATTCTGGGGCTCAGTAAAGTAATTAATCTGCATTAAAACGCCATGGGAACAGACACTAACTAGCCAAGTAAGATTTGGCTGTAAGCTGCTGAAGAGCCCTGGCAGTGGAGACAGAGAGAGAATGTAGACTAGGACTGGAGGAGAGGATGGAGGAGAGGACTGGAGGAGAGGATGGAGGAGAGGACTGGAGGAGACGATGGAGGAGACGATGGAGAGGAGAGGAGAGGAGGACTGGAGAGGAGAGGAGAGGACTGGAGAGGAGAGGAGAGGACTGGAGAGGAGAGGAGAGGACTGGAGAGGAGAGGACTGGAGAGGAGAGGAGAGGACTGGAGAGGAGAGGACTGGAGAGGAGAGGACTGGAGAGGAGAGGAGAGGATGATAAATACATCAGGCCTCAAGCAGTGCTAGACATACAGTACATAGTGTAATGGAGCTGTAGTTAGTCCCCACAGTACCGGGAAACACTACATTCATAATGCACATGTCAAGAGGAATATGAGGTTTTGTAAAAAGCAGAACATACTATCAGTGTACCATAAATGTTCCCTCCCTAAGCTCCCAGGCCATTTGTTTTATTGAGTGCATTTGCTGGACACATTCATCGTCCAACTACGTACAGTACGTGTCACAGTAGTGATTGAATTTGCTGTATAGATATTTTAGGGGTGAAAGTACTGTCCTGAGTGTGTGTTTCACATACAAGTTGTCCTTACTGTATGCTAAATATTTTTCACTGGGCTCTGCATGACCAGAACATATGGTAAGATATATCATGATAAGATATCATGGTATGTCTTATCATGGTATAAGACATACCAGAGAAACAGATGACTGACACCAGACGGGGTATTGGATCAAATCAAATCAAGTTTATTTTATATAGCCCTTCGTACATCAGCTAATATCTCGAAGTGCTGTACAGAAACCCAGCCTAAAACCACAAACAGCAAGCAATGCAGGTGTAGAAGCACGGTGGCTAGGAAAAACTCCCTAGAAAGCCCAAAACCTAGGAAGAAACCTAGAGAGGAACCAGGCTATGAGGGGTGGCCAGTCCTCTTCTGGCTGTGCCGGGTGGAGATTATAACAGAACATGGCCAAGATGTTCAAATGTTCATAAATGACCAGCATGGTCAAATAATAATCAGGAGTAAATGTCAGTTTGCTTTTCATAGCCGATCATTAAGAGTATCTCTACCGCTCCTGCGGTCTCTAGAGAGTTGAAAACAGCAGGTCTGGGACAGGTAGCACGTCCGGTGGACAGGTCAGGTTTCCATAGCCGCAGGCAGAACAATGACAGACAGCACTGCAAAAACCAAGCAAGAGAATGAACAAGAGCCTGTGAGGCCCATTCATTAAACCAAGAAGGTCTAAGCAGTAATAGTTTATTGATCTGAGATAAAACAGGATACAGGCCTAACACAATTCATATAGATAGGATGTAATATTTACAGTGTGAGTAAGAAGTAATGCTAATTCAATCCGGTTGCTGGTTTTGAATTAAAACGACCCTTATAAGAACAATGTTTCACAGAGCTAAACAACATGTCATCAAATGCCACCATGCTGCAGTTTTGTACTGCTTCTCCCTGGATGGAACTTAATTTATCAGTTAATGTCATTGATTGGCTAGAGAGTCAACACCCCAGTGGGTCCAAAATCACCATCTGATTACATTGCTAGGATGAAAATGAACATACTAAAGAGGTCCATCATAGTCTTCTAGGGGTTGTCTTTGAGGAGACATTCCAAATCACCAATATGCCAACTGATTATTATTCTGAAAGCAACTCAATGGAAAACAATAGAATGATATATATATGGGGGATACAATCATCCCAGCTCTGCAGATTTTGCTGCGAAGAGATCATTTGTTTTGGTACTGTCCATATGTAGCTGGTTTTTGGTCGCAGGTTCAGGAATGGCTGAAGACTCGTAACATGTACCTGGAGCTAACTCTGCAGGTAGCACTGCTGGGTGATTTGAAAAGGCATAGTCAATCAATCAATAATATAATAATGCTTTTTGCAAAAAGAAATATCTTTAATAAAACCTCTTGCCGCTCCGATCCCTTTAGCGGGATCATTTTCGTCTACATCCGGAGAATTGCAGAGCGCCAAATTCAAATTAAATTACTAAAAATATTTAATTTTCATGAAATCACAAGTGCAATACACCAAAACACAGCTTAACCTGTTGTTAATCCAACCGGCGTCTCAGATTTAAAAAATACTTCATGGTGAAAGCAAACCACGAGATTATGTGAGGACAGCTCTCAGCAGACAAAACATTACAAAGAGCTAGCAGCAAAGTAGATTGGTCACGAAATTCAGAAAAGCAAACGTCAGAAAAGCAATGAAATTAATCACTTACCTTTGATGATCTTCGTATGTTTGCACTCACGAGTGTCACGTTCGTCATAACGATGAGACCAAGGCGCAGCGTGATGTGAATACATTCTTCTTTAATTAACGAATAAACACTAAACAAACTAACAAAACGACCGTGACGCTATTTAAACCAAGTGCTGACATGCAACTACACATAGATGCTACCCACAAATACAGGTGGGAAAAGGCAACCTAAGTTTGGTTCTCAATCAGAGACAACGATAGACAATCACACAGAAATACAAATCATAGAAAAAGGAACATAGAATGCCCACCCAAATCACACCCTGACCAAACCAAAATAGAGACATAAAAAGCTCTCTACAGTCAGGGCGTGACAACGAGACTCCCAGTTACACAATAAATGTTCGTTTTGTTCGATAAAGATTCTCTTTATATCCAAAAACCTCCATTTGGCTGGCGCGTTTTGTTCAGGAATTCCACATGCTCGTGCGGTCACGACGGGCAGACGAAAATTCCAAATAGTATCCGTAAAGTTCGTAGAAACATGTCAAACGTTTTTTATAATCAATCCTCAGGTTGTTTTTACAATAAATAATCGATAATATTTCAACCGGACGGTAGCCTTTTCAATAGAAGAGAGAAAGAAAAGGTCTCGCTCCCGGCGCGCGCGCATGCACAAATCTGAGGACATCTGGCTATCCACTGACGCGATGTGATCATTCTCGCTCATTTTTCAGAATAAAAGCCTGAAACTATGTCTAAAAACTGTTCACACCTTGTGGAAGCCATAGGGAAAGGAATCTGGTTGATATCCCTTTAAATGGAGGATAGGCTTGCAATGGAAAAGAGTAGTTTCAGAAAAACAGCACTTCCTGGATGGATTTTCCTCAGGTTTTCGCCTGCTATATCAGTTATGTTATACTCACAGACAATATTTTGACAGTTTGGAAACTTTAGAGTGTTATCTATCCTAATCTACCAATTATATGCATATTCTAGCTTCTGGGCCTGAGAAATAGGCATTATACTTTGGGCACGTTTTTCATCCAAACATCAAAATACTGCCCATCAAAAAGAAAGGAGGACCAAGGCACTCTTCATATAATTAATTAAAATGCCTTTATTAGTAATACTGCCCCCTAGCCTAAAGAGGAACTTTTTGTGAAACATCACAGCACAGTTGAAAAAGATATGGCAAATAGGAATCACAACTGGATGGTGTTCAGAGATAGATGGGGGAGGGTTTGACTGGAGCTGAAGGGTGGGACTAAAAACAACAATATAACTAATGTAAAATATACTGTGTCCGTAAAATGTATATAGTGCATTTGTAAAGTATTCAGGCCCCTTGACTTTTTCCACATATTGTTACATTACAGCCTTATTTTAAAATGCATTAAATTGTTTTTTCCTCCTCATCAATATACACACAATAACACATAATGACAAAGCAAAAACAGGTTCAGACATTTTTGCAAATGTATAAAATGAAAAAAAAAAATATATAACATTTGCATACATTACATTTATCAACCCTTTACTCAATACTTTATTGAAGCACCTTTGGCAGCGATTACAGCCTTGAATGGGTATGACGCTACAAGCTTGGCACAACTGTATTTGGGGAGTTTCTCCCATTCTTCTCTGCAGATCTTCTCAAGCTCTGTCAAGTTGGATGGGGTGTGTCACTGCACAGCTATTTTCAGGTCTCTCCAAAGATGTTTGATCGGGGTTCAAGTCCGGGCTCTGGCTGGGCTATTCAAGGACATTCAGAGACTTGTCCCGAAGCCACTCCTGCGTTGTCTTGGCTGTGTGGTTAGGGTCGTTGTCCTGTTGGAAGGTAAACCTTCGCCGCAGTCTGAGGTCTTGGGCACTCTGGAGCAGAATTTCATCAAGGATCTTTCTGTAATTTGCTCAGTTCATCTTTCCCTCGATCCTGACTAGTCTCGCAGTCCCTGCTGCTGAAAAACATCCCCACAGTATAATGCTGCCACCACCATGCTTCACTGTAGGGATGGTGACAGGTTTCCTCCAGACGTGACGTTTGGCATTCAGGCCAAAGAGTTCAATCTTGGTTTCATCAGACCAGAGACTCTTGTTTCTCATTGTCTGAGAGTCTTTAGGTGCCTTTTGGCAAACTCCAAGCGGGTTGTCATGTGCCTTTTACTGAGGAGGGGATTCTGTCTGGCCACTCTACCATTAAGGCCTGATTGGTGGAGTGCTGCAGAGATGGTTGTCCTTCTGAATGGTTCTCCCATCTCCACAGAGGAACTCTGTCAGAGTGACCATCGGGCTCTTGGTCACCTCCCTGACCAAGGCCCTTCTCCCCCCTGATTGCTCAGTTTGGCCGGGCTGCCAGCTCTAGGAAGAGTGTTGGTGGTTCATAACTTAAGATAATATTTTAAGAATAATGGAAGCCACTGTGTTCTTGGGGACCTTCAATGCTGCATAAATGTTCTGGAACCCTTCCCCAGATCTGTGCATCGACACTGTCGTGTCTTTGACTATGCCAGATTGATTGCTATGACATGCTATTCTATAAAATCATTTATCCGCAATTAATATTACCTGATTGAACTAATCATGTAAATATTAATTAACTAGAGAGGGACACCACGAAAGAATATTTATAGAGCTGTTATCTTTCGAATAAACTCTTAAAGATTTTGTAATATTTTACTAAATAGCCGTCACATTAATCGTCATTTTATTCAGTCTCATCTGAAAGTTGTAAGTCCTTGATTATCTGCAAGAATCCTGGCTAACAAGTTGAATCAGCAATACAAAATTGGGTTTAATTATTTATTTACTAAATACCTAACTAATCACACAGAATCACACATATACAATTAAATCATAACTTGATCACAAATTACGTCATACAGAAAACGTCCCTAGCGGGCGGAATAGATATGACAGCTTGTTACACAAAGGGAATGGGCTGAGTCTTAGTGAAAGAGCGGGAGATTGGAACATAGGCGAGCTGTGCTCTCGTAAATCAGTATCTGATGCATTCTAAATTACCGCCCATTTGAGAAAGAAAATGCAATACATATTTACTCTGAGCTGCGCTTCAGTAGGTTGGTGGTAGATGGAAGAACGTATCGCCAACCCGAGTCCTCTGTCCTTTGGAGAATGTCTCTGGTTGTCACGGGATACTTTGTAGTAACGTTGTGTGTGGAAGACGGGATACTCGGACTGTCCTTCCTAACCTGCGTTTGTAGCAGCTGTTGCCAACTCAACGGCTAGGAGATATCACTTCTGTAGTGAACACGAGTTCAAAGTTCATACCATTCACAATCAAAGTCCATGCTGATGTTGGCCTAGTTCTGTAGTTATTGTCTGAACCATCTTGACATCGGATCGTCATCCAAAATGTACCCGGAACAGGAAGTTACATTTTTGTCACTGGCTTTATATAGTGGAGGTAGAGGGGTGTGTCTGAAAAGTCTATTACCCAGGTCTCTTCACAGGGGCGGGCCCCTGGTTGAGCAGAAGCCAAATTTATGAAAACACAGATCTCTCATTTGGAAGGTAAAATTACATTTCACCTCTTCACAAACAATGTCATATTCAAACATTTGAATTAAACAACAATTCCATGTGAATCCGATACCTCTGACGTTTAGACTTTTCACAGTAGCGTTTATGTCATTCTATCATTGATGAGAATGTGTCAGAGGGCAACCGAACTGACATAATATACCTTAAGTACCACCGCATATGTACAGTTGGTTGGATTACCAGAATATAGTTCATTTCCCCCAACTTCTGATGTTACCCAGAATCTCTATGTTAACCCATGGGTTTCCTTATGTCACATCAGTTATAGTGGGGAGAGAGAAAAAGGAGGAAAGAGGTATTTATGACTGTCGTAAACCTACCCCCAACCCAACGTCATGACAACACATTCCTGCAAACTTATGACTTGGTTTTTGCTCTGACATGCACTGTCAACTGTGGTACCTTATATAGACAGGTGTGTGCCTTTCCAAATCATGTCCAATCAATTGAATTTACCACAGGTGGACTCCAATCAAGTTGTAGAAACATCTCAAGGATGATCAATGGAATCAAAACAGGATGCACCTGAGCTCAATTTTGAGTCTCATAGCAAAGGATCCGAATACTTATTGGGGTATTGTGTGTAGATTGATGATGATTTTTTTTTATAAGGCTGTAACGTATAGGTTCAGAACTTTTGTGAAACAGCACAGTTAAAAATATATGACAAATAATAATCAAACTTGATGGTCTTCAGAGATAGATGGGAGCGGTTGAGGGTAGCTGAAGGATTGGATTAAAGACAAACAAAAGATAACTATTGTAAAATACACTGTGTCCATCAAATGTATATAGTATGTATAAGCTAGAAGTAGAAGCCTAAGTGTTGTTGTCCATTAGTTTACTCCAATTAGGGCAGGGGTGGTAGGCTTTACTGGAAAATAATAAAGGAAAATATATAACAAAATAATAATAATAAAATGTATATATACATGTATAAATTTACCACAAAAATTAATGGGGGACTGGAAATGATGCAGAACATGATGGAAACTACAATCTACCTGCAATATTAAAGCTGATCTACCTACTAATTGTTTTTTAAATAATAATAAAATGATGTAAAACATCACATTAGAACTATCTACTTATCCTAGTGCATTTGTCATATACGTATAGCCTATGCTTGAATAGGTGAGGAAATGTTAATGTATGACAAACTTTAACAACAATAAATTATGGTAAATATCCAGACCACCGAACGAAAACCCTTTCCCCTCTATGCTTTGCATGGCAGCACTGAATAAAACCCTTTTGCTTAGATCCATAAAATTCATATTTTATTTTCAGACAGGAGAACACAAGGGCATTTTTTACTGTGTGAACCTCTCTTTCTCTTCCCTCCATTGACTATGTGGCTGTATCGCAACAAGCAGCCTTTAATGACTCCCTGAAGACCCCTCTATCCCTGCCCACTCCCTCTGCCTGCCTGCCTCCTCTTCGGCCTCCAGTTCAGCTGCTAATTAACCCTCTCTAATAGCTTAGATTACATTAGCTTTGAGCGCCTCACACCCTCCACTGGACTCGCACCGCCACACAATGAGCCCTGCCTTGCTTTACAAATTCCTCCCTTCACAAGAGCACAATTATGAATTCAAACAAGTTCTTATGCACACTCACTCATCCAGGTAAGAAGGCCACCCAGCCACCGCCTCCCCGCCCTGGGTCTGAAGGGGTCTGAAGAGGGGGACCACACAACAAGATGGCGTGGGGTGGGGGACACACACACAGCAATCCTAAAGAGCCAATCACAGAGCTCAGGGGTCACTTTAGGTGTTCCATTGGCCCAGTCACGGAAGCCAAATGATAACCCTGCGTCTTAACATTCCAATTCAGCCCGGAATGGAATCTTAATTACCTTGGGCCAATCCAGCTGAAGGGGGAAGACGGCAAAGAGATAGAATTAGACAATGAAATTAATCACTTAAGCTGCTGGTTTCAAGATTCAACTAAAATTATCACAAATACAGAAATATAGACCTACATTTAAATTGATGATTTATATAAATAAATAAAAACTACATTTTGGTATTTTTTTATTTAGTCCACTGTTGATACAGTCCCAATATTTTTTGCATGTCAGCAGTCAAGTTTTCAAGATATTGGACAGTCAAGGAGCCACATCATCATGATGCAGTTAAGACTAAGAGGGGAGGATGTTATGAGGAAGGTTCATCTGTAGATCTCTAGCATCGCAAATATAACAGAGTAGCCTAAATGTGTCAACCCTAAATTCTTAGAAATACAGTAGGTATCCTTAACTCAATGGAGGTGCACAGTCCTTTAGTATTGGCACCATTACACTAATCAGGTCATGATAGTATTCAATCCAAAATAATGGCTAAGAGGAAGGGGGAAGTAACGTATTCATCAAAATGATGTATTTCAGAATTGGGAAATATTTTTTTTCTAAAAGCACTTAGTGTGAAACCTATGGATGATAATGTGAGGAGAAATGGAGAAGGGAAAAAACGGAAAAAGAAATAGATGTAATCTCCCAACGTCTGAATGTAAATTGGTAGATTTGTAGTGAAAGGACCTTCTCATGTTTCTTTGTCCGAACAAGTAATTTCCCCTCCATCCCTCTCCTGTAAGGCTTGCCATAGCAGCATTTTCAGCTGCACAGAGCACTCTCCTTTCTATTTCAATAGGACAGCTAATTTGCTAGACTCCCAGCTGAACTGCTGACTGGGTATTTTAGACTGTGTGTGTGTGTGTGTGTGTGTGTGTGTGTGTGTGTGTGTGTGTGTGTGTGTGTGTGTGTGTGTGTGTGTGTGTGTGTGTGTGTGTGTGTGTGTGTGTGTGTGTGTGTGTGTGTGTGTGTGTGTGTGTGTGTGTGTGTGTGTGTGTGTGTGTGTGTGTGTGTGTGTGTGTGTCATGAGCGAGGAGAAAGATGGAGAGAGAGAAAGTGAGAGAGAGGGAGAGAACACATTGTATCACTCAGAGATCATTAGATGTGTAAGGGCTTTGCTATGCAAGGTCAGGGCTGGTCTAGGTGGGCAACAGTACGGCAGTAAAACAAGTCTAATCAGCTGCTTTTCTCCTCCACAGCCCTTCTCGATTATAGCCTACTTTATTCTCCCTGTATGTATTTACTGGCATTACCAAGGCATATATGCCAAGGACACACACAGAATGGCTTTGAGGAGAGTGGCCTCATTACAGGGGGGAAATGAAGTTCTTGGCTCTCTATCTCTCTCCCAGGGAGAGAAGGGCTGCTTTAACAGGTGCAGCACAATCACATGACTATTCCACACTTTTCATTAAGGCTATCTTTTAAGTGGAGGCCTGCAACTGGCGACACACACACACACACAGTTCTCTATCATAGAGGTACCCGTTTCGAGAGTGTGAGGGAAGGGCGGTAGATTTGTGGAATAAATCCACTTTGTATAACAACAATCTCTCTACCCCCACCCCACAGCCCAACTCCCTGAGTCCATCTCTCTACCCCACCCCACAGCCCAACTCCCTGAGTCCATCTCTCTACCCCCACCCCACAGCTCAACTCCTTATGAGTCCATCTCTCTACCCCCACCCCACAGCCCAACTCCCTGAGTCCATCTCTCTACCCCCACCCCACAGCTCAACTCCTTATGAGTCCATCTCTCTACCCCCACCCCACAGCTCAACTCCCTATGAGTCCATCTCTCTACCCCCAACCCACAGCCCAACTCCCTGAGTCCATCTCTCTACCCCCACCCCACAGCCCAACTCCCTATGAGTCAATCTCTCTACCCCCACCCCACAGCCCAACTCCCTATGAGTCAATCTCTCTACCCCCAACCCACAGCTCAACTCCCTATGAGTCAATCTCTCTACCCCCACCCCACAGCCCAACTCCCTATGAGTCAATCTCTCTACCCCCACCTCACAGCTCAACTCCTTATGAGTCCATCTCTCTACCGCCACCCCACAGCTCAACTCCCTATGAGTCAATCTCTCTACCCCACCCCACAGCCCAACTCCCTGAGTCCAACTCTCTACCCCCACCCCACAGCTCAACTCCTTATGAGTCCATCTCTCTACCCCCAACCCACAGCCCAACTCCCTATGAGTCCATCTCTCTACCCCCACCCCACAGCTCAACTCCTTATGAGTCCATCTATCTACCCCCACCCCACAGCCCAACTCCTTATGAGTCAATCTCTCTACCCCCACCCCACAGCCCAACTCCTTATGAGTCAATCTCTCTACCCCCACCCCACAGCACAACTCCTTATGAGTCCATCTCTCTACCCCCACCCCACAGCCCAACTCCCTATGAGTCAATCTCTCTACCCCACCTCACAGCTCAACTCCCTATGAGTCAATCTCTCTACCCCCACCCCACAGCCCAACTCCCTATGAGTCAATCTCTCTACCCCCACCTCACAGCTCAACTCCTTATGAGTCCATCTCTCTACCGCCACCCCACAGCACAACTCCCTATGAGTCAATCTCTCTACCCCCACCCCACAGCCCAACTCCCTATGAGTCAATCTCTCTACCCCCACCCCACAGCCCAACTCCTTATGAGTCAATCTCTCTACCCCCACCCCACAGCCCAACTCCTTATGAGTCAATCTCTCTACCCCCACCCCACAGCACAACTCCCTATGAGTCAATCTCTCTACCCCCACCCCACAGCCCAACTCCTTATGAGTCCATCTATCTACCCCCACCCCACAGCCCAACTCCCTATGAGTCAATCTCTCTACCCCCACCCCACAGCCCAACTCCCTCTGAGTCCACTCAAGGACACAATGCTGCTGGCCCTGGTGGCAAGTGGGTTGTGCAGTTAGCTTAGCAGTGTGGCGTGTTCATCAAGATAATGATGGATAGCTTTAAAACGGACCCACAACTCCATAGAGATGAATGGCCGTCTTGGCTTCTGACTCAGCATATTGGTCTTTCCCCCGCTCATTGCGTGTTTTATCACAGAACACCCTCCACACCCAAAATGGAGATTAGCCTTGCCTGTCAGGGAAATTGAACCTGCTAATACCCATCAATCAAACCCACAGACCTCCAATCAGGCCAACAATAATACACCAACAGCATTCTGGACCCTCTATCATCCAAACATCTCTCAGAGAATCTTGGATAATTTTTTTCTTATAAGTTGAAATGATTCGAGACCATTCGTGTGGGTAATGACAGAGTGAAGCACAGAGGCAGAGAGAGAAGGGGGAGAGAGAGAGAGAGAGAGAGAGAGAGAGAGAGAGAGAGAGAGAGAGAGAGAGAGAGAGAGAGAGAGAGAGAGAGAGAGAGAGAGAGAGAGAGAGAGAGAGAGAGAGAGAGAGGGGGGGAGTTATAGAGGAGAAAAATAATGCCTCTCTGTTTGGACCTTCTCATTACGCTAATGGTTTTTTATAAGGCACTTGAAATGTCAAAGCTTTGGTGGATTTAGTGGAAACTTAAATTCCATTACCTGGCAGGCATTAATTGCTAACTGAGCTCAGGGATCCTTCCCTTGGGGCCTCTCTGTTTCCTTTCTGTCACCTGGCTAACTATTCTGTCTAGACCAACTTAGAGGCCCGTGATCCAGCACACGGATCAATACACGGCACATAATTCAGGCCCAATAATGAGCTTTCACTTCAACACAAACGGAAAAAAAACTTCAACGGGTGTAAAATGATAATGTAATTATTAAAAGGACAGACGAAATGAGGAAGCACTTTCGCATGGAGAGGGGGCGAGCCCTGCTCAATTAGCCCTGCCTACGGCTATCATTGTTATTGGAGACAAAGCTAATCAAGGAGGAAATCCAGGCATCCATTTCAGCGGGTAATGGAATGCTCTCCCCATACCCAGCCTGATGTCATAAAGCCTGCCCTGCAGAGTGGGCACTCTGTAATGGACCACAATGGATTTCATTTCCCCAGTCAGGGATAGCAGGATGTATATAAAGGTATGGGACAGAGGCTCAAAATGCACCAGCAGACACTGATAGAACTGTGATGTTCAGGTCTACAATGTAAAAATGATGTGTGGAATTTGCTTATCTTTAGTGCATGGACCTATCTAGGTTGAGTTGTCATTAAAACGCACTGTTTAGATACACTTCGGTCAATATTGAACTACTGTACTAACAGTGAACTGATTCACTAACCTGTGATACTCTATTTATAACAGCAGCGCTAGACTACATGTCACACTATCAACACACAGACAGACAGGACAGACAGGACAGAGAGGACAGACAGGACAGACAGGACAGAGAGGACAGAAAGGACAGACAGGACAGAAAGGACAGACAGGACAGAGAGGACAGAACGGACAGAGAGGACAGAAAGGACAGAGAGGACAGAGATGACAGGACAGAGAGGACAGAGATGACAGGACAGAGAGGACAGACAGGACAGAGAGACAGACAGGACAGAGAGGACAGACAAGACAGACAGGACAGAGAGGACAGACAGGACAGAGACGATAGGCAGGACAGACTGGACAGAGAAGACAGCAGACAGGACAGAATGGACAGAGAGGACAGACAGACAGAGAGGACAGATTTTGGAACCATTCATTTGGTGTGTAACAAAGTGCGGTCTGACCTGGGGCCCCATCAGCAAACTACTGTTCTCTAATTATGTGTATCCTTGAACTCCAATCCAATAGGAGACTGGGGGGCTCCTGATTGGTGGGCTACAGGAGGTCTGGGCTAAGGAAACAGGGGCTTTATGGACGGCTTGCTCCCACTGTTTGTCTGCCGTTGACATTTGCAGCATCGCCCCAACAGCAAGATCCTTACCCCGTTTATTCATCAAACAGAAATCAGCCTTGTGGGAGCCCCCCGCTAAGAAAGGTTGCAGCACTCACGGCAACATCTCCGTTTAGAGGACAGCAGCCAGGACGTTCCTACGGCAACATCTCCACTTAGGGTTCAGCAGCCAGGACGTTCCCACGGCAACATCTCCACTTAGGGTTCAGCAGCCAGGACGTTCCTACGGCAACATCTCCACTTAGGGTTCAGCAGCCAGGACGTTCCCACGGCAACATCTCCACTTAGGGTTCAGCAGCCAGGACGTTCCTACGGCAACATCTCCACTTAGGGTTCAGCAGCCAGGACGTTCCGACGGCAACATCTTCATTTAGGGTTCAGCAGCCAGGACGTTCCCACGGCAACATCTTCATTTAGGGTTCAGCAGCCAGGACGTTCCCACGGCAACATCTTCATTTAGGGTTCAGCAGCCAGGACGTTCTCACGGCAACATCTTCATTTAGGGTTCAGCAGCCAGGACGTTCTCACGGCAACATCTCCGTTTAGGGTTCAGCAGCCAGGACGTTCTCACGGCAACATCTTCAT
Source organism: Salvelinus alpinus (assembly GCF_045679555.1). NCBI lineage: Eukaryota > Metazoa > Chordata > Actinopteri > Salmoniformes > Salmonidae > Salvelinus > Salvelinus alpinus. The sequence goes on from NC_092090.1 coordinate 90,494,348, forward strand.
TTAGGGTTCAGCAGCCAGGACGTTCTCACGGCAACATCTCCGTTTAGGGTTCAGCAGCCAGGACGTTCCCACGGCAACATCTTCATTTAGGGTTCAGCAGCCAGGACGTTCTCACGGCAACATCTCCGTTTAGGGTTCAGCAGCCAGGACGTTCCCACGGCAACATCTTCATTTAGGGTTCAGCAGCCATGCCGTTCTCAGAGGGGTCTGTGTGTGAGAGTTCTTCTTAGTTAGGTTGTGCAAAGTACAAGAAACAGGGGACAAAGTGACCTGCATTGGCCAGAACATACATTCTGAACACAGACATTCCCGAACACAGATGTGCTAATGGGTTTCATTTCCTTGATGCACTGCTGAGTATCTTGGCATGCTCTGAATGTCACTTCCCATAGATGTCTGGCATTTGACGTGGGTTCTCTGGGCCCTGGAGCGGACGGGCGCTCTGGGAACAGATAGCTTTCCATATCTCAAGCGCTCAGATGGGGGATTCTGCACTTACGTCACTCAAAGACTGAGAGGAGATTTTAGGTCGACTTTGCTTCTGATATTACTATCTCCATGTCTGTTAGTCTTTTTCTCAGTTCTCTTAAAAGTATGTACTCTCCTCGTATCCTCTGCTTCATTGCACTGATCTGAAAGAAATGTGTAGGTGAACACCAGCCCATTGATGGGCTTCCACCACACTGTTTTTAATCCCACTTTAATAAACAAAGTACAATTTATAAAGGCTTCATAAGCACTACATAAATTACTTTACAAATCATCTATAAGCGTATGTCATACTCTATAAATGCTGTATAAGGGGTGACAGCCATTGCCACCGTAGGGTGAATTGCCAAATGTGACACAACGCACTATATACACCGTTTATAGAGCATGACATATGCTTATAGATGATTTGTGAATAATTTATGAGGTGCTTATGAAGCCTCTATGTATGCTACTGTATATAAAACCTTTACACTGTAAGTTGTACTTTGTTTAAAGTCGGACCCTGTTTTCACCTGTCAAGTATTTTCCAATCAGATAGGAGAAAGAGGATGACAGGATGGATGACTGGATGGATGACAGGATGGACAGATGACAGGATGGATGGATGACAGGATGGATGACAGGATGGACGGATGACAGGATGGATGGATGACAGGATGGATGGATGACATGTTGGATGACAGGATGGATGGATGACAGGATGACAGGATGGATGGATGACATAATGGATGACATAATGGATGACATAATGGATGACAGGATGGATGACATAATGGATGACAGGATGGACGGTGACAGGATGGATGACAGAATGGACGGATGACAGGATGGATTGGTAAGCATTTCAGATAGATTCCTAGATGAGTATGGCCTTCTTCTGGACTATGATCCCCTTGAAATAATTTTTTTGTAGAACAATGCCACAACTGCAACAGATGTTTACACCTAAAGTTGACCTAAAGTACACAGACAACAGTCAGGCCTCTTCCAGCTGCTCAGCAAGAATAAATTGGACTTGATTAGAATTAATCACATTCGCACGAGTGCAATTTGAAAAAAAAAAGAAATCTGGGAAATCTGTTCAGGAGCTGAGTTGTAAACAAATATTTAACATTGTGAAAACTATCGAGTACTTAACAGGGTGAAAATCATTAATTCCAGCAGTGGTGTAAAGTACTTATTGTAAGTAAAAACACTTGAAAGTACTAATTAAGTCGTTTTTGGGGGTATCTGTACTTTACTTTTACTATTTATATTTTTGACAACTTTTACTTTTACTTCACTACATTCCTAAAGAAAATTATGTATTTTTTACACCCAAAAGTTCTCATTACATTTTGAATGCTTATCAGGACAACACAATTATCTAATTCACACACGTATCAAAAGAACATCCCTGGTCATCCTTACAGCCTCTGATCTGGTGGACTCACTAAACGCTTGTTTGTAAATGGTGTCTGAGTGTTGGAGCGTGCCCCTGGTTATTCGTTCAAAAATGAATTAAAAAATAACATGATGCTGTCTGGTTTGCTTAATATAAGGAATTTGAAATTAGTTATACTTTCACTTTTACTTTTGATACTTAAATATATTTAAAACCAAATGCTTTTAGACTTTTACTCAAGTAGTATTTTACTGGGTGACTTTCACTTTTACTTGAGTCATTTTCTATTAAGGTATCTTTACTTTTACTCAAGTATGAAAATTGGGCACTTTTTCCACCACTGAATTCCAGTGTAAGAAAGGACCAAATTAATTATCTCTAAAAGATGTAAATACTACCTTACACCTTATTCTTCTTTTTTTTAAATCCAATTTCTGGTATTACAGATTCATGGAACATGTATAAAAAGAGTAAAAAAATCTCCTACAGTCTGGCAGTCTCCCCTCTTTCACCAGGGAGAGATGCAGTCTGCAAAATGGCAACTTTCAAACTTGTCTTTATTTGTCTCACATCGTGGGTCTGGGCTGGGCGTTGTTGCTTGAAGAAGAAATTGGGTAATTAAATTAAAGTGCTTTCCAAAGACACATCATAAGTCCCTCCATTGCGCCGCTCGCCTGACAAATGGTCGTCGGGGTATAATTGAAACACATTGTTGTCAGCATAGGTCAATAACATTATTCCCCCCTTCACCACCACACGATTAACAGACTCCATTTTATCTTCCCTCACACCATTTCGTGCAGATAGCGGGAGTGTCAGCTGCTTATCCATAAAAGGCCTTATCCTTATCTAAAAAATAAACAAATACATAAAGCACAATAAGGACTACTTAGTATAAGGCAAACAAGCTAGCTGTGTTTGTTTGACACATCAATACAGGATGAAGCCGAGAAGGGCTAGTGCAGACATTCACTTTAATGGAGAAAGGGTATACAAGTAGCCTGTCAAATTTAACAGGTCAAACATTTGTCCTTGAAACAAGACACGACAACAATCTCTCGCCCGGTGACCACAGATATTATCTTACAAAACTGGAAGATGATAAGATGCAGAAAGAATATTGTAATAGATACGTGTATATTGGAACGTTTTAAAAACTAAATCTAAATATTTTTGATAATACATTAGCTCATGTTTCGTAATGCATAGCTGTGTGACTTTATAGAGGAAGTAAGAACAGCCCAAAACCAGGACAATGTCACCCAAGGACATGGAATAGCAAAACCCCATAATTGTTTTTCCTAGCGCTTAGTGGCCTTAACTTCTTTGGACGTTTTATTTACAGCCATCACTCTGTTTATGCTTGATAAACATGGTTTAATTAGCATAAGCACAAGTGTAATGTGGAGCTAAAATAAAAAGTTATGTGTATTTAAGAATAGAATTTACAAATCTATGGGCCTAAATTAATTTGATAAACAAATGGGAAAAGTAGGGCCAGGGATCAAGGGTAAAAACACCATTACCGCCAAGTCCATGGTGGCTGCCTTCGTGTAATTATCTACAAGGTTACAAAGTTAATTGAATTTATTCCATGGAATCTGTTTACTGTTTAGCCTTAAGGATTGGAAGCAACAACACTTCCAACGTAACAGAATGGAGGGACTATCCTTAAAGTAGAATATATGTCTTGTGTGTGAGTCTCGACGTGGAGCAGAGCCAAATGACTTATGGATGGGTATTCAATGAAGTCCTTTGTCAGAAATGTATGCAGAGGTGGGGCAGGATATACTGTACAGTAATCCCTGATGCACAACAAGGGGGTAATTGTCTGTCTGACTGGATTGTCTGTCTGACTGGAGAAATGTGTTTACGAGCAGGCTCTGCGCTCAACCAACAGATTAGACGACAATTGGGAGCGCGCGATAAGCAGGCAGCCAGCAGCATGTCAGTCGCCCCCCCCCCCCCCCCCCCGCCCCACAACCCATTTATTTGACAAGTAGAGAGTCAACATGAACAATGCCTTTAATCCATTCCCTCTCTCAATGAGACTTACATACCAGTGGTGATTGCTAGTAGTTCTTTACATATTACCAGTGGAGTGTTATGTTTTGAAAGATGTTGCAAAGCTACACAGAGTCGGCTCAGAACAACCTAACAACCTAACCCCCTATCCCCCAACCTAACCACCCCCCTCACATGATAGGGGACCTGGCCTCAGTAAAGAGAGGTTAGAATGACATTTCATTGGAATGGCTTCGTACGGGCCTTTGTCTTCTACAGGCAGTAAACCGTATGAATGAGCTAAAACAGACAGACTGAATGGCAGATGATTCATGATGACATCAATGAGCAATGTGCCTTTACAGCAACAGACAAAGGCATCAGCATGCAACCCCAACCTGTGTTAGCCATTTTCATCATCTTAACAATGTCCTTTGACCGGCCATCACTGGCCTCTGCCCTACCAAACCTGTAAATGTTCCTGTGACCTCCACCCAGAGGGTCACCCCACTATGTCAGCAGGGGTCATGTTTTTAGATAAAGTACCAGTCAGCCAGGCCTGTGGCTGCTTTAATGGAATAGGACTGAGAGTAAGATTTATGACAGTGCTGGATTACATGAGTGAGATCATGTGTGTCTTTCTCAGTGGTCATTTTTTTATTTTTTATTTAACTAGGCAAGTCAGTTAAGAACTTATTCTTATTTACAATGACAGCCTACCCCGGCAAAACCCAGACGACACTGGGCCAATTGTGCGCCGCCCAATGGGACTCCCAATCACAGCCGGAAATGATACAGCCTGAAATCGAACCAGGGACTGTAGTGACACCTCTTGTACTGAGATGCAGTGCCTTAGACCGTTGCACCGCTCGGAAGCCGAGTAGATCAGATCAGGAGTGACACATGACCAGACCATGGCCTATACACCCCAGGCCCCAGGCCATGGGAAATGACCAAAGCCAACCAGTGAAAGCATGAAAAGACTTTGGCAGTCTGGGGTCGACAGTATATGACACGACAAGGTGAGTCGAACGAGGCAACCGGTTCTTTAAACTACGCACATAATAAACATTGGTCAGGTTGAAAACATACTCCAAGTGTGTGTTCAAGTGTACGTATGGCCATTGGTACCAGTCTCTTTCAGACTTTTAAAAATGCATCTTGTGGGCATAAAGGACATAGACCAGGGACGGGAAACTGGAGGTCCCCTTTTGTAGGCCCGTGAACCAATTAAAATTAAAAAAAATATATACAGTATGTAAACATTATTGAAGTGGCATTATTAGAATATGTGGACAACTACAAATACCTAGGTGGCTGGTTAGACTGTAAGCATCTCCATTCCAAAATTAAATCTGGAATCTGCTTCCTATTTCGCAACAAAGCATCCTTCACTCATGCTGCCAAACATACTCTCGTAAAACTGACCATCCTACCGATCCTCGACTTCAGCGATGTAATTTACAAAATAGCCTCCAACACTCTACTCAACAAATAGGATGCAGTCTATCACAGTGCCATCCGTTTTGTCACCAAAGCCCCATATACTACCCACCACTGTGACCTGTACGCTCTCGTTGGCTGGCCCTCGCTTCATACTCGTCGCCAAACCCACTGGCTTCAGGTCATCTACAAGCCTCTGCTAGGTAAAGCCCCGCCTTACCTCAGCTCACTGGTCACCATAGCAGCACCCACCCATAGCACGCGCTCCAGCAGGTATATCTCACTGGTCACCCCCAAAGCCAATTCTTCCTTTGGCCGCCTTTCCTTCCAGTTCTCTGCTGCCAATGACTGGAACGAACTCCAAAAATCACTGAAGCTGGAGTCTCATATCTCCCTCACTAGCTATAAGCACCAGCTGTCAGAGCAGCTCACAGATCACAACACCTGTACATAGCCCATCTGTAAATAGCCCATCCAACTACCTCATCCCCATACTGTATTTATTTATTTACTTATCTTGCTCCTTTGCACCCAAGTGTCTCTACTTTCACATTCATCTTCTGCACATCTACCACTCCAGTGTTTAATTGCTATATTGTAATTACTTCGCCACCATGGCCTATTTAGTGCCTTTCCTCCCTTATCCTACCTCATTTACACATACTGTATATATACTTTTTCTACTGAATTATTGACTGTATGTTTGTTTATTCCATGTGTAACTCTGTGTTGTTGTATGTGTCGAACTGCTTTGCTTTATCTTGGCCAGGTCTGTTTAACAGTCTGATGGCCTTGAGATAGAAGCTGTTTTTCAGTCTCTCGGTCCAAGCTTTGATGTACTGACCTCGCCTTCTGGATGGTAGCGGGGTGACCAGGCAGTGGCTCGGGTGGTTGTTGTCCTTGATGATCTTTTTGGCCTTCTTGTGACATCCGGTGCTGTAGAAGTCCTGGAGGGCAGGTAGTTTGCCCTCCGCACCACCCTCTGGAGAGCCTTGCGGATGTGGGCATTGCAGTTGGCGTACCAGGCGGTGATACAGCCTGACAGGATGCTCTCAATTGTGCATCTGTAAAAGTTTGAGGATTTTAGGTGACAAGCCTTCTGCGCCTTCTTCACCACACTGTGTGTGCGGGTGGACCATTTCAGTTTGTCCGTGATGTGTACGCCGATGAACTTAAAACTTTCCACCTTCTCCACTGCTGTCCCATCGATCGGGTTCAAGTCTGGGCTTTGGCTGGGCCACTCAATGACATTCAGAGACTTGTCCCGAAGCCACTCCTGCGTTGTCTTGGCTGTGTGCTTAGGGCCGTTGTCCTGTTGGAAGGTAAACCTTCGCCGCAGTCTGAGGTCCTGAGCGTCACGGACTAGGTTTTCATGAAGGAACTCTCTGTAGTTTGCGCCGTTCATCTTTACCTCGATCCTGATTAGTCTCCCAGTCCCTGCCGCTGAAAATCATCCCCACAGCATTTCCTCCAGATGTGACGCTTGGCATTCAGGCCAAAGAGTTCAATATTGGTTTCATAAGACCAGAGAATCCTGTTTCTCATGGTCTGAGAGTCTTGAGGTGCCTGTGCCTTTAACTGAGGAGTGGCTTCTCTCTGGCCCTTCTACCATAAAGGCCTGATTGGTAGAGTGCTGCAGAAATGGTTGTCCTTCTGGAAGGTTCTCCCATCATAAAATGCAAATTAATTACTTAAAAATCATACAATGTGATTTTCTGGATTTTTGTTTTAGATTCCGTCTCTCACAGTTGAAGTGTAACAATGATAAAAATTACAGACCTCTACATGCTTTGTAAGTAGGAAAACCTGCAAAATCGGCAGTGTATCAAATACTTGTTCTCCCCACTGTATATATATATTTTTTTTAGTAACTTGGGTTCTCAACATAATAGAGTACACTTGGTGCAATTTTGAAATGTGGTTGTGTATCAGCATCTACATGGATATTACCCTTTGGAAACTGAACTCATATGGGTTGGCTCAAAGATACAGTAGGCCTAAATCTATTTCACATATTGCATGTTGTTTGTTGCAACAGTTGGATGTGCATATTTGCATGTATGGTCCACCTCCTGGAAACATTGATTACCTAACGGTATAGAACGTCTATGCTACATTACTGTAACGTTCCTTTAACAGCTGTTTGTTGCAGGGCAATTGCTTATTTCATAGTGCTTAAGTAAAAAGGATCATTACCAATTAAATGCCCATTAATTGTGCGAGCATGGGATGCTGCCAGATGTTTACAAATAGCCGATCTCTTATAACTGTTCCCTAATAGCCAGGCACATGGACTTTCCCTCCCCAAACAAAAGACATACAGTAATTACAAATAGGCAAATGCATCCTCAGTAAGTGGAAGAAAAGGGAGAAGTCTGATGTTTTCCTATAGCAAAGATATGACAATTACAGTCTAGCAAGAATTGACATTCATCAGACAGAAATTACTTGGCATAGGCAGGACTTTTAAGAGGACTGCCTTGAAGTGTTGATGATATTAGTTAGGACTTGGATCAACTGATTGACTCATTCACTATTATGATTAGTGGTTCAGCACAGTATCATGATTATCATTTTAACGATACTTGTTGCAGTAAGCTCAGTGAGTGAAATCTGCCATTGAAGTTCAACAAGCAATTTACCCATTTCTGTCTACACCGATACCCATTATTCCTGCATTATTCCTACACCGATACCCATTATTCCTGCATTATTCCTACACCGATACCCATTAATCCTGCATTATTCCTACACCGATACCCATTATTCCTGCATTATTCCTACACCGATACCCATTATTCCTGCATTATTCCTACACCGATACCCATTATTCCTGCATTATTCCTGCACCGATACCCATTATTCCAACCCAATCACTGGTCACTTTAAACAATGCCACTTTAAATAATGCCACTTTAATAATGTTTACATATCTTACATTACTCATCTCATATGTATATACTGTATTTTATACCATCTACTGCACCTTGCCTATGCTGCTCGGCCATCGCTCATCCATATATTTATATGTACATATTCTCATTCACCCCTTTAGATGTGTGTGTATTAGGTAGTTGTTGGGGAATTGTTAGATTACTTGTTAGAAATTACTGCACTGTCGGAACTAGAAGCACAAGCATTTCGCTACACTCGCATTAACATCTGCTAACCATGTGTATGTGACCAATAAAATTTTATTTTATTTGATATGCTACCAGAACAAAGAAGCTGTAGAACTTTCCTGAAAATCCTTTAACAAAGATAAACGTCTTCACATGGCTTCTCTCGATATGGACTGCTATAGAAGTGATGAATGGGTGTCAGCTGCTCTTACAATCTAGCCGGCTCTACTTTGACCCCAGAACAATGGCAGGACCCTCGCACTGTGCCCTGGACCAGCAGAAAGAGCTGAATTTAGTATTTCTGTGGTCACCTGGCTGACCTGGGTCCAGCCCAGAGCAGCACATTTCTATTCCTGTAAGCCCCCGATCAGCCTTACCCTGGCATCCCGGACAGAGCATCCATTGCAAGTGTCATTAGCCGACCCCAGCGGCTCCCTGAGCCAACCCTATTAGAGGAGGAGAGTCTGGACTTAACACCCATCACCTCAGAGGACTGGCTCTGAGCTATCGCTAGCCGACACTACACCAACTGACTGGGGGAATATATATCAAAACACTCAACTTTTAGAGGAAATCGTTGTAAACTAATAGGATGAATGACAAGAGAATGATGTGGGGGTTGGATCCATCATTTCATGATGCCCTTGTTATTGTGGCAGATCAGATCCAGCACAGTGCACAGTCCATTGGATGTAATACAGCAGGCTGTCTGTCAGGATGGGTGACATCCAGAGAGTGCCCTATCAGCCAACTAGCCAAACATCTAGCCAGCCAACCAGCCGGTCAGCCAGCAAGCCAGCCAGTTCACCAGCCAGCCAGCCAATCATCCGGGCAACCAACCGGCCAGCCAATAAACCAAACAGCCATTCAAATAACCATACAGCCAGCTATCCAGCCAACCAGCCAGTCAGCCAACCAGACAACCAGCTAGTCAGGCTAATCAGCAAAGCAGTGAGAGTGCGTGGTCAGAGTGGGTTTGTGGGGGTTGCCTGACTCATATGACCTATTTATGCAGTGGCGTGGCCAAAGGAGTCATGGTTGTTTTAGCTAATGCAATTAACCGTGCGTGGTTATACCCCCATCCTCCTCCCACTCCTTGGCTAGAGGGAAAAAGAGAGGGAGAGGCGGAGGAAGAGGGCAGGTTGACAGAGAAAGGGAGTAGAGATTAAATGAAGGAGAAAAGTACTGCCAGAGATACACAGAGATGGGATGGAAAGAGTGAGAGAGAATCAGTGGAATAAGAATGAGAGAGAAAGAGCAAAAGAAAAGACTTAAGTGTAAAATCAATAAATATAGAGGAGGAGGCCAGGAGGACCTTAACATTTAATGATGGTGGGAGCAGGAGCTGGGGCTGGAGCTGGGTTGGAGCAGGACCTGTAGATGGAGCAGGAGCTGGGGCTTGAGCTGGGTTGGAGCAGGACCTGTAGATGGAGCAGGAGCTGGGGCTGGAGCTGGGTTGGAGCAGGACCTGTAGATGGAGCAGGAGCTGGGGCTTGAGCTGGGTTGGAGCAGGACCTGTAGATGGAGCAGGAGCTGGGGCTTGAGCTGGGTTGGAGCAGGACCTGTAGATGGAGCAGGAGCTGGGGCTGGAGCTGGGTTGGAGCAGGACCTGTAGATGGAGCAGGAGCTGGGGCTTGAGCTGGGTTGGAGCAGGACCTGTAGATGGAGCAGGAGCTGGGGCTTGAGCTGGGTTGGAGCAGGACCTGTAGATGGAGCAGGAGCTGGGGCTTGAGCTGGGTTGGAGCAGGACCTGTAGATGGAGCAGGAACTGGGGCTTGAGCTGGGTTGGAGCAGGACCTGTAGATGGAGCAGGAGCTGGGGCTGGAGCTGGGTTGGAGCAGGACCTGTAGATGGAGCAGGAGCTGGGGCTTGAGCTGGGTTGGAGCAGGACCTGTAGATGGAGCAGGATCTGAGGCTTGAGCTGGGTTGGAGCAGGACCTGGAGATGGAGCAGGAGCTGGGGCTGGAGCTGGGTTGGAGCAGGACCTGTAGATGGAGCAGGAGCTGGGGCTGGAGCTGGGTTGGAGCAGGTCCTGTAGATGGAGCAGGAGCTGGGGCTGGAGCTGGGTTGGAGCAGGACCTGTAGATGGAGCAGGAGCTGGGGCTTGAGCTGGGTTGGAGCAGGACCTGTAGATGGAGCAGGAGCTGGGGCTTGAGCTGGGTTGGAGCAGGACCTGTAGATGGAGCAGGAGCTGGGGCTTGAGCTGGGTTGGAGCAGGACCTGTAGATGGAGCAGGAGCTGGGGCTTGAGCTGGGTTGGAGCAGGACCTGTAGATGGAGCAGGAGCTGGGGCTTGAGCTGGGTTGGAGCAGGACCTGGAGATGGAGCAGGAGCTGGCGCTGGAGCATGAGCTGGAGAAGAAGCTGGATCTCGAGAAGGAAAAGGAGAAAGAGCAGGGCATTGAGCAGGAGCTGGGTATGGAGAAGGAGAATGAGCAGGATATGGGGCTGGAGCAGGAGCTGGAGAAGCAGCTAGGGTTGGCTGTCGGGATGTGTGCCTCCTTGGGGGAGCGGGGAAAGGGGGATTGCAGGGCAGGCCTGTAAGAGGGGGGAAAGATGAAGAGGCAGTATCAGGCTGCCTAGGAGTGTGGCTAGTTCCACAGACTCAGCCCTCTCCCCCGTGGCTCTGGTGGTCAGGAGTGTGGCTAGTTCCACAGACTCAGCCCTCTCCCCCGTGGCTCTGGTGGTCAGGAGTGTGGCTAGTTCCACAGACTCAGCCCTCTCCCCCGTGGCTCTGGTGGTCAGGAGTGTGGCTAGTTCCACAGACTCAGCCCTCTCCCCCGTGGCTCTGGTGGTCAGGAGTGTGGCTAGTTCCACAGACTCAGCCCTCTCCGACGTAGCTCTGGGTCCACTCCATATAACTGGCCATAACTCACCTCATTTGTCAGTTTGGGGTCTCAGAGGTTTGGGATAAAAGTGTGGAGAGCCCTAATGGCAGGTGGAACAGCGCAGGACCCATCTTATGCGATCTCGGCAGGAAAACATTTCTGGAGTAAGCCTTGGAAACCACCACAATCTGTTAGGGACTGAACAGAAGGAGGAAAGAAGAGGAAGAGAGGAGGGCAAGGACAAGTTCTGAGCTGTCTCAACAAGATACAGTAGACTGAATGACTGAAACGAGGGGGCACACAATGAATGTAAAAGTGCACAGATCTGCAGGTCCTTTGCATTTGTCTCTGGTATTCCCAAGATGAAGTGCAATGATGCGTGAATGGATGCACAATACTGTTTGTTGTTTACACCAAGTCAAACCATGCTGGTTTACTTCCCCTCTGGTGTTGGTTAGCAGTGGAGGGGAGGGGAGTAGCCTACTGCACTGAACACTGCTGCTGCCTACTGCACTGAACACAGACATTGAGCTGCACCACAGGGATCCATGCCATGTCTCCCTCCCTGGGACTTTTAATTGAGATACCTGAGGGTGTGGTGGGGTTGAGTGGGTGTCGGGTGGATGAGGTGGGGAGTGTACTTTGATGTGTAGGAGGAGTGTATTTTGGAGGGTCCAGTCTAAGCTTGTTCAGAGGTCCTCAGAGAGAGAGGGAGAGCCCCACTGAACCCCTCCATGTTGGGGCAAGTTTCAACCCCCTCATTTGGCGTTCTGGTGGCACAATTAAATGGTGTTGCAGCACATCAAAGAATAAGCCATATTTCATAATACGTGTAATGTGATAGTTAAATACTTAGTTAAATAATTATAATTTGGTAAATAGACAGTCCATGTAACCATTCATGTTTACACAATGCTCTATGTTTTCTGTCAACTAATAATATATCAAATCTACAGTATCATAATGTATTGTTTTCTGTAGACAGGTTATGGATACTGGGTAAACTATGAACTATGATCATTTTAGAAATGTGCGGGGTGGCAGGTAGCCTAGTGGTTAGGCCAGTGACCGAATGGTTGCTGGATCGAATACCCGAGCTGACAAGGTAGAAATCTGTCATTCTGCCCCTGAACAAGGCAGTTAACCCACTGTTATCGGTTAAAAATAAAAATGTAAATGTCTGGCAGATGAGGCAATGACATACACTACAGCCTATAAAATCTAAAATAAGTCTTGAAAGCATATTATGTTATCACCATTTCTGCACTGTCTTCAAAAGCACAGCTAGTGAAAGACACCACTTAACCAACAGTACTGGCAGCCGTATTCAACAGTACTGGTAGCCTTATCCAACAGTACTGGTAGACTTATCCAACAATACTGGTAACCTTATCCAATAGTACTGGTAGCCTTATCTGATAGTACTGGTAGCCTTATTCAACAGTACTGGTAGCCTTATTCAACAGTACTGGTAGCCTTATTCAACAGTACTGGTAGCCGTATCCAACAGTACTGGTAGCCGTATCCAACAGTACTGGTAGCATTATTCAACAGTACTGGTAGCCTTATTCAACAGTACTGGTAGACTTATCCAACAATACTGGTAACCTTATCCAATAGTACTGGTAGCCTTATCTGATAGTACTGGTAGCCTTATTCAACAGTACTGGTAGCCTTATTCAACAGTACTGGTAGCCTTATCCAATAGTACTGGTAGCCTTATCCAACAGTACTGGTAGCCGTATCCAACAGTACTAGTAGCCTTATTCAACAGTACTGGTAGCCTTATCCAATAGTACTGGTAGCCTTATCCAACAGTACTGGTAGCCGTATCCAATAGTACTGGTAGCCGTATCCAATAGTACTGGTAGCCTTATCCAATAGTACTGGTAGCCTTATCCAATAGTACTGGTAGCCTTGTCCAACAGTACTGGTAACCTTATCCAATAGTGCTGGTAGCCGTATCCAACAGTACTGGTAGCCGTATCCAACAGTACTGGTAGCCGTATCCAATAGTACTGGTCGCCATATCCAATAGTACTGGTAGCCGTATCCAACAGTACTGGTAGCCTTATCCAACAGTACTGGTAGCCGTATCCAACAGTACTGGTAGCCTTATTCAACAGTATTGGTAGCCGTATCCAATAGTACTGGTAGCCGTATCCAATAGTACTGGTAGCCGTATCCAACAGTACTGGTAGCCGTATCCAACAGTACTCATAGCCTTATTCAACAGTACTGGTAGCCATATCCAATAGTACTGGTAGCCGTATCCAATAGTACTGGTAGCCCTATCCAACAGTACTGGTAGCCGTATCCAACAGTACTGGTAGCCGTATCCAACAGTACTGGTAGCCTTATCCAACAGTACTGGTAGCCGTATCCAACAGTACTGGAAGCCTTATTCAACAGTACTGGTAGCCGTATCCAATAGTACTGGTAGCCGTATCCAATAGTACTGGTAGCCGTATCCAATAGTACTGGTAGCAGTATTCCAACAGTACTCATAGCCTTATTCAACAGTACTGGTAGCCGTATCCAATAGTACTGGTAGCCCTATCCAATAGTACCGGTAGCCGTATCCAATAGTACTGGTAGCCGTATCCAATAGTACTGGTAGCTGTATCCAATAGTACTGGTAGCCGTATCCACTAGTACTGGTAGCCCTATCCAATAGTACTGGTAGCCGTATCCACTAGTAGTCGTAGCCGTATCCAATAGTACTGGTAGCCGTATCCAATAGTACTGGTAGCCGTATCCGATAGTACTGGTAGCCGTATCCAATAGTACTGGTAGCCGTATCCAATAGTACTGGTAGCCTTATTCAACAGTACTGGTAGCCGTATCCAACAGTACTGGTAGCCGTATCCAACAGTACTGGTAGCCTTATCCAACAGTACTGGTAGCCTTATTCAACAGTACTGGTAGCCGTATCCAATAGTACTGGTAGCCTTATTCAACAGTACTGGTAGCCGTATCCAATAGTGCTGGTAGCCGTATCCAACAGTACTGGTAGCCGTATCCAACAGTACTGGTAGCCGTATCCAATAGTACTGGTAACCGTATCCAACAGTACTGGTAGCCTTATCCAATAGTACTGGTAGCCGTATCCAATAGTACTGTAGGCCTTATTCAACAGTACTGGTAGCCGTATCCAACAGTACTCATAGCCTTATTCAACAGTACTGGTAGCCATATCCAATAGTACTGGTAGCCCTATCCAATAGTACTGGTAGCCGTATCCAATAGTACTGGTAGCCGTATCCACTAGTACTGGTAGCCGTATCCAACAGTACTGGTAGCCGTATCCAACAGTACTGGTAGCCCTATCCAATAGTACTGGTAGCCGTATCCAACAGTACTGGTAGCCGTATCCAATAGTACTGGTAGCCGTATCCAATAGTACTGGTAGCCGTATCCAATAGTACTGGTAGCCGTATCCAATAGTACTGGTAGCCGTATCCAATAGTACTGGTAGCCGTATCCAACAGTACTGGTAGCCTTATCCAACAGTACTGGTAGCCGTATCCAATAGTACTGGTAGCCGTATCCAATAGTACTGGTAGCCGTATCCAATAGTACTGGTAGCCTTATTCAACAGTACTGGTAGCCGTATCCAACAGTACTGGTAGCATTATCCAACAGTACTGGTAGCCGTATCCAACAGTACTGGTAGCCGTATCCAACAGTACTGGTAGCCGTATCCAACAGTACTGGTAGCATTATCCAACAGTACTGGTAGCCGTATCCAACAGTACTGGTAGCCGTATCCAACAGTACTGGTAGCCGTATCCAATAGTACTGGTAGCCTTATCAATGTCAGCATGAAAAACTACAGCCCAGCAGCAATATACAGAGACTTCACTAACGTGCTTTCAGATACATGTCACACAACCTAAGGGCACCCTTTGCATCCACTATCTCAATATCAACAAGACCAATGCAATTCTATTTACAAAGCTGATGTTATTCATACTGTGTGTGTGTGTGTGTGTGTGTGTGTGTGTGTGTGTGTGTGTGTGTGTGTGTGTGTGTGTGTGTGTGTGTGTGTGTGTGTGTGTGTGTGTGTGTGTGTGTGTGTGTGTGTGTGTGTGTGTGTGTGTGTGTGTGTGTGTGTGTGTGTGTGTGTGTGTGTGTGCGAGAGTGTTAGTGTAGGCGTGAAAGGTGGTTCTACATGTAAACAGGGCTGAAAATTGACTGGTAGCAGGAATATTTAAATACCTATACAGTACCAGTCAAAAGTTTGGGCACACTTTCTCAATCATGAAGACATCAAAACTATGAAATAACACATATGTGCACACTCAGTGACACAGAGGGAGCATGATGGACTCTATAGACAGGAATAAGGGAGAGATTCCATGTATGTGTGCAGGTTATGCGACATCCATATGTTGAGAAGGTTCATCATAGACTGCGCTTGGTAATGCTAGTCATGGCATACCACTAGTAGCGTCGCAATCAGCTCTGTGAGAGAAGAAGTGGGTCGCAGGACAAAACCTTGATTAAAATCACTGTGATTATAACATTGCTGCAACTCTCATTCTGTGGGTTTCCCCAACATCTGTCCTCCAAGGGAGGAAGACATATGGAAATACATAAAGCTTGACGTTACACACACACACACACACACACACACACACACACCTCAATTGTAAAAAAAACAAATATCTGGCATCATGTCACACTAGGCATGCAAATAATTTTGCTGAAATATAGAAGCTTATATTGAGGTGAAATGAAGCCCCAGATAAGTGGAGTTGAAATAGAGCTATTGCTGTCATTGTTTTCTACACAATTCCATGGTTCACCAATCTAACACATTATTTAGAACAAAGAGGAGCAACCACACATACGCTCACATAATGGCAAGAACTGTCATGCGCACACACACACACACACACACACTCACACACACACACACACACACACACACACACACACACACACACACACACACACACACACACACACACACACACACACACACACTCACACACTATTCTGCTGTTAGTGATATTATATCTTATAACGAATATTAGAATTAAACACTTAAAGTTACAATGATAACTATCCTGCATCCAAAGACAATTGAGGGAAATAACAGCTTGGTCAATTGAGAAAACTATTATCCACCTCTTGCCAGTTGAGTGGGAGTATATGTGAGCAACAAAGTAAGAGCAGTGAGGAGAAGGACGATTGCCATTTAACAGGAATGTGAAATCAATACACATTCTGGAAATGGCAGGAAAAACATCATTGTAAACCAGTTATTGACCTGTTAGAGTGATTTACACTTGCTGGTACAAGACAGATCGTGGCAATATTTTTTAGGTAACAAGGGACTGGGGGAGGGCTGTTAGAGATACAATATCGGAGTAGAGGGGGAACCATACGGCAGCTGCAGCTTTCACCAGATGCAGATGTTCCTCTAAACGTCCATCAAGCCTCCAGGCCCCCCCTCCAGCCCCCCCCCCCCCCCCCCCCCGTTCCCTACGCACAGCAGCAGCCTGACAGCCTTAAAACAACTGCACAATTAGAGCTGCATCTGTCGCACACAGCCTCCCTCTTAATCAGAGCGACTTTGCAGCGGGCGAGACAACGAGTGGAGACACACAGTAAAACAGTGAGGAGAGAGTCTGTGGTCGAACTACGCTGTCTCTTCAGACTGTAGGTTCGGCTAAGATATGGAGATGAACATTGATCTATGCCATAGACATATAGGCAAGGCATCATATGTAAGGCTATAATATAATAATTCTCCAAAACCGATGTTGCTTGAAAAAATAATATGTATGTCAACTGAAATATGACTTATTGCTGGTTATAGTCACGTAGGACTGTACAGAGGCAAACAGCACGGCTAAAGGATGTTTTTCATTATCTACTATTATTATCAACAATAAATACTTTTTTATGTTAATCATAGTGGACCGTATTAGTGTGTTGCCACACCTGGTGTGATATCCCCTTACTCTACATGACAAAAAGTATGTGGACACCTGCTCGTCGAACATCTCACTCCAAAATCATGGTCATTCATATGGAGTTGGTCCCCCCGTTGCTGCTATAACAGCCTCCACTCTTCTGGGAAGGCTTTCCACTAGATGTTGGAACATTGCTGCAGGGACTTGATTCCATTCAGCCACAGTGAGATTGGGCAATGATGTTGGCCGATTAGGCCTGGCTCGCAGTTCGGCGTTCCAATTCATCCGAAAGGTGTTCAATGGGGTTGAAGTCAAGGCTCTGTGCAGGCCAGTCAAGTTCTTCCATACCGATCTCAACAAACCATTTCGGTACGCTTTTTGCATGGGGCATTGCTAAAAAAGGAAAGGGCCTTCCCTAAACTGTTGCCATAAGTTGGAAGCACAGAATTGTCAAGAATGTTGTTGTATGCTGTAGCTTTAAGATTTCCCTTAACTGGAACTAAGTGGGCCTAACCAGAACCATGAAAAACAGCCCCAGACCATTATTCCTCCTCCACCATCTTCCAGATGGTGAAGCGTGATTCATCACTCCAGAGAACGCGTTTCCACTGCTCCAGAGTCCAATAGTGACGAGCTTTAAACCACTTCAGCTGATGCTTGGCATTGCGCATGATCTTAGGCTCATGTGCGGCTGCTCGGCCATAGAAACCCATTTCATGAACATCCAAATGAACAGTTCTTGTGCTGACGTTGCTTCCAGAGGCAGCCTTATTCTAAAATGTATTAAATTAGGCTTTTAGACATTTTTGAAAATGTAATAAAAACAGTATTCAGACCCTTTGCAATGAGACTCAGGTGCATCTGTAAGGGCTGACGCTTTCCTCATCCTCAGATGAGGTGAGGAGAGAAGGATCTTCTAACCAAAATGCGGGTTCAGGGAAATATGCCATCTTTATTTATAAACGAAAACTGATGACACGAAAACAAACACTTTCAAAGCTTACAAAATAACAAAACGACGTAGAACGCAACCTGAACATAAACTCACATCACAAACGTAAACTCACGGACAGGAACGTTACATCGAAACACACGAACAGCCAAACAGTCCCGATAGTGAAATAACATCGACAACGACGAAGACATCACAGGAGACAATCACCCACAAACAAACAGTGAGAATGCCCTACCTAAATATGACTCTTGATTAGAGGAAAACGCAAACCACCTGCCTCTAATCAAGAGCCATACCAGGCAAACCAAAACCAACATAGAAACGAATAACATAGACTGCCCACCCAAAACACATGCCCTGACCATAAACACATAAAAACAACATAAAACAGGTCAGGACTGTTACAGTACCCCCCCCTCAAGATGCGCACGCCGGGCGCACAAGCACAAAGTCCAGGGGAGGGTCCGGGTGGGCAGTTGACCACGGTGGTGGTTCCGGCTCAGGACGCTGTCCCCATACCACCATAGTCACTCCCCTCTTCTGTCTACCCCTTCTACTGACCACCCTAACACTACCTTCCCCTAAATAAACAGCTAGCACCGGGACAAGGGGCAGCACCGGGACAAGGGGTAGCACCGGGACAAGGGGCAGCACCAGAACAAGGGGCAGCACCAGGATAAGGACCATCACCGGAATAAGGGGCAGCACCGGGACAAGGGGCAGCACCGGGACAAGGGGCAGCACCGGGACAAGGGGCAGCACCGGGACAAGGGGCAGCACCGGGACAAGGGGCAGCACCGGGACAAGGGGCAGATCCCGGCTGAAGGACTCTGGCAGGTCCTGTTTGGACGGCTCTGGCAGGTCCATGCAGGCTGACGGCTCTCGACGCTCATGGCAGACTGACGGCTCTCTACGCTCATGGCAGGCTGAAGGCTCTCGACGCTCATGGCAGGCTGACGGCTCTCGACGCTCATGGCAGGCTGACGGCTCTCGACGCTCATGGCAGGCTGACGGCTCTCGACGCTCATGGCAGGCTGACGGCTCTCGACGCTCATGGCTCTCTGACGGCTCTGGCTGCTCATGGCTCTCTGACGGCTCTGGCTGCTCATGGCTCGCTGGCGGCTCTGGCAGATCCTGTCTGGTTGACGGCTCTGGCAGATCCTGTCTGGTTGGCGGCTCTGGCAGATCCTGTCTGGTTGGCGGCTCTGGCAGATCCTGTCTGGTTGGCGGCTCTGGCAGATCCTGTCTGGTTGGCGGCTCTGGCAGATCCTGTCTGGTTAGCGGCTCTGGCAGATCCTGTCTGGCTGACGGCTCTAGCGGCTCCTGTCTGGCTGACGGCTCTAGCGGCTCCTGTCTGGCGGATGGCTCTGTAGGCTCATGGCAGACGGGCGGCTTTGCAGGCTCATGGCAGACGGGCGGCTTTACAGGCTCCTGGCAGACGGATGGCTCAGATGGCGCTGGGGAGACGGATGGCTCAGATGGCGCTGGGGAGACGGATGGCTCAGATGGCGCTGGGGAGACGGATGGCTCAGATGGCGCTGGGGAGACGGATGGCTCAGATGGCGCTGGGGAGACGGATGGCTCTGGCCGGATACGGCGCACTGTAGACCTGGTGCGTGGTGCCGGAACTGGAGGCACCGGGCTAATGATAAGCACCTTCCTACTAGTGCGTGGAGCAGGGACAGGGCACACTGAACTCTCAAAGCGTACTCTATACCTGGTGCGTGGTACCGGCACTGGTGGCACCTGGCTGAGGGCACGCACCTCAGGACTAGTACGGGGAGAAGTGACAGTGTGTACAGGACTTAGGAGACGCACAGGTGGCTTAGTGCGTGGGGCCGGAACTGGAGGCACTGAACTGGATACACGCACTATAGGGAGAGTGCGTGGAGGAGGAACAGGGATCTGGAAATGCACTGGTAGCCTAGTGCGTAATGTAGGCACTGTAGGTACTAGGCTGGGGCGGGGAGGTGGCGCCGGAAATACCGGACCGTGCAGGCGTACTGGCTCTCTTGAGCATTGAGCCTGCCCAACCTTACCTGGTTGAATGCTCCCGGTCGCCCGCCCAGTACGAGGAGGTGGAATAACCCGCACCGGGCTGTGTAGGCGAACCGGGGAAACCATGCGTAAGGCAGGTGCCATGTATGCCGGCCCGAGGAGACGCACTGGAGACCAGACGCGTTGAGCCGGCCTCATGACACCTGGCTCAATGCCCAATCTAGCCCTACCAGTGCGGGGAGGTGGAATAACCCGCACTGGGCTATGCACACGTACAGGAGACACCGTGCGCTCTACTGCGTAACACGGTGTCTGCCCGTACTCCCGCTCTCCACGGTTAGCCTGGGAAGTGGGCGCAGGTCTCCTACCTGCCCTTGGCCCACTACCCTTTAGCCCCCCCCCAAGAAATTTTTGGGAGTTACTCACGGGCTTTTCGGGCTTCCGTGCAAGACGTGTCCCCTCATAATTCCGGTTTCGAGCTTGAATCTCCGGCTTCCATCCACGTCTCCTAGCTGCCTCCTTAAACCACCGCTCCTGGGCTCTGGCTGCCTCACTCTTCTCACGAGAGCAGCGATATTCTCCAGTTTGCGCCCAGGGTCCTCTACCAGACAGGATCTCCTCCCAAGTCCAAAAGTCCTTGTTGCTCCGTCGAGCATTCCCATACCGCTTGGTCACATTTTGTTGGTGGGTGATTCTGTAACGGGTGATGTCTTCGTCGTTGTCGATGTTATTTCACTATCGGGACTGTTTGGCTGTTCGTGTGTTTCGATGTAACGTTCCTGTCCGTGAGTTTACGTTTGTGATGTGAGTTTATGTTCAGGTTGCGTTCTACGTCGTTTTGTTATTTTGTAAGCTTTGAAAGTGTTTGTTTTCGTGTCATCAGTTTTCGTTTATAAATAAAGATGGCATATTTCCCTGAACCCGCATTTTGGTTAGAAGATCCTTCTCTCCTCACCTCATCTGAGGATGAGGAAAGCGTCAGCCCTTACAGAATCACCCAACAAACAAACAGTGAGAATGCCCTACCTAAATATGACTCTTGATTAGAGGAAAACGCAAACCACCTGCCTCTAATCAAGAGCCATACCAGGCAAACCAAAACCAACATAGAAACGAATAACATAGACTGCCCACCCAAAACACATGCCCTGACCATAAACACATAAAAACAACATAAAACAGGTCAGGACTGTTACAGCATCCTGTTTCCATTGATCATCCTTGAGATGTTTCTACAACTTGATTGGAGTCCACCTGTGGTAAATTCAATTGATTGGACATGATTTGGAAAGGCACACATCTGTCTATATAAGGTCCCACAGTTAACAGTGCATGTCAACATGCAAAAACCAAGTCATGAGGTTGAAGGAATTATCCTTAGAGGTCCAAGACAGGATTGTGTCGAGGCACAGATCTGGGGAAGGGTACCAAAACATTTCTGAAGCATTGAATGTCCCCAAGAACACAGTGGCCTCCATCATTCTTAATTGGAAGAAGTTTGGAACCACCAAGACTCTTCCTTGAGCTGACTGCCCGGTCAAGCTGAACAATAGGAGGAGAAGGGCTTTGGTCAGGGAGGTGACCAAGAAAGCAATGGTCACTCTGACAGAGCTCCAGAGTTCCTCTCTGGAGATGGGAGAACCATCCAGAAGGACAACCATCACTGCAGCACTCCATCAATCAGGCCTTTATGGTAGAGTGGCCAGATGGAAGCCACTCCTCAGTAAAAGGCACATGACAGCCTGCTCGGAGTTTGCCAAAAGGTACCTAAAGGACTCTCAGACCATGAGAAATAGGATTCTCTGGTCTGATGAAACCAAGATTGAACTCTTTGGCCTGAATGCCAAGCGTCACATCTGGAGGAAACATGGCACCATTCCTACGGTGAAGCATGGTGGTGCCAGCATCATGCTGTGGGGATGTTTTTCAGCAGCATGGACTGGGAGACTAGTCAGAATCGAGGGAAAGATAAACGGAGCAAAGTACAGAGAGATCCTTGATGAAAACCTTCTCCCGAGCGCTCAAGACCTCAGACTGGGGCAAAGGTTCACCTTCCAACAGGACAACGACCCTAAGCACACAGCCAAGACAACGCAGGAGTGGCTTTGGGACAAGTCTCTGAATGTCCTTGAGTGGCCCAGCCAGAGCCCAGACCTGAACCCGATCAACATCTCTGGGGAGACCTGAAAATAACTGTGCAGCGACGCTCCCCATCCAACCTGACAGAGCTTGAGAGGATCTGCAGAGAAGAATGGGAGAAACTCTCCACATACAGGTGTGCCAAGCTTGTGACGTCATACCCAAGAAGACTTGAGGCTGTAATCGCTGCCAAAGGTGCTTCAACAAAGTACTGAGTAAAGGGGCTGAATACTTATGTAAATGTGATATATCGTATATATTTTTTTATATATATATAAATTTGCTAAAATTTCTACAAACCTATTTTTTCTTTGTCATTATGGGGTATTGTGTTTAGATTGATGAGAGAAAAAAAAACAATTTAATCATTTTTAGAATAAGGCTGTAACGTAACAAATTGTGCAAAAAGTTTAGGGGTCTGAATCCTAATTCACTGTATACTGTATTTTTCAACAATGTCAGTGAGAGAATGTGGAAATATTGAAGTCATAGCAGGAACAGGCCTACTAGCAGGCAAGGGTAGGATCATTAAAAACAAAGGGGGAGAAGAGAGGAAAATATTTTAAAAAGAGGAGAGAAAAAGGAAAGATATCTGACTCATGGAGTGGCATATGCCTTAGACATTTCAGGAAAACCTTGGGAACAGGTGAACAGCAGTATGACAAGGCCATATGCTGCCTGCCATCTATGTCACTTAATGCTATTAAGTTACGCTGTCACGTTCGTTGAAATGAGCGGACAAAGGCGCAGCGTGCATAGAGTTCCACTGTATTTAAATGAAACTCACCAACAAAAACAATAAACAGCAAACGAGACTTAACGACTGGAGTGCTCACAGGCACTACACAAAAACAAGATCCCACAAACTAAAGGTGGAAAAAAGGCTGTCTAAGTATGATCCCCAATCAGAGACAATGATAGACAGCTGCCTCTGATGGGGAACCATACCCGGCCAACAAATGCCCACCCAAATCACATCCCGACCTAACGAAATAGAGAAATAAAAAGGCTCTCTAAGGTCAGGGCGTGACATACGTAAACGTATCTATGCAGAGTCTGGTTAAATTGGTTGAACTTATATATCTAGTCTGGTTAAATTGGGTGAACTTATCTATCCAGAATCTGGTTAAGTTGGGTGAACTTATTTACAGTACCAGTCAAAAGTTTGGACATACCTACTCATTCAAGGGTTTTTCTTAATTTGTACTTTCTACATTGTATAATAATAATGAAGACATCATAACTATGAAATAACACACATGGAATCATGTAGTAACCAAAAAAGTGTTAAACAAATGAAAATATATTTTATATTCTTCAAAGTAGCCACCGTTTGCCTTGATGACAGCTTTGCACACTATTGGGATTCTCTCAACCAGCTTCATGAGGTAGTCACCTGGAATGCATTTGCCTTTGATTTATTTAACACCTTTTTGGTTACTACATGATTCCATATGTGTTATTTCATAGTTTTGATGGTTTCACTATTAACTATGAATGAGTAGGTGTGTCCAAAATGTTGACACTGAGTCTAATTAATAGGATAATTTATGGGATTTATATTTTGATTAATTGGAGAGAAATGTGCAGGATGCAAAATGAGCAAGATTACCAACTGACCCAGCAGATAAGTACCATTCTGTTAAAAGTTCAACCTTTTTTAGCCAACACTAAACTTAGGAATAGTGTTTTTCCATGAACCATGTTAAGTATGAGTTGAAGTGATGAAGCTGACAAAATATGACATTTGATCCAATGTGAGTAAACTACTAAACCACACATTCCTTCATATAGTAAAGATAAAAGATTGTTTTAAATAGTATCATACTGTGATTTATGAAATAAAACAGGCATCTCCCCAATATTAAAGATCTAGGATTTATGAAACAATTGCTAATAGTAACCAAAAAGAAGCCAATTTATATTGGTATGGCCTGTTTGGTATGCATTCATTCAGAGCACAAAGGAAATTAAAAACCAAGAAAAGAGAACAATTGAATATAAATGTGAGGATTTTGAATTTTTTCCTGACAATGACCAAAACAATACAACTGTCCCTGGCTTTCTAGTCAGAATAATGTTGGCGAAGGTTGTCCTTTCATTTTCTACTCAGCATCATTTGGACAGGTATAATAGACAGATCTCTGCAGGACACAGTTAAACCGTTAGCAGATCTATTTCTGCTTTGAATTGAGTTAACATGAGCACATTTCTTCCATATGTCATTCCATTTGAAGAGCTGACGGAAAGCATGTCAGGGCATGTTCAGTGTGATCAGCTAGTGTTATCACTGCTAAAGCTTCTGTGCTGTAGAATTAGCACCTCTGTTCTCTCTCTCACACACACACGCACCTGCACACACACACACACACACACAGACACACACACACACACACACACACACACACACACACACACACACACACACACACACACACACACACACACACACACACACACACACACACACACACACACACACACACACACACACACACAAACCTTCATTCAGTGTGGGATTATTGGACATTATCACCTCTCTCACACACACACGTGCACACACACACACACACACACACACACACACACACACACACACACACACACACACACACACACACACACACACACACACACACACACACACAACTAATGGAATTATTGGGACATGCATATCCTAGTTAAAAGGCAATAATTGGAATTAACAATGCAATGTAAAGCTAGCAAACAGATCCAGCCATAATTTATTCCATATATTGAAAGGAGAGATGAATCATTATGCATTGTCTATAAATGTTTACAGAGTAAAAATAGTTGTACTGCAGTTACACCATTATTATGTGTAAAGTTAAATAAAGGTTCAATTTAAAAAAAATAAAGAAATACACCACTGTTATGTGTGTAAAGTTAAATAAATGTTAAATAAAAAAATTAAGATATACAACACTAATATGTGTGTAAAGATCTAAGACTTAACAACCGTTTGACATTTGACGTGTTTTGCTAATAGAACAATATTACTGCATGTGTTTCATGTGGTTTATTTGGAGGACTGTGAGTTTTGGAGGGAATGGTCCAGGTGCAATCCCAATACAGTAGAGTAGTGTACGGTATATTAAAGGCACCCTCTAGTGGTGGAAGATCGTAAATGTATTCAAGCTTGACTGTAAGTCGCTTTGGATAAAAGTGTCTGCTAAATGGCATATATTATTATACTGACGGAGAGGACGGGAGGAATCACACGATAGAAACGCGAAGGCTATTTACTCAATCAGGCACTGAATTCTTATTTACTGTGTTTAAACTGTGTTTTGTTAAAATGAAGAGGAGAGTCACCATGTCACTGGACACTAGACCTGACTGCAAGCTGAAGGGGAGGGGCAGGTCTCTGCATTGTGGAGAACACAGACCACACGCTGTATCAGTGCTGCACGAGAGCTTGGCTACTTTCAGATTAAGCTGCAAGGGGGAAAAAACACAGATAGACACTGCAGCCTTTCAGGACCAGAGTTGGCTCCCACTTGTACAGTATGGCCTACATCTTGTGAAAGTACTTGTGATAACACTGTGAAAGAACACTACATACTGTAGACTGGTATATAGTTAGAGGGATCACCAGCCCTGACGTTAATTGCTCGTAATTCTCTCCGGTTTGAATTCAATTCAGGCAGTGACATTTCTAATCTGAGCCCTCAAATCCACACATATCTGAGAGTTATTCTCCAACAGAGCTATGGATGTGCTCAATGTAATTTATGTTGAACATGCTCCCTTTTCATCATTTTTTTAAAAGTCTACTGTGACGGGTCTACTTGTATTAATATACCAGATGCATTTGGCTCCATTTAACCATTTAAATTGTGTTGTATTTCAAAGGTGTAAATATGAATGTGATTATTTAAAGATGGCGCTGACAGACATGGCAGCTCTAACTTTAGCTCCTAAGCAACTTTACAGTATTTTGTTTTTTTGTGTGTTATTTATTACATTATTAGCCCAGAACATTTTTAACAAGCATTTCGCTACACCTTACCACCTAACATCTGCTAAATATTTGTATTTGACCAATACAATTTGATTTGATTTATATACTTAATGTTAATATTCTGTATTATGTAGCATTATCTTTTCATTAGTAGTAGTTTTTCATATTTTATCAGTATTGTTTATAGTTTGAGAGTAAAAAGGTTGGTGTAGAGTTCAGTTCAGTTTAGCTTTGTAGTTGTATCTGATAGCTTTTGTTTAAAGTTGTTTGATAAGCTGCAGAGTTTTTTGGTCTGGTAAGGATTGCTTGTAGCAGAGTGAAAAGAGAGTTCAGTGAGGAGGCGAGGTGGTGGGGTGTCTTCAGTGAGGCTGTGATTAGGATGCGGTGGGGGGAGGCTGGGGAGTGCCGTGTAGAGACGGAGATGGAGACAGTGAAGGTTCACACACAGTACCACAGAACCCCCCTCCTCCCACCGCACCCTAACCACAGCCTCACTGAAGACACCTCACCACCTCGCCTCCTCACTGAACTCTCTTTTCACTCTGCTACACTCCATGAATAGGGAGAGAGAGGGAGGGATGGAGAGAGAGAGGGAGGAAGACAGAGAGAGAGAAAGAGAAAAAGTGAGGGGGCGAAGAAAAAAAAAATCATCAGAAGAAAGGGAAACGAGGGAAAAGAGCAGGAGGCACTCTTCAACTTTCCCTCATTCCCAGCTGTGTTACAGGCAAGAGATAGCCTTTACAGAATCTACAGGCAAAATGTGTGCACACACACACACTTCCTCCTGCAGCAATCTCGGAAACTGTTCCCTGTCTGACCTTCAGTTTTGTGTTTTGTTTTGAATAAATAATACATGATACCCCCTCATCCTCTCATCATGCCTGTCTCAATCATCTGAAACAACAACAACACAATAACAGCAGAGGAAAGAGTTTGATCCAGATGTGAGTCATTTAGTGTTTCCTACGCACACGTCTGCTTTGTAGCTCGGGTCAAAGAACAGCAGCACAACCGGCCCCTCCTGCAAACACTAAAGCACAAACCTACACAGATACCGGAGTCGTGATTCCACTAAAGATGCAGCAGCTCCAGGTTAATAGGATGCCTTTTTGCCGTTTATTTTTTTCTTCATCTCCACTGTTTCAGTCACGGCTGTTTCTTTCATTATTTTTTCATCCTGCAACTATTATCCCCTCAAGGTGTTCTCCGGGCCTAGTGGATAAGCTATTTGAAATACATTTCCTCAATATATATTTTTTTTACTGCTGTTATACTCAAATTGGCCTCAAGAAAAGTGGTGAGCGGTAACAATGTTGAGAAAGTATCGGTTGTACTTTTGCACAGATTTGTAACTGGTATAAAGGAGATGCTCTGGTATTTCCAGCAGGGTTACTCGTGATGCTGGGACTGTGATCTCTGATGTAGGGAACATGGTTGGACAGCAACATGAGACGCAGCGGCACCTGGACAGAACAGGGTGAGGGTCTGAGCTATTGGTGATCAGTAAATATAACTATGTTATGGACTAAATACATAAGACATATATGCAAGCGTTCTATCAAGCAATTATGTCAATTATACGCAGAATCCCCTGTGGTGTTTTCATTAGACGTTCAACAATTTCATCAAATGAGCCGATTGGTTTCAGTATTTGTTTACTGAGGGTGCCTGCGACTAGCAGGGACAATCCTATCTCCCCATGCAATTAGAGCATTCTGAATTCATGACGGCTTATCTTAACCCGGCCTTCTCATTGTACTTTAATCTAGTCACGGCAACATGGCATACAGTAGCAAAGGGGATGAACTGAAAAGATGGGGTGGGGGGGAGAGGGTGAGAAAGGAAGAGGGAGGGACAGGGATTGTGAGAGGGAGAGGAGGATGTTCAGAGACACAGAGACAGAGAGAGAGAGAGATAGAGAGAGAGATAGAGAGAGAGAGAGAGAAAGATGAGCTCTTCGACATCGTCCTCGTTCATGTCAAGAACCAGTCACGTGTGAAAACTTGCTTTAACTCCTCTGCTTCTGACGGGCGGCTCTGAGAATTTGACAGATCTGTGCACCACGGAGGCGTCTCCCCGCCATTTGGCATGCCATGCGCGTCTGGTGCGCTGGAGACTGCCTGTCAAACGCCTATGAGTCCATAAAGCAGCTAGAGACCCTACGGAGTGCCAGATGGGCCATTAAGGTACTATTAATGTAGATGCCATCGCTTTTCTCTGACTGGGACATGCACTTTCTAACTACGAGCAGCTGCTGCCATTTACTACGACAGCTTCCTGGTAACTTTGGCCGACTGGCATCAACTAGCTGACTTTCTATACAATACCTGGGACTTTTGTCTTTTCCCCCTCAGAGAGGAGGGTTGATCTCCTTCAGCTTCCTCGTCTAGTGTGAAACCACACACAAATGTGTACGAATCATTGTCAGTTATTGTCAGCAAAATATTCTAATACTGTAAATATATCCATCCATAGCCCCACACTGAGGATATTGTGTGGCAGTGTACAGTTATTCCAGTTTACTCTCTACTGAGTGTTAATATCATGCTTTAATTGAGAGGAAATTATCTGCTGGCAAGAAAAGGTTAAGAAATAAAGCAACCATGGATAAGTGTCGCAATCAGTCAAATTCTATTTGGTTAAATAGAATAAAATGGGATGTTTTTGAGATCATTATGCAAATCATATTGACAAAGTCCTATTAGCAGAATTAGGTTTCCACCAGAACATTTAGAGACCTTTGTGTTGTATATTGGAGGGGGAGGGGGTCAATGTGTTTCGGGTTCAACACCCTTCGAGACCCCCCAACGCAGCCATGTTTTTTATCTCATTATCAAATCATGTCTGGTAACAATTAAGTACCTTACAGTGCTTGTTTTCAATTAAAATGGTCAAAAAGAAACATAAATAGATTCTTGGCAAAGAGCAATTTCTGAAGCAAGAATTTTGCTAGGACTGTCTGGAAGTGGTCTGAGGGTAGAGAAATTCTGGTGAATTTTCTGATAATTTGTTCTAATAATTATTAATGCATATGCATTGTTCTGTCGAAAGCCAAACCCACCATTGGTGTACGTAGCCTAAGACCTCTATTCTTTTGTCATCTGACCGAAGCACTAAAATAACAATGCATTCGAAAGACGAATGCATATGCAGAAAATACAGTACATCAACAAAAGTATGTGGACATCCCTTCAAATTAGTGGTTTCTGCTATTTCAGCCACACCCATTGCTGACAGGTATATGAAATCGAGCACACAGCCATTCAATCTCCATAGACAACATTGGCAGTAGAATGGCACGTGATGAAGAGCTCAACGTGGCATCGTCATAGGATGAATTTCTGCTCTGCTAGAGCTGCCCCGGTCAAATGTAAGTGCTGTTATTGGGAAGTGGAAAGGTCTAGGAGCAACAACGGCTAATCCGCAAATTGGGCCACACAGCTCACAGAACGAGGCCGCTGAGTGCTGAAGAGCGTAGCACGTAAAAATCATCTGTCCCCGGAACTCACTACAGAGTTCCAAGCAGCCGTTGGATGCAACGTCAGTACAAGAACTGTTCGCCGGGAGCTTCATGAAATGGGTTTCCATGGCCGAGCAGCCACACACAAGACTAAAATCACCATGCTTCACGATCTGGCAGTCCAACTGACAAATCTTGGTTTGGCAGAAGCCAGGAGAATGCTACCTGCCCCAATGCATATTTCCAACTGTAAATTTTGGTTTAGGAGGAATAATGGTCTGGGGTTGTTTTTCATGGTTCAGGATAGGCCCCTTAGTTCCAATGAAGGGAAATCTTAAAGCTACAGTATACAACGACATTCTTGACAAGTATGTGCTTCCAACTTATGGCAACAGTTTGGGGAAGGCCCTTTCCTTTTTTAGCAATGCCCCGTGCAAAAAGCGAGGTCCATACCGAAATGGTTTGTTGAGATTGGTATGGAAGAACTTGACTGGCCTGCACAGAGCCCTGACCTCAATCCCATCGAACACCTTTGGAACGCCGAACTGCGAGCCAGGCCAACATCATTGCCCGATCTCACTAATGTGGCTACAGCATACAATGACATTCTAGATCAGGCCTGGGCAACTCCAGTCCTCGGGGGCCTGATTGGTGTCACACTTTTGCCCAAGCCCCAGCTAACACACCTGAATCCAATAATCAACTAATTATGATCTTCAGTTAAAAATGCAATTATTTTTAATCAGGTGTGTTTTCTAGGGATGGGGGAAAAGTGTAACACCAATCAGGCCCCCGAGGACTGGAATTTCCCAGGCCTGTCCTAGATGATTTTGTGCTCCCAACTTTTTTTATTTTACCTTTTGTGGCAACAGTTTGGGGAAGGCGCTTTCCTGTTTCAGCATGACAATGCCCCTGGGCACAAAGCGAGGTCCATACAGAAATGGTTTGTTGAGATTGGTGTTGAAGAACTTGACTGGCCTACACTGAGCCCTTACCTCATCGAACACCTTTGGGATGAATTGGAACGCCGACTGCGAACTAGGCCTAATCGCCCAACATCAGTGCCCGACCTCACTAACGTTCTTTTGCTGAATGGAAGCAAGTCCCCAAGGCAATGTTCCAACATCTAATAGAAAGCCTTTCCAGAAGAGTGGAGGCTGTTATAGCAGCAAAGGTGGGACAAATTCCATATTATTCGCCCCTTTAGTTGCCATGTTTGACATAGAGACTTGAAGCGTTGTATGTAGGCATCTTTCCTCATGGTTCGTTAGGATACATTTTCCTCCATCTTGGAAGTCCAAATGACACTAAATTCGGGAAGGTAGACCCATGGTACATATCTTAACTTAGTGGCTGAGTTATTGATAAATCAGCAAATCCGATTTTACGAGTCCATTTAAATCCTTTGTAAATCCACTCCACAATGGCCTATAAACCATTTACAATACAATTTTCTCACTATGTAATGCTTAAAATAATCATAAATATCTTATCATGGACTAAAGGTCAGATTCACTCCAAATGTGGTCCTTGGACTCATCGTAATTGTCCCTAAAGAGTTTGAGAACAATTAGATTGATGCACTCAAAGATGGCCACACTACACAGAAAAACTTTAATCTGTTTTACCTCATTTCTACCAGCATGTCACATGTGCAATCAGAGGGGAAAAAACTATAGACCACCTTTACTCCACACACAGAAGCACGTACAAAGCTGTCCCCCATAATTGTATCCTCCTGATTCCTGCTTACAAGCCAAATTTAAAACAGGAGGTAACAGTGACTCGCTCAATATGGAAGTGGTCAGATGACGCAGATGCTAAGCTACATGACCGTTTTGCTAGCACACACTGGAATATGTTCCGCGATTCATCCAATGGCATTGAGGAGTATACTACATCAGTCACCGACTACATCAATAAGTGCATCAATGATGTCGTCCCCACGGTGACAATACGTACGTACATACCCAAACCAGAAACCATAGATTACAGGCAACATCCGCTCTGAGCTAAAAGGTAGAGCTGCTGCTTTCAAGGAGTGGGACGGTAACCCGGATGCTTACAAGAAATCCTGTTATGCCCTTCGACGAACCCTCAAACAGGCAAAGCGTCAATACAGGATAAAGATTGAATCCTACTACACCGTCTCTGATGCTCGTCGTATGTGGCAGGGCTTGCAAACTATTACAGACTACAAAGGGAAGCCCAGCCGCAAGCTGCCCAGTGACATGATCCTACCAGATGAGCTAAATTACTTCTATGCACGCTTCAAGGCAAGCAACACTGAAGCATGCAGGAGAGTACCAGCAGTTCCGGAAGACTGTGTGATCACGCTCTCCGTAGCCGATGTGAGTAAGACCTTTAAACAGATCAACATTCAGAAGGCCGCAGGGCCAGATGGATTATAAGGATGTGTACTCGGTGCATGTGCTGACCAACTGGCAAGTGTCTTCACTGACATTTTCAACCTTTCCCTGACTGAGTCTGTAATATCTTCATTTTTCAATAAAACCACCATATTCCCTGTGCCCAAGAATGCCAAGGTAACCTGCCTAAATGACTACCGCCCTGTAGCACTCATGTCTGTAGCGGTGAAGTGCTTTGAAAGGCCAGTCATGGCTCACATCAACACCATCATCCCAGAAACCCTAGACCCACTCCAATTTGCATACCGCCCCAAAAGATCCACAGATGACACAATCTCTATTGCACTCCACACTGCCCTTTCCCAGCTGGACAAAAGGAACACCTACATGAGAATGCTGTTCATTGACTACAGCTCAGCATTCAACACCTTAGTGCCTTAAATTCTTTGGGCTAGTGGGCAGTATTCGGAAGTTTGGATGAATGAGGTGCCCAAAGTAAACTGCGTGTTACTCAGGCCCAGAAGCTAGGATATGCATATAATTGGTAGTATTGGATAGAAAACACTCTAAAGTTTCCAAAACTGTTACAATAATGTCTGTGAGTATAACAGAACTGATATGGCAGGTGAAAACCCGAGGAAAATCCATCCAGAAATGTATGTGTTCAGCTCACCACTGATTACAATGGCTGGGAATGGGAATATAAAGGACTTTATCGAACAAAAGGACCATTTGTGATGTAGCTGGGACCCTTGTGATTGCAACCAGATGAAGATCTTCAAAGGTAAGTGATTTATTTTATCGCTATTTCTGACTTTCTTGACACCTCTGCTTGGTTGGAAATGTATGGAATGCTTTTGTCTGCGGAGCGCTGTCCTCAGATAATCGTGTGCTTTCGCCGTAAAGCCTTTTTGAAATCTGACAAAGCGGCTCGATTAACAAGAAGTTGAGCTTTTAACTGATGTATAACACTGGTATTTTCATAAATGTTAAATATTGCGATTTTTGTAATTTGAATTTCGCACTCTGCAATTTCCCCGGATGTTGGCCAGGTGGGACAGTAGCTTCCCAATGATCCGCAAGAAGTTAAAAAGATCATCACTAAGCTAAAGGACTAAACACCTACCTCTGCAACTGGATCCTGGACTTCCTGATGGGCCGCCCACAGGTGGTAAGTGTAGGTAACAACACATCTGCCACGCTGATCCTTAACACGGGGGCTACTCAGGGGTGCGTGCTTAGCCAAGCACAACTCCAACTCCATCATCAAGTTTGACGACAACACAACGGTGGTAGCCCTGATCACCGACAATGATGAAACAGCAGTGTGGTGCCAGGACAACAACCTTTCCCTCGACGTCAGCAAGACAAAGGAGATGATCATGGACTACAGGAAAAGGAGGATAGAGCACACCCCCATTCACATCGACAGGGCTGTAGTGGAGCAGGTCGAGAGATTCAAGTTCCTTGGAGTCCACATCACCAACAAGCTATCATGGTCCATACACAGTCATGAAGAGGGCACGACAATGCCTATTCCTCCTCAGGAGACCGACAGGATTTGTCATGGGTCTTCAGATCCTCAAAAGGTTCTACAGCTGCACCATCAAGAGCATCCTGAATGGTCGCATCACTGCCTGGTATGGCAACTGCTCGGCATTTGACTGCAAGGCGC
This sequence comes from Salvelinus alpinus, assembly GCF_045679555.1. Classification (NCBI taxonomy): domain Eukaryota; kingdom Metazoa; phylum Chordata; class Actinopteri; order Salmoniformes; family Salmonidae; genus Salvelinus; species Salvelinus alpinus. The sequence continues at coordinate 90,528,127 of NC_092090.1, forward strand.
TACAGAGGGTAGTGTGTATGGCCAAGTACAACACTGGGGCCAAGCTTCCTGCCATCCAGGACCTCTATACCAGGCGGTATCAGAGGAAGGCCCTAAAAATTGTCAAAGACTCCAGCCACCCTAGTCATTGACTTTTGTCTCTGCTACCGCACAGCAAGTGGTACCGAAGTCTAGTTTCACAAGACTCCTTAACAGCTTCTACCCCCAAGCCATAAGACTGCTGAACAGTTGGCTACCAGGACTAAATGGCTACCAGGACTAAATGGCTACCAGGACTATTTGCATTGACCCCCTCTTTTTTATGCTGCAGCTACTTGCTGCTTATTAGCAATGCATAGTTACTTTACCCCTACCTACATGTACATTACCTCAATTACCTTGACTAACCTGTAAACCCCTCCCCCCTCCACACACACACACACACACACACATTGACTCAGTACTGGTACTCGGTATATAGCCTCATTATTAGATACAAAGTATGCAAATAAACAATGTAAAATATCATGATTAGTAGATCTGTATAATTCCATTCCCTATCATGTGGTCTGAAATTGTTGTGAAATGTTGATATTCTTTTCATGGAAATTACAAACTGGAAGTCCTGCCGCTTGCACAGTCAGCGTGTTACAGCTGTGAGAGTGTATAGAAGTATTTTTTGAACACTAATGTGGAGTGTACCAACTGAGATTTAAATAATTTACCCAAAAAGATTTCAACAGAATAAAGTCCCACAATTCAAAGATGACCGCAATATACCATTACACTAATTCTGAAAATATTTCACTGATCTTAACTTAAACCATAAACCAAATTTACCCCAGAATTAGTATATAAGCTCAATACAATAAGTCAGCGTTTCTCAAACTCAGTCCTGGGGACCCCAAGGGGTGCACAATTGTATTTTTACCCTAGCAGTACATAGCTGATTCAAATAATCAACTCATCATTATTTGAATCGACAAAAACCTAAATGTGCACCACTTTGCGTCCCCAGGACTGAGTTTGTGAAATACCACATTAAGTAATGACTTTAAGAATGATTACCTGCTGCATTCAAAAATAGCCAATCTACACCACTAGACTAAACTCCACTTACATCAACCTTGTGGTATTGAGAGATAAACAGGGTAATGCTTTCATTGATTGCACATAAAGGAAGATAGTTCCTTCATGATAGAGTGCTTGATTTGTTATCCAACTGATCTTTTGTCCTTTCTGTCATCCTGTGAATCCCGTTCATTGCTGCTCACAGCTAAAAGGTTTATAATACTACCAAAGTCTCCAATATATTATCTGAAATGCACATTTCATCACTTCGCAAAAACAATCCACTTGAAAAAACATCCTTTTCTATATCATTCTTATTAGTGATTATGAATTTACCATGTTTAATTTGACTGTAGTATTTTATTTGTTCCAAGTTAACTGACAGATTTGATGGTTTGTTAAGAAGAGAGAGGAGAGAGAAAGAGGAGATATTGGCATCTCCGTTCTCCTTAGAAGCCTTGCTCAACTTTTTTCCCTCCGCAAACCAAATCAAATCAAATATCATTTTCTTGGTCACATACACATGGTTAGCAGATGTTAGGCGAGTGTAGCGAAATGCTTGTGCTTCTAGTTCTGACAGTGCAGTAATATCTAACAAGTGATCTAACAAATTCACAACGTCTACCTTACACACACAAGGGGATGAAATAACAATATGTACATATAAATATATGGATGCGCAATGGCCATGCAGCATAGGCAAGATGCAATAGATGGTATAAAATACAGTATATACATATGAGATAAGTAATGTAGGATATGTAAACATTATTAAAGTGGCATTATTTAAAGTGACTAGTGACATCAAGTTTTTGCATCTAATGGTGTATCTGAGCTCCCAGAGTGTCCAGCTCTCATGTCATTGAGGGGGTCATGACCCCCCACAAGTTACACACCAGAGGCCAAGCTTGAGAGGATCTGAACAGGGAGGAACAATGGTTTATCTTAGCTTCTCATGGGGAGATAGATAGTTTGGGTAGCACTTCCCCACTATACTGCCTTTCTGTTTAGTGACAGTTAAATAAGTATACGGTATATGGCTGATCACCTGAATGCCTGTCTGCCTGCCAGGCCTCTCCTCTCCTGCCCTCTCCCTCCCACCCCAGCCCAGTGGGAGGGTCCAGAGCCAGGCTTGTGTTCGTCATAGGCTGCAGTGTCAGTCTGAGTGAGGTGGCTCCACCTCCACCGGCAGGTCTCGTGAGGGAGCTCAAATGAGGACTACAGTACTGGCACACCGGTGGTCAGTGTTCGACTCAAACGCACCACTACCGAAGCATGCCGAGCGCTTCTGCTACCCACACCCGTTAGTGTAAGTTTGAAATCAAACTGACTTATTTTCCAATGGCTGGTCTTGACAAGGAATTTCTTCCTTCAAGCACTACACATCCCATGCCACGAGCATGTGAAACACAATTCATTAGGTTTAGATCATGCCAAAAGTGAGGATGAAATACAACTGATACACCAAATAAAATTGAAATATAATAAAAACGATTTAGTCTTTATTAATATACTGTATCTGACATCTGGGTGTACAAATTGTGAAGCCAGCTGTCAATCTACTCCCATACCCCCCATCCGAGTCAATCTAATTTAAAATCCACTTCAACAAGTCACAAAACAACCTCAACCGACAATGCAAACCAATTTCATTATAATTGATTGAGAGGAACAAATGCTATTTTGGCAGTAACATGCACTGAACGGGCCAGTTTTCAATAAAGGATATCTGCATATTCAAAAAGAGGGGACTGGCACCAATCAGGGCTTCTGTCAAGCACCACTGGGACAGATACCACCACAAAAATGTGTGTGTGTTAGAGAGAGAGAAAACAAGGGAGAGGGAGAGAGAGAGAGAGGTGGGGAGAGAGAGCTACTGTAGGAGGAGAGAGAGAAAACAAGGGAGAGGTAGAGAGAGGCAGGTGGGGAGAGAGAACTACTGTAGGAGGAGAGAGAGAAAACCAGGGAGAGGTAGAGAGAGGCAGGTGGGGAAAGAGAGCTACTGTAGGAGGAGAGAGAAAACCAGGGAGACAGAGATGGAGAGAGAGAGAGAGAGCTACTGTAGGAGGAGAGATAAAACCAGGGAGACAGAGATGGAGAGAGAGAGAAAGATACTGTAGGAGAAGAGAGAAAAAACCAGGGAGACAGAGATGGAGAGAGAGATAGAGAGAGGGAGAGAGAGAGAGAGAGAGAGAGAGAGAGAGAGAGAGAGAGAGAGAGAGAGAGAGAGAGAGAGAGAGCGCTACTGTAGGAGGAGAGAGAAAAAAACAGGGAGACAGAGATGGGGAGAGAGAGAGAGAGAGAGAGAGAGAGAGAGAGAGAGAGAGAGAGAGAGAGAGAGAGAGAGAGAGAGAGAGAGAGAGAGAGAGCTACTGTAGGAGGAGAGAGAAAACCAGGGAGAGAGAGAGAGAGAGAGAGAGAGAGAGAGAGAGAGAGAGAGAGAGAGAGAGAGAGAGAGAGAGAGAGAGAGAGAGAGAGAGAGAGAGAGAGAGAGAGAGGGAGAGAGAGAGCTACTGTAGGAGGAGAGAGAAAACCAGGGAGACGGAGATGGAGAGAGAGAGAGAAAGATACTGTAGGAGGAGAGAGAGAAAAATTAAGGTGGGGTAGTTCACATACAGTACTGTAGCTTTCACCAGGAAATCCAATCTACAATAAATGGGATCACCTTCTTAATTTACAAGGTGCGTGTTATTGCTTAGCCATGCAAATGCATTCAAAGTCGCACTAATGCCATCCGGCAATTGTGGAGGAATGATTGCTGTGTTAGGATAAGCATATCATGTTGACAAAATAGCAGTGTTTCAGAAACGCTAAGCATGATGGGAGTGTGGGTGTGTTTCAAATAGGTTATTTTGGATGGGTTCTTTAGAAGAATGGAGGCATTAAAGAGGCATGTGGAGAACCAAGGTACTTCCCCGCTACCAGGAGATTAGCATGAAAAAACACATCTAATTGTATTTAACAGCATGCTGAGAGACACTAACCATATTGTTATTGTTGTTCAAAATCAATATCAATCAGGGTTACAGCATGTCGTATACTTATAAAATGTCAATGTCTGTTTGCCAGGGCAGGAGAAATGTACAACACAACTACTGTAGGCTACCCCCCCCCCCCCCCCACACACACACACACACACACACACTGCTGTAGGCTACACCCCCCCCCCCCCCCCCCCCTTATTATAACTGAGGGGAGACAGAGAACTTTATCAATTTCTCATATGTTCCTGTGACCAAAGTGGTAATGTGTACCTGCATCATGCATAAACAAATATTGCATATAAAAAAAACTATGCCCAACCACACACAGCAAAGCCCAACCACACACTGCACAGCAGAGGAACAATTCTCTCTAAGCCTCTATGAAGAGACGTTTGACATTTAACTGCTGACTGTAACTAGCGGTGTTAATAAAGTGCAGGAAGGAGGCGCTCCAAAAGCTGAACAGATGAGTGTAGAAAGGCCTTCTCTTCCCTCCGAGGCCCATACAGCATGGCAGCATTCAGCGCTTCAGGAGCTCTCTCTCCATATCACACACACCAACTAGAACACACACACACAGCGACTAGCACACACAGACACACAAGAGCAAGCATAGTCAGTAGCAAACACAACAACCAACACTTACTGCACTCAACACTGCAGGAAAAAAGACAGAGGGGGGCAAATAAAGCAAACATACAGATAACCATTTTCCTCTTGCAACGTTTCTCTGGTAAACATAGGCAACAACAAAGCCTTCCGCTCAGGCAGAAAAGGTGGCGAGGTGCTCTCATGCGAGTAGAGCAAGTGGCAAGTGGGAGATTCCAACTTAATGAGCGCGTTGGCAGCTTGGAGGAAGGCAGGCAGTGATTAGCAGAACACTTCAGACTACAAGGCACAGCGGTGCTCAAAGAAAACAGTGATGATCTCCACTTAATCGCGGAGAAGCCCGGAGCATCTGCCGCCAGAGCAGGGCAGTGGCATCGGCGAGCTCCCGCTCCGATAGGCTGTCATCTCCAGAGAGTGCCGGCCATATGCTCGGCTCTGCTGAAAACTCTGAGGAAGTACATTTTCTGACAAAATACAAAACACTGGGATAAATATGACATTCAAACAAGTTGTGCTCAGCCAGGCGCCAAGCTCAAGCTGCACACGTGTCACATTTAGGAACAGATTTGATTTGTTAGTTTTTTTGCTGTGTGGAAATGGAGACAATGGGTGGTCGAATACAGTATACAATGTGTTGGCCTACAAACACAGACACACAGATACACATACACTGAAACACACACACAGACATACACTGAAACACACACACATACATACACTGAAACACACACACAGACACACACTGAAACACACACACAGACATACATACACTGAAACACACACACACACATACATACACTGAAACACACACACACACACACACACACACACACACACACACACACACACACACACACACACACACACACACACACACACACACACACACACACACACACTGAAACACACACACATACAGTTGAAGTCGGAAGTATACATACACTTAGGTTGGAGTCATTGAAACTCATTTCTCAACCACTCCACAAATTTCTTGTTAACAAACTATAGTTTTGGCAAGTTGGTTAGGGCATCTACTTTGTGCATGACACAATACATTTTTCCAACAATTGTTTACAGACAGATTATTTCACTTATAATTAATTGTATCACAATTCCAGTGAGTCAGTTGTTTACATACACTAAGTTGACTGCGCCTTTAAACAGCTTGGAAAATTCCAGAAAATGTCATCATGGCTTTAGAAGCTTCTGATAGGCTAATTGACATAATTTGAATCAATTGGAGATGTACTTGTGGATGTATTTCAATGGCTACATTCAAACTCAGTGTCTCTTTGCTTGACATCATGGGAAAATCAAAAGAAATCAGCCAAGACCTCAGAAAATAAATTGTAGACATCCACAAGTCTGGTTCATCCTTGGGAGCAATTTCCAAATGCCTGAAGGTACCACATGCATCTGTACAAACAATAGTACGCAAGTATAAACACCATGGGACCACGCAGCTGTCATACCGCTCAGGAAGGAGATGCATTCTGTCTCCTAGAGACGAACGTACTTTGGTGCGAAAAGTGCAAATCAATCCCAGAACAACAGCAAAGGACCTTGTGAAGATGCTGGAAGAAACAGGTACAAAAGTATCTATATCCACAGTAAAACGAGTCCTATATCAACATAACCTCAATGCCCGCTCAGCAAGGAAGAAGCCACTGCTCCAAAACCAGCATAAAAAAGCCAGACTACAGTTTGCAACTGCACATGGGGACAAAGATCGTACTTTTTAGAGAAATGTCCTCTGGTTAGATAAAACAAAAATATAACTGTTTGACCATAATGACCATCGATATGTTTGGAGGGAAAAGGTGGATGCTTGCAAGCCGAAGAGCACAATCCCAACTGTGAAGCACGGGAGTGGCAGCATCATGTTGTGGGGTTGCTTTGCTGCAGGAGGGACTGGTGCACTTAACAAAATAGATGGCATCATGAGGAAGGGAAATTATGTGGAAATTTTGAAGCAACATTTCAAGACATCAGTCAGGAAGATAAAGCCTGGTCGCAAATGGGTCTTCCAAATGGACAATGATCCCAAGCATACTTCCAAAGTTGTGGCAAAATGGCTTAGGGACAACAAAGTCAAGGTATTGGAGTGGCCATCACAAAGCCCTAACCTCAATCCTATAGAAAATGTGTGGGCAGAACTGAAAAAGCGTGTACGAGCAAGGAGGTCTACAAACCTGACTCAGTTACACCAGCTCTGTCAGGAGGAATGGGCCAGAATTCACCCAACATATTGTGGGAACCTCGTGGAAGGCTACCCGAAATGTTTGACCCAAGTTAAACAATTTAAAGGCAATGCTACCAAATACTAATTGAGTGTTTGTAAACTTCTGACCCACTGGGAATGTGATGAAAGCAATAAAAGCTCAAATAAATCATTCTCTCTACTATTATTCTGACATTTCACATTCTTAAAATAATGTGGTGATCCTAATTGACCGAAGATAGGAAATTGTTTTTAGGATAAAATGTCAGGAATTGTGAAAAACTGAGTTTAAATGTATTTGGCTCAGGCATATGTAAACGTCCGACTTCAACTGCACATGCACTGAAACACACACACAGATACACATACACTGAAACACACACACACACAGACACACAGACACGCAGACACTGAAACACACACACATTACCACAGACACTGAAACACACACACATACATACACTGAAACACACACACAGACACACAGACACTGAAACACACACACATTCACACAGACACTGAAACACACACACACACACACACAGAATTACACATACACTGAAACACACACACATACATATACTCAAACACACACATACATACACAGAAACACACACACAGATATACACTGAAACACACACACACAGACACACATACACTGAAACACACACACACACACACACATACAGACACTGAAACACACACACACACACACACACACACACACACACACACACACACACACACACACACACACACACACACACACACACACACACACACACATACAGACACTGAAACACACACACAGACACACAGACACTGAAACACACACACATGCATACACTGAAACACACACACACACAGACATTCATACACTGAAACACACACACATACATACACTGAAACACACAAACTGAAACATACAGACACTGAAACACAAACACATAAATACACTGAAACTCACAGACACTGAAAACACACACACACTGAAACATACAGACACTGAAACACACACACATACATACATTGAAACACACAGACACTGAAACACACACACAGGCACTGAAACACACACACACACACATACACTGAAACATACAGACACTGAAACACACATACATGCAGACAAACACAGACAAACATACAATGAAACACAAACAAATACATACACTGAAACACATGTACATACGCTGAAACACACACAGACACACAGACACTGAAACACACACACATGCATACACTGAAACACATGCACACACATACACTGAAACACACACACCTAGACACACATACACTGAAACACACACACATGCATACACTGAAACACACAAACATACACTGAAACACACACAAACATACACTGAAACACACAGACACTGAAACACACACAGACACAGACACTGAAACACACACACACAGACACTGAAACACACACACATACACTGAAACACACACACATGCATACACTGAAACACACACACATACACACAAACTGAAATACACACACACAGTGTCACACCCTGATCTGTTTCACCTGCCTTTGTGCTTGTCTCCGCCCCCCAACAGGTGTCTCCCATCTCACCACATTATCCCTTGTGTATTTATAGCTGTGTTTTCTATTTATCTGTTGCCAGTTCGTCTTGTCCCGTCAAGTCCTACCAGCGTGTTCCCATGTTTCCTGTGCTTCTGCCTGTCCTGACCCTGATCCTGCCTGCCATTCTGTACCTGCTTGACTATGATTTGGATAACAACTCTTTGCCTGTCTTGACTTACCTTTTTCCTGCCCCTTGAACTATAATAAACTCTGAGACTCGTACTATCCGCCTCCTGTGTCTGGATCTTTTTATTTATTTTTTAATTTAACCTTTATTTAACCAGGTAGGCTAGTTGAGAACAAGTTCTCATTTGCAACTGCGACCTGCCCAAGATAAAGCATAGCAGTTCGACATATACAACAACAGTTACACATGGAATAAACAAAACATACAGTCAGTAATACAGTAGAAAAAAAATAAACAAAAAGTCTATATACAGTGAGTGCAAATGAGGTAAGATAAAGGGAGTTAAGGCAATAAATAGGCCATGGTGGCGAAGTAATTACAATATAGCAATTAAACACTGGAATGGTAGATGTGCAGAAGATGAATGTGCAAGTAGAGATACTGGGGTGCAAAGGAGCAAGATAAATAAATAAATACAGTATGGGGATGAGGTAGTTGGATGGCTGTTTACAGATTGGCTATGTACAGGTGCAGTGATCTGTGAGCTGCTCTGACAGCTGGTGCTTAAAGCTAGTGAGGGAGATATGACCCTCCAGCTTCAGTGACTGTTGCAGTTCGTTCCAGCCATTGGCAGCAGAGAACTGGAAGGAAAAGCGGCCAAAGGATGAACTGGCTTTGGGAGTGACCAGTGAGATATACCTGCTGGAGCGAGTGCTACGAGTGGGTGCTGCTATGGTGACCAGTGAGCTGAAACAAGGCGGGGCTTTACCTAGCAGAGGCTTGTAGATAACCTGGAGCCAGTGGGTTTGGCGACGAGAGTGAAGCGAGGGCCAGCTAACGAGAGCGTACAGGTCGCAGTGGTGGGTAGTATATGGGGCTTTGGTGACAAAACGGATGGCACTGTGATAGACTGCATCCAATTTGTTGAGGAGAGTGTTGGAGGCTATTTTGTAAATGACATCGCCAAAGTCGAGGATCGGTAGGATGGTCAGTTTTACGAGGGTATGTTTGGCAGCATGAGTGAACGATGCTTTGTTGCGAAATAGGTAGCCGATTCTAGATTTAATTTTGGATTGGAGATGCTTAATGTGAGTCTGGAAGGAGATTTTACAGTCTAACCAGACACCTAGGTATTTGTAGTTATCCACATATTCTAAGTCAGAGCCGTCCAGAGTAGTGATGCTGGACGGGCGGGCAGGTGCGGGCAGTGATCGGTTGAAGAGCATGCATTTAGTTTTACTTGCATTTAAGAGCAGTTGGAGACCACAGAAGGAGAGTTGTATGGCATTGAAGCTCGTCTGGAGGTTAGTTAACACAGTGTCCAACGAAGGGCCAGAAGAATACAAAATGGTGTTGTCTGCATAGAGGTGGATCAGAGAATCACCAGCAGCAAGAGCGACATCATTGATGTATACAGAGAAGAGAGTCGGCCCGAGAATTGAACCCTGTGGCACCCCCATAGAGACTGCCAAAGGTCCGGACAACAGGCCCTCCGATTTGACACATTGAACTCTATCAGAGAAGTAGTTGGTAAACCAGGCGAGGCAATCATTTGAGAAACCAAGGCTGTTGAGTCTGCCAATAAGAATGTGGTGATTGACAGAGTCGAAAACCTTGGCCAGGTCGATGAATACGGCTGCACAGTAATGTCTCTTATCGATGGTGGTTATGATATCATTATGGACCTTGAGCGTGGCTGAGGTGCACCCATGACCAGCTCTGAAACCAGATTGCATAGCAGCATAGCGGAGAAGGTACGGTGGGATTCGAAATGGTCAGAAATCTGTTTGTTAACTTGGCTTTCGAAGACTTTAGAAAAGCAGGGTAGGATAGATATAGGTCTGTTGCAGTTTGGGTCTAGAGTGTCTCCCCCTTTGAAGAGGGGGATGACCGCAGCAGCTTTCCAATCTTTGGGATCTCAGACAATACGAAAGAGAGGTTGAACAGGCTAGTGATAGGGGTTGCAACAATTTCGGCAGATAATTTTAGAAAGAGAGGGTCCAGATTGTCTAGCCCGGCTGATTTGTAGGCGTCCAGATTTTGCAGCTCTTTCAGAACATCAGCTATCTGGATTTGGGTGAAGGAGAAATCGGGGAGGCTTGGGCGAGTTGCTGTGGGGAGTGCAGGGCTGTTGACCGGGGTAGGGGTAGCCAGGTGGAAAGCATGGCCAGCCGTAGAAAAATGCTTATTGAAATTCTCAATTATAGTGGATTTATCTGAGGTGACAGTGTTTCCTAGCCTCAGTGCAGTGGGCAGCTGGGAAGAGGTGCTCTTTTTCTCCATGGATTTTGCAGTGTCCCGGAACTTTTTGGAGTTTGTGCTACAGGATGCAAATTTCTGCTTGAAAAAGCTAGCCTTAGCTTTCCTAACTGCCTGTGTATATTGGTTCCTGACTTCCCTGAAAAGTTGCATATCGCGGGGGCTATTCGATGCTAATGCAGTACGCCTCAGGATGTTTTTGTGCTGGTCAAGTGCAGTCAGGTCTGGAGTGAACCAAGGGTATATCTGTTCCTGGATCAACATTTTCTGAATGGGGCATGCTTATTTACGATGGTGAGGAAAGCACTTTTAAAGAATAAACAGGCATCCTCTGCTGACGGAATGAGGTCAATATCCTTCCAGGATACCAGGGCCAGGTCGATTAGGAAGGCCTGCTCGCTGGAGTGTTTTAGGGAGCATTTGACAGTGATGAGGGGTGGTCGTTTGACCGCGGACCCATTACGGATGCAGGCAATGAGGCAGTGATCACTGAGATCTTGGTTGATAACAGCAGAGGTGTATTTGGACGGCAAGTTGGTTAGGATGATATCTATGAGGGTGCCCGTGTTTATAGATTTGGGGTTGTACCTGGCAGGTTCATTGATAATTTGTGTGAGATTGAGGGCATCAAGCTTAGATTGTAGTATGGCCGGGGTGATAAGCATGTCCCAGTTTAGGTCACCAAGCAACACGAGCTCTGAAGATAGATGGGGGGCAATCAGTTCACATATGGTGTCCAGGGCACAGCTGTGGGCAGAGGGTGGCCTATAGCAAGCGGCAACGGTGAGAGACTTGTTTCTGGAAAGGTGGATTTTTAAAAGTAGAAGCTCGAATTGTTTGGGAACAGACCTGGATAGTAAGACAGAACTCTGCAGGCTATCTCTGCAGCAGATTGCAACTCCGTCCCCTTTGGAAGTTCTATCTTGTCGGAAAATGTTATAGTTAAGGATGGAAATTTCTGGGGTTTTGGTAGTCTTCCTGAGCCAGGATTCAGACACGGCTATGACATCCGGGTTGGCATAGTGTGCTAGGGCAGTGAATAAAACAAACTTAGGGAGTTAATGTTAACATGCATTAAAACAAGGCTTTTACGGTTACAGAAGTCAACAAATGAATGCGCCTGGGGAATGGGAGTGGAGCTAGGCACTGCAGGGCTGAAACTGCTAGCCGCGGAGCCAGTTTGAGTACACCCTCGAGCAGATTTCGTCGGTAGTCCAGTTGTGAAGGATCAGCGGGGTTCCGTGCCCTGTATCGGCAGTAGAAGGGGGTCCGGGCCAGTTGACAAAAATTGTATTATTGCCCAGGAGTGGCTGTTGGGCTTCTTCTGCTAGCCGGGATATGGGCCTAGCTCCAGGCTAATTGATGCTAGCTTCGGGACAGGGGCGTGAGGTTAAACCAGGAATAGTCACTCGGGTTGCAGCTAGCTAGCTGTGGTGATCCAGGTGAAAAGGTTCAGAGCTTGCGGTAGGAATCCGGGGATATGGAGAGAAGATAGGTCCGGTATGCTCTGTTTTGAATCGCGTTGTACAAACTGGCGAGAGCTTTCCGAACTAAAGGTTAGTTGATGACCGCTAGCAGTGGTTAGCTGACTAATTAGCTAGTAGCTAGTTAGCTGGCCAGCTTCTGTTGGGGAATACCGGTTCGGAGGTGGATAAGAATACTTTAAAAGATACAGATCCACACAACATTGGGTGAGGCGGGTTGCAGGAGTGTATTTTGAAGTTGAGGTTTAGACAAATATAAAAGATATGCAAAGAAAAAATATATTAAAAGATATATACAAGACGAAAAACAAAGACGTCTGACTGCTACGCCATCTTGGTTTAGACAGGGTCTTAGCCTGAGTCTTGATACACAGACATACACACATACACTGAAACACACAGACACGGCTAACAGGACTGATGAGATTCTAGATAACAATTAGGGCTGGGACGATATCAGTATCGCGATACTCATTAGTATCGTGGCAAGGAAACAAAACAAGAAGTGGATTTAACTTGTTTAGGAAAACAGCCCTAATGTTGGAAACAAACCTCATTATGTTGTCATCCAGAGTCACATGTATTTATTTTCCAAGCTACAGCACACAATATTTTACCTGCAAGCAGGTTTTTAAAGGACCAAAGAGTTTTGTCTGCTTTGTGTTTTTATTTTTGCCAGGGAAAAATTGCGATACTGGTATTGTCACAGCCCTAATATCAATACTGTATAAACATAGTGTAGGTGATCACATTTGATATGACTCCCTGCGACTATAATGCTATAATGTTTACGTAAGTGATCACATGTTAGAACAGGAGAAGGCTGGCCCTGTCTCCATACAGTCACATCTCCCAATGAAAAGCAAGTCCAGAGAGAGAGACATTGTCCAATATTAACTTTAATTTCCATTCACAGACGTATAGGTCCCTGTGGTATCACATTAAAATAATGTTGATCAAATAATTTAATAGGGGTCCGTCAGAATGGCCCTCTGTTGCAGCTGAAATGCCATAGCCGGGCAGAACAAAGTGATGGCAGGTGTGAGCGGAATCCCAACACCTTGGAACACCTCAGAATCTAGTGTTTCTGAGGTCTCACTGGCCAGCTCCCCTCACATGCCAAGCTGTAAGGAGAAACAAGCCTTAGGGACGAGGCAGTCCTATATACAGCCTCCTCCAACAATACCCGGTATCATATGCTGAGCCTGGGACCTCACTAGGGGGGACCTTGGCTGGACCCACTGAACAAAGATACAGCGGGAGTGGGCTCAGTTTTGGCTTTCGCCTGGGGCCAGTTGAGGGCTGTGGTAAAGCTAGACTGGGTAGAGAGTGGAACACAGGTACACCCCCCTTCCCTTCCTCCCTCATCGTCCTTCTCCTGTACGGCTGGGTGAAGCCATCCACAGCCAGGTGACCTTTCTCAATGAGTGGGGAACTGAACTCTCTGGCATGGCAGTGTTCTGCAAGGAAGCAGGCTAGGTGGGTTTTATCCCAATGTCAGGCCAGTCCCATGAACTTCCACATCTTATGGGACTCTGCCTTACATAAATGCTAGAGGGGGGGGGGGGGGGCTAGAGAGAGAGAGAGAGAGAGAGAGAGAGAGAGAGAGAGAGAGAGAGAGAGAGAGAGAGAGAGAGAGAGAGAGAGAGAGAGAGAGAGAGAGAGAGAGAGAGAGAGAGAGAGAGAGAGAGAGAGAGAGAGAGAGAGAGAGAGAGAGCGGTTAAAATTGGCAAAAAACACACACATTTCTTCACACAGGGTCGTGGGGTGAGACAGGGATGCAGCTTAAGCCCCACCCTCTTCAACATATATATCAACGAATTGGCGAGGGCATTAGAACAGTCTGCAGCACCTGGCCTCACCCTACTAGAATCCGAAGTCAAATGTCTACTGTTTGCTGATGATCTGGTGCTTCTGTCACCAACCAAGGAGGGCCTACAGCAGCACCTAGATCTTCTGCACAGATTCTGTCAATTCAAATCAAATCAAATCAAATCAAATCAAATTTTATTAGTCACATACACATGGTTAGCAGATGTTAATGCGAGTGTAGCGAAATGCTTGTGCTTCTAGTTCCGACAATGCAGTAATAACCAACAAGTAATCTAACCTAACAATTCCACAACTACTACCTTACACACACACACAAGTGTAAAGGGATAAAGAATATGTACATAAAGATATATGAATGAGTGGTGGTACAGAACGGCATGGCAGATGCAGTAGATGGTATAGAGTACGGTATATACATATGAGATGAGTACTGTAGGGTATGTAAACATAAAGTGGCATAGTTTAAAGTGGCTAGTGGTACATGTATTACATAAAGATGGCAAGATGCAGTAGATGATATAGAGTACAGTATATACATATGAGATGGGTAATGTAGGGTATGTAAACATTATATTAAGTGGCATTGTTTAAAGTGGCTAGTGGTACATTTTTACATAATTTCCATCAATTCCCATTTTTAAAGTGGCTGGAGTTGAGTCAGTATGTTGGCAGCGGCCGCTAAATGTTAGTGGTGGCTGTTTAACAGTCTGATGGCCTTGAGATAGAAGCTGTTTTTCAGTCTCTCGGTCCCTGCTTTGATGCACCTGTACTGACCTCGCCTTCTGGATGATAGCGGGGTGAACAGGCAGTGGCTTGGGTGGTTGTTGTCCTTGATGATCTTTATGGCCTTCCTGTGACATCGGGTGGTGTAGGTGTCCTGGAGGGCAGGTAGTTTGCCCCCGGTGATGCGTTCTGCAGACCTCACTACCCTCTGGAGAGCCTTACGGTTGTGGGCGGAGCAGTTGCCGTACCAGGCGGTGATACAGCCCGACAGGATGCTCTCGATTGTGCATCTGTAGAAGTTTGTGAGTGCTTTTGGTGACAAGCCGAATTTCTTCAGCCTCCTGAGGTTGAAGAGGCGCTGCTGCGCCTTCTTCACAACGCTGTCTGTGTGGGTGGACCAATTCAGTTTGTCCGTGATGTGTACACCGAGGAACTTAAAACTTTCCACCTTCTCCACTACTGACCCGTCGATGTGGATAGGGGGGTGCTCCCTCTGCTGTTTCCTGAAGTCCACAATCATCTCCTTTGTTTTGTTGACGTTGAGTGTGAGGTTATTTTCCTGACACCACACTCCGAGGGCCCTCACCTCCTCCCTGTAGGCCGTCTCGTCGTTGTTGGTAATCAAGCCTACCACTGTAGTGTCATCCGCAAACTTGATGATTGAGTTGGAGGCGTGCATGGCCACGCAGTCGTGGGTGAACAGGGAGTACAGGAGAGGGCTCAGAACGCACCCTTGTGGGGCCCCAGTGTTGAGGATCAGCGGGGTGGAGATGTTGTTACCTACCCTCACCACCTGGGGGCGGCCCGTCAGGAAGTCCAGGACCCAGTTGCACAGGGCGGGGTCGAGACCCAGGGTCTCGAGCTTGATGACGAGTTTGGAGGGTACTATGGTGTTGAATGCTGAGCTGTAATCGATGAACAGCATTCTCACATGGGTATTCCTCTTGTCCAGATGGGTTAGGGCAGTGTGCAGTGTGGTTGCGATTGCGTCGTCTGTGGACCTATTGGGTCGGTAAGCAAATTGGAGTGGGTCTAGGGTGTCCGGTAGGGTGGAGGTGATATGGTCCTTGACTAGTCTCTCAAAGCACTTCATGATGACGGAAGTGAGTGCTACGGGGCGGTAGTCGTTTAGCTCAGTTACCTTAGCTTTCTTGGGAACAGGAACAATGGTGGCCCTCTTGAAGCATGTGGGAACAGCAGACTGGGATAAGGATTGATTGAATATGTCCGTAAACACACCAGCCAGCTGGTCTGCGCATGCTCTGAGGACGCGGCTGGGAATGCCGTCTGGGCCTGCAGCCTTGCGAGGGTTAACACGTTTAAATGTTTTACTCACCTCGGCTGCAGTGAAGGAGAGCCCGCAGGTTTTGGTAGGGGGCCGTGTCAGTGGCACTGTATTGTCCTCAAAGCGGGCAAAAAAGTTGTTTAGCCTGTCTGGGAGCAAGACATCCTGGTCCGCGACGGGGCTGGTTTTCTTTTTGTAATCCGTGATTGACTGTAGACCCTGCCACATACCTCTTGTGTCTGAGCTGTTGAATTGCGACTCGATTTTGTCTCTGTACTGGGACTTAGCCTGTTTGATTGCCTTGCGGAGAGAATAGCTACACTGTTTGTATGCGGTCATGCTTCCGGTCACCTTGCCCTGGTTAAAAGCAGTGGTTCGCGCTTTCAGTTTCACGCGAATGCTGCCGTCAATCCACGGTTTCTGGTTTGGGAATGTTTTAATCGTTGCTGTGGGTACGACATCGTCAATGCACTTCCTAATGAACTCGCTCACCGAATCAGCATATTCGTCAATATTGTTGTTGGACGCGATGCGGAACATATTCCAATCCGCGTGATCGAAGCAGTCTTGAAGCGTGGATTCAGATTGGTCGGACCAGCGTTGAACAGACCTGAGCGCGGGAGCTTGTTGTTTGAGTTTCTGTTTGTAGGCTGGAATCAACAAAATGGAGTCGTGGTCAGCTTTTCCGAAAGGGGGGCGGGGGAGGGCCTTATATGCGTCGCGGAAATTAGTATAACAATGATCTAGGGTTTTTCCAGCCCTGGTAGCACAATCGATATGCTGATAGAATTTAGGGAGTTTTGTTTTTAGATTAGCCTTGTTAAAATCCCCAGCTATGATGAATGCAGCCTCAGGGTGTGTGGTTTCCAGTTTACAAAGAGTCAGATAAAGTTCGTTCAGGGCCATCGATGTGTCTGCTTGGGGGGGAATATATACGGCTGTGATTATGATTGAAGAGAATTCCCTTGGTAGATAATGCGGTCGACATTTGATTGTGAGGAGTTCTAGATCAGGTGAACAGAATGACTTGAGTTCCTGTGTGTTGTTATGATGATCACACCACTTCTCGTTAATCATAAGGCATACCCCCCCGCCCCTCTTCTTACCGGAAAGATGTTTGTTTCTGTCGGCGCGATGCATGAAGAAACCAGCTGGCTGCACCGACTCCGTTAGCGTCCCTTGAGTTAGCCATGTTTCCGTGAAGCAGAGCACGTTGCAATCCCTGATGTCTCTCTGGAATGCTACCCGTGCTCGGATTTCATCAACCTTATTGTCAAGAGACTGGACATTGGCGAGTAGTATGCTAGGGAGTGGAGCGCGATGTGCCCGTCTCCGAAGCCTGACCACGAGACCGCCTCGTTTGCCCCTTTTTCGGCGTCGCACAGGGTCGCCGGCTGGGATCAGATCCATTGTATTGGGTGGAAGGCAAAACACTGGATCCGTTTCGGGAAAGTCATATTCCTGGTAGGAACGATGATGAGTTGACGTTAATCGTATATTCAGTAGTTCCTCCCGACTGTATGTAATGAAACCTAAGATTACCTGGGGTACCGATGTAAGAAATAACACATAAAAGAACAAAATACTGCATATTTTCCAAGGAACGCGAAGCGAGGCGGCCATCTCTTTTCGGCGCCGGAAGTTATAGTCAGACCTGGGCCCTGACAGTAAATCTCAGTAAGACCAAAATAATGGTGTTCCAAAAAAGGTCCAGTCGCCAGGACCACAAATTCCATCTAGACACCGTTGCCCTAGAGCACACAAAAAACTATACATACCTCGGCCTAAACCTCAGCACCACAGGTAACTTCCACAAAGCTGTGAACGATCTGAGAGACAAGGCAAGAAGGGCATTCTATGCCATCAAAAGGAACATAAATTTCAACATACCAATTAGGATCTGGCTAAAAATACTTGAATCAGTCATAGAGCCCATTGCCCTTTATGGTTGTGAGGTCTGGGGTCCGCTCACCAACCAAGATTTCACAAAATGGGACAAACACCAAATTGAGACTCTGCATGCAGAATTCTGCAAAAATATCCTCCGTGTACAACGTAGAACACCAAATAATGCATGCAGAGCAGAATTAGGCCGATACCCACTAATTATCAAAATCCAGAAAAGAGCCGTTAAATTCTACAACCACCTAAAAGGAAGCGATTCCCAAACCTTCCATAACAAAGCAATCACCTACAGAGAGATGAACCTGGAGAAGAGTCCCCTAAGCAAGCTGGTCCTGGGGCTCTGTTCACAAACACACCCCACAGAGCCCCAGGACAACAGCACAATTAGACCCAACCAAATCATGAGAAAACAAAAAGATAATTACTTGACACATTGGAAAGAATTAACAAACAAACAGAGCAAACTAGAATGCTATTTGGCCCTAAACAGAGAGTACACAGTGGCAGAATACCTGACCACTGTGACTGACCCAAACTTAAGGAAATCTTTGACTATGTACAGACTCAGTGAGCATAGCCTTGCTATTGAGAAAGGCCGCCGTAGGCAGACATGGCTCTCAAGAGAAGACAGGCTATGTGCTCACTGCCCACAAAATGAGGTGGAAACTGAGCTGCACTTCCTAACCTCCTGCCCAATGTATGACCATATTAGAGACACATATTTCCCTCAGATCACACAGATCCACAAAGAATTCGAAAACAAATCCAATTTTGATAAACTCCCATATCTACTGGGTGAAATTCCACAGTGTGCCATCACAGCAGCAAGATTTGTGACCTGTTGCCACAAGAAAAGGGCAACCAGTGAAGAACAAACACCATTGTAAATACAACCCATATTTATGTTTATTTATTTTAACTTGTGTGCTTTAACCATTTATACATTGCTACAACACTGTATATATATAATATGACATTTGTAATGTCTTTATTGCTTTGAAACTTCTGTATGTGTAAAGTTTACTGTTAATTTTTATTGTTTATTTCACTTTTGTATATTATCTACCTCACTTGCTTTGGCAATGTTAACACATGTTTCCCATGCCAATAAAGCCCCTTGAATTGAATTGAATTGAGAGAGAGAGAGAGCGAAGAGTTAGGGAGAGAGAGAGAGAGAGCGAAGAGTTAGGGAGAGAGAGAGAGAGAGAGAAGAGTTAGGGAGAGAGAGAGAGAGAGCGAAGAGAGAGCGAGGGTTAGGGAGAGAGAGAGAGAGCGAAGAGTTAGGGAGAGAGAGAGAGAGCGAAGAGTTAGGGAGAGAGAGACAGAGAGCTAGGGAGAGAGAGACAGAAAGCTAGAGAGAGAGAGAGATAGAATTAACACTAGGTCTCCTTCTCTCTCCCTCTCTTCCTCTCTTCCTTTTGGTCTTTACTGAGAGGGGGACCCACTGAGGTACAATAATAACTGGAGACTGCGCCAAAGATGTCTGACCATTGTTTTCAAAGTAATCTACTCAAGTTTGTGCATGCCGATTCATAGTCCATCTATATCCGGGTTTCATACGGTTTATACAGACCAACATCACATGTGCACTAGCACTCAGTGCGCACAGGGAGAAGCGGTAGTAGCAATGACGTCATCACATCATCCAAAATCAAGGCAGACATTGGATGAATATAAAATGTTGATATCTTCGGCAGTGGGTGAAGGCATTTTTTTTGTCTCAGCGGCAATTATTTGAATAATTCAATGTTTTGTGCACAAAGGCAATAGGAATTTTCAAATCTAACTTCTCCATGTGGCCGTCTATGGAAATGGCCTTTCTGGGCCGGGCATCAGTTAAACTGCAGCACAGAAGCAAGACTGTAGGAGCAGTCGAAACCGTGCTTCTAGACCGGAACCCTGGCCCCTTGAGGGGGAACGCCCAGAGCAGAAGGTGTGTGTAAGATGACTGCTTACGTAGTAAGTAGGCTGAGATGATGGGTCACTGAGCGGGCACACACTGCATACTGTGCCAGTCTACCCGCTGTGCCAACCTGCCTGCTGCTGTCTTCATTTACGCTGTGTATGAGAAATGTGATGACAAATCTCTTCATCTCAGAGTAAGATGTGTGTATGTGAGTGTGTAGTGGAGATACACTGAGTATACAAAACTACTTTTGCCCTCAGAACAGCCTCATATCGTGAGGGGCAGGGACCCTACAAGGTGTTGAAAGCGTTCCGCAGGGATGCCGGCCCATATTGACTCCAATTCTTCCCAGAGTTGTGTCAAGTTGGCTGGATGTTCTTTGGATGGTGGACCATTCTTGATACACACGGGAAACTGTTGAGCGGGAAAAACCCAGCAGCATTGCAGTTCTTGACACAAACCGGTGCGCCTGGAGCGCCTGGCACCTACTACCATACCTTATTCAAAGGCACTTAAATCTTTTGTCTTACCCATTCACCCTCTGAATGACACACATGCACAATCCATGTCTCAATTGTCTCAAGTCTTAACTTAACTTAACTTGTCTCCTCCCCTTCATCTACACCGATTGAAGTGGAAGTGATTGAAGTGACATCAATAAGGGATCATAGCTTTCACCTGGATTCACCTGGTCAGTCTATGTCATTGGAGAGAGCAGGTGTTTTTATGGTTTAGCATACTCAGTGTATATAATATGTGCAAGTGCATGCACATATCGGACTATCTCAACACGCACCAGGAATACAGGAAGTGCCTAGGAATACAGGAAGTGGCCAGAAAAAAATCTCTATTCCTATCACACACCAACCTGTGCCGAGTGTCACTCCCTGTCTCAAACACTGTCACAATGGCATTCTGCAAAGTGACTTATTTAGCATGATAAGTAGATGGGGGAGAATGAAATCAAATGAGTGGGCAGAATTAAGCTCAATGCAAGTGGAACACTTCACAGGAGGGCAGACTTGATTTCCACAGCACTTCATTTAGGATGTGTCTCCTTCACCAGTGTGTTAGTGTGGGACCTAGCACCCTACAGCGAAGGGGCAAATCTAGGACAGGGTCTGGAGAGAGATCGATTACTCCCCAGGAGGTATCAGATTGAGAGCTGTCATCAGACCATCTAATTCGCCATCTAATTTGCCTCACTATTTTTCACACAGATGACTTAAAAACGATTGATAGCCTGCACATTAATGCTGTAATGATACTGTGTTTAATTTGAAGGGGAGCTGCACCTGCTGATTTGGCCTCGTTTTTTGGCTTGTTACTCAAGAAATGCTGGCAGCCATGAAAAAAGCCAAGCGTGAGTTGACTTGGGGGTGTGGTTTGTTGTGGGTGTTTCTTGGGTGTGTCCTTGCCACCACCAAGACACATCCATTTGTCAGAACCTTGCCAGCAGCTGTTTCCCCCAACTAATCACAATATACAAACCTCCTGCAGGTTGAGTTCAATAACTACAGGCAGATGAATGGTGAGATGCCGGAGGAAGATTTGAATAGGTAACATGAGAAGAATGCAATTGCTGAATTGATGTAGATATTCTAAACGAAGTGTTTTGATAACGTTCAGATGTAGTAACAGGTCCATGTAGAATAAACAACCCTTTACATAACACCATAGAAGCAGTGTTCTGCTAATACAACAACGTGCACCTTTCACCATTCATTGTCATTCCCAGACGATACAGATACTGAGGCTATCGGCATTTTGTCTGGTGGTAATGGGCCTATCTTGGCAAACATGTCAGAGTGGTCATACCTTCCTGTGTGGTGGTAATGGGGTTACCATGGTAACACGGCAGAGTGGTCATACCTTCCTGTGTGGTGGTAATGGGGTTACCATGGTAACATGTCAGTGGTCATACCTTCCTGTGTGGTGGTAATGGGGTTACCATGGTAACATGTCAGTGGGCATACCTCCCTGTGTGGTGGTAATGGGGTTACCATGGTAACATGTCAGAGTGGTCATACCTTCCTGTGTGGTGGTAATGGGGTTACCATGGTAACATGTCAGAGTGGTCATACCTTCCTGTGTGGTGTCCCGTATACAACAGGAGTTCCCTGATCCTGGTGCAGAATACACAGGGTTTCTCCCTCTTTATATTGACTGATACCATTCAATTCAATAATTTAAAAAAAAAAGACAATGCAAGTAAAAGTTGTGTCTAGTAAAATTGTAATGCCGAGTGCCAGGTCTCTCTCCATTTAGAGACATCAGTATCAAGCCCGTCTGTCAGTCTGGACTTCATCACAGCATCTTGCTGGCTCCATACATATTTCTGTGAACACATACACAGATAGTCTCTGTTCTATTACCAATGGCAGTTAGTATATGTTTGTTTGTCAGATATCACCTATCCTATGTTGAAGTTTGAACAGGTCAGATGAAATCTACCAAATGATGGTCTCCACATCGACAACTGTTGGTGAACAGCTAGCCTGCCTCGCTAGCATTATCAAATGATAACATTACATAACCAGCAGTATCTAGACAATACACAATAAACGTGTATGAGCTACAATCTAACTAAATGGTAATGATGTAGCTACCTAGCTAGTTACCTAGCTATGATAACGTTACCTAAAATGATAGCATGCCTGCCTCGCTAGCTATTGTTAGCTAACCTGCCTCATTTTATCAAAAGATAGCTACCTACATAACCAGAAATTATATTATCTACCGTCGTTAGCTAGGTTATACCAGAGAGGTCATTATATTCCAGTATCTCTTGTTATACTCTCCACCACCGGTCGTTATACACCAAGCTAGCGTTATTGGTGTAGACTTAAACAATTTGGGGACCGACAAACTCCAAGCACTTATTCCGATCAAATACTAGGGTCCTTCAGCATGGCATGCAAACCATAGAACTCTGGCTGTGGAGGCACAGGCCTGTGATCCTTTGACCGAGTTTGGGGGCAATGAAACAACTGAGCCCATTCAATGAAGAGAAGCGGGTGGAGGGAAGTGGGTGGAGGGACGATTTTCATGTGGAGCTTGGAAAAAGGGGGTATGATTTGTTGACATAATTGCAATCCAATTCCAACCTTAATTTACTGGTTCTGACGCACTGAGGTTCCAAACTTTATGAACAAAATGATCCTTGTAGGTCACTAGAATAAATGTTTCTGACTGATATTGATACCATATAGGCCGTTTTCATAGGGATTTGTTGCTTTTTAGGGGCAGTCGCTCTTTAAGACGGAATAACATCAGACTAGTTTAGATAATACATTTTTTAGATGAACACAACCATGAATCTACTGATTTGTAACATTATTTTACGCTGAGGGAAATACATTTGAGGTCACTGAGTATACATTTTTTTACTGTACTAGTATTTCCAGTTTGAGATGTCAGGTCAATCTATGCTTATATGATTTATCTAGGATAATTCATTGTCTACTTGATAAACAACATTGATAAAAAAAGGAAGATAATCTCCAAAATATTGTCTGAAGGACTGACAAGCTTTTATTTAAAAAAATATATAAAAAATCAAACAAGAACATGATTTTGCATAGAACCTTGCTGTTGTGACTGTGGTCATATTTTCCCCTATCCAGAGCGAGCAAGGGTCTCTGCATCCCCTTTAACATGGTCTTGTCAACCACTGCAGCACCGCCACCACCTCCCCTGTGACCTGTGTGATAGCACTGTGGCTTCAAACAGAGGGTTTGTGTTTGCTTATATATATACCGTCTCCGGGGGAGGGAAGTGGTGTATTTTTGTGTTGTTGTTGTTTTACACACCAGCGCCATAGCCCGCAATATTACAGCCCTATCTGCTCGTTTCCAGCGGGTCTGGGAAAAATAACAAACCATCTTCTCCATTATTTCCACAAACAGGGAACAAAAGGTCCTTGGCTGGACCTCCCCTGAGAGCCAGTATTGATTACAACGAAGCTTCAACTTAGACAAGACCACGCAGGGGTCAGTGCTATTTCCATTAGAAAGTTTGCCCGTTATAAATTTAAACACTTCTTGCCCCCCCCCCCCCCCCCCCCCTCCTTCTCTCCTCCAGTGAGACAAACAACAGTTCGTTTTCACATATCAGAGGCTGGGTTGCATAACGGAAACCCTCACCCTTTGCTCTCCAAGTGGGTGTTGCGGAACTTGCCAAGCGCCGACTGTAGGAGCCTCGCTCCCCCTCTCGAGTGCGTTAACCCGCTTAGAGGGGTCAAAGAAGCACAGCGGAAAAAGCGAGACACTTGTGCTGAACGTGGTTTTCCTGAGCTGCTCTGGAGTACCCGAGGGTCTGTGAATCACGGCTCGTAGGCCCCTGGATGTCATTACAGCCAGACCAGCGCTAAAAAGTCTTTAACACAAGAGCCAATCAGGGGAGAACATTGTCTGACTGCTGCTACTCCATCCACAGCCGTATTCTCAGAGGGCTACACAACCTCGGCAGGAATGTAACAGGGCTATATGAGTCCAAATAAAACACCGAGCATCAACACAGTGTGAATCACAGCGGCTGGCGGCCGCAAAACCTCCTCTGTTGCTTCTACTAGTGTCTTAGAAACACCAGCACTTCTGCAATGGCAGAGAGAAAACCAACAGCTACGCGAGACAGTTGTTGACACTTCCTGCTTATGTGGTAGGCTATTAACAGATATAAGTTAAGTTTGGTTCCTACCAGGGTTTCTTTTGGCTCTCTCATCAAAATTGGGAGTTTCTTATTTTGTCTGTAGAAATAGAGAATACTAGACATTCAGTACAATGTATTTCAGCTGCTTACACACTTCCACAAAAATATCAACATGAACACGCTGAGGTAATGCAAATTATATTATGCATCTAAAAAAAGTTGCAACTGTCGCCTATGTCTCAAATAGAGAAATGTGCCATACTTGTATATACAGTAAAGTTATAGAAAAGGATAACTTGCATTCAGTTCAACGTGTCTTAACTGCATCCTCACCTGTTGAATATAAAGCAATACAACACTCAGTCCCTGACCAGTAAGAATACAACGTATATCCAGTTTGTTTAAGTAATGAAATATCAGCATAGCTACTGCTTACATGCTACTCTGCATACTGAAACTAGCATAGAATGCTAAACACAACATGTGCTCAAGCTGAACAGGTGAACATTCAATGAGAGATAAAATAACCCCTCGTGTGCCCTGATTGAGCTAGTCCACCCTCTCTAATATCACTCTGCTGATATCAAAATTGAAATTTAATCAATCAGTGTCATTAACCCTGGATGGTATATAAAAATACAAGTGCAACCAGTCAGTGCCATTACCTCTGGTTGGTATATCAAAATAAAAGCCCTTGTGTTCTTAACCTAGAATAGTAAGTCGCTCTGGATAAGAGCGTCTGCTAAATGACTTAAATGTAAATGTAATAGGGGAATAACTTAACCTTGCTACTAGAGCCAGACGGATATTATTTTTGGGGGTGCAATACCGATGAAAACATTTTTGGGGAACAAACTTACCGATACCGATATACTGTTTTACAGCAGGGAAATAGAACGTTTAAATGTTATACACTGAGTTCTCATAAACTGCCATTCCAAAGAGCAATTGTCCAAGAAATATGATTCAAATGTTGATTTCATACATTGTGACAATAATGAAACACCATGAGAATGGCCGCAATTGTTCAGATAAACATGAGGTTTCTTTTTTTCATTAAATTTTTTAATATCGGTTAACGGTGGAATGATCGACCAATACGATATGTTGGTAAAAGGCCCATATTGGCCGATAACAGCGGTAAAACAATATATCAGTCGGGCTCTGTTTTCTACATTATGAAAAACAGCAAACCGCATTTTCAGGTTATTTGTTTATTCCAGAATCGGATCCTATTTGGCTCAGTTGGTAGAGCATTCCCTTGTAATGCCAGGGTTGTGGGTTCAATTCCCACAGGGGACCAGTATGGAAAATGTATGCACTCACTACAGTACGTTGCTCTAGATAAGAGCATCTGCTATTTACAAAAATGTAAATGCACTAAAAAGATATATTCTTTCTCCAAATAGCTTAATTCTTCACCTAGAAGGTATGCAATGACAGGCAAACACAACTGTGTCTGCTGACAGAGACATCATCCATGTTTGATCAAATGTAAACCCATGATGCTAACAAATATTGATAAGATAGTTGAGTGAAAAAGGGAAATACATGTTCTCAAAGATGGAAGATGGAAGGGGGAAGGCAAGATCAGGTGGACCCTTATAGCCAATGAGAGGGCAGATATGCATGTGAACAACAGGCAGATCTAAGGTGTTTTTCTCAAAGTTGCCAGAATACCACGTGTGTATCAATACATTTGGAACAACCTAAATATTACAAAACTTCTATTCAATTAAATAAGCCTCACGTAATTTGACACGCGTACAAAAGAATCCCCACTTGGTCTGCCTATCTCACTCGAGCAGATTTTGGCCGGGATAAATCCTCTAGCTTTGCCTCTTCCTCTCTGATGTTAAGCAGATTCTGTAGCCTAAGTCAATCTTACTCAGGGAACCCAGAGACAGGACAAGGAGATTGCATTTCATAATGCACTATTATATGGTGTGAATGAAATGCTTCGGAAGCTAAATTAGCCTGCAAAAAGTCTTACACTCACAACTAAGAGTGTGAGTTTTTATATATTTTGTTCATCCTTTGTTCTCCTAGTAGAGTGAATGGTTTGATGTCCGTGGGAGGTGGAGGAAGAGGAAGATGAAGGGGAGGAGGAAGGGGAGGAGGAAGAGGAGGTGGTGGCGTAGGAGGAGGAGGAAGACCCCTCCCAGCGTTGTAGGTTTTGATGATTCCAGCTCAGGGAGAGAGTCCAGACACCGGATCCACTCCAACTTCCACACATACAGCCAGTGTAAAATAATGAGCCTTCAGGAATAAAGAATATGGAGGGAAGAGAGACACTACCATACTCCTAGCCCAAAGCAGAATATATTCAAATGAAATAAGGAGAAGAGGCCCTCCTAACTCATTAGATGTGCCTGAGAGAGAGAGTCTTCCCCCAGTCTTCCTCTCTCTGCATCTACCTGTCATCCCTCTCCTCTAACAATCCAACATACCACCAGTCTTCTTTGCATATGCTTTCTATAAATACCTGTACCAGCAGTGATTTCAGTCACAGTGCGTGGAACGCAGATGAGAACAACGGTCTTATGGGAACCCAACACTGGGGCTGTAGCCAATAGCGTTGGACTTTACAAAAAAAGCCAGCCGGCCCTCATACATTATAGAGTAGCCTACATGATTTACTTAAGGTTGTCAGAAGAGAAACATTTCATGCAAATTAAGAGTAATAAATTGTAATTCACACTGCATATGTTGACTCATGACCCTTGGCATTTGGTAAGGTAGGATTCTGTTCAGGAATTTGTGGAGGAAAAGAGGGAGAATACTAGGGGAGAGTGGGGTAAGTTAAGCCAAAGAGGTAAGTTGAGTCACCCTTGTTTCTAGGAAACCATACACAAAATGAATCATTTGACCAAATAGTTAGGAAGAGGTCACCATTTAATGTAGTATGTGAAGGAAGAAACCACATGGAAAAGTAATGAGCAAGTTAAGTCCCAAAAATGGATTTTCACCAAGTACAAATTAATTTATTGTGTTAGAGGTTTCATCATGCTTGTATCTAAACCAAAGAAGACAATTGGTTGGGGTCTCTATAAGCTTCCATGTGAGGTCCTAAACCTAGCATGAAAGTGCATCCATGTAGCTGTGTGGGATAATATAGTCAAAATATAGTTACCTCGCTTCTACCAATACGTCTCCTGTGCAACTAGGGGCCTTAAAACGTTTTATTCTGAGAGACCAATTTTATTCTGCCCACAGAAACTCCCTCCCTTCGGCAAAACAGACCATGACTATCTTCCTGCTTCCTGTTTACAAACAAAACTTACAGCCTTATTCTAAAATAGTTTAAATAGTTTTTTCCCCTTATCAATCTACACACAGTACCCCATAATGACAAAGCAAAATAAAAACCTGCTCTTGAGCGCTCAGGACCTCAGACTAGGGTGAAGGTTCACCTTCCAACAGGCCAACGTTCCTAAGCACACAGCCAAGACAACACAAGAGTGGCTTTGGGACAAGTCTCTGAATGTCCTTGAGTGGCCCAGCCAGAGACCGGATTTGAACCAAATCGAACATCTCTGGAGAGACCTGAAAATAGCTGTGCAGCGACCGTCCCCATCCAACCTGATAGAGCTTGATAGGATCTGCAGAGAAGAATGGGAGAAACTCCCCAAATACAGGTGTGCCAAGCTTGTAGCTTCATACCCAAGAAGACTCAAGGCTGTAATCGCTGCCAAAAGTGCTTCAACAAAGTACGGGGTAAAGGGTCTGAATACTTACGTAAATGGGATATCTTTTTATTTATTGTTTATAAACTAGCAAAAATGTCTGAACCTGTTTTTGCTTTGTCATTATGGGGTATTGTGTGTAGATTGATGAGGGGAAATATAGTAGTCATATCTAGGAAAACAAAATAATATTTTCTGGTCTGTGGTGTGTAGTGAGGAGCAACCAGACGCTGCAGTTGACACATTTATGACATTGCTTATTCCAGTTACTAATAAGCATGCACCCATTAAGAAAATGACTGTAAAAAACTGCTAAATTGAAGAAGAAAAAATAAAAATGGTATGGTTGAGAGGGATGAGGCAAAAGGAATGGCTAATAAGTCTGGCTGCACAACGATTGGCAAACGTATTGCAAATTGAGTAATCATGTGACTAAACTGAATAAAAAGAAGAAGAAACTATACTATGAAACAGAGATAAAATATGTAAAGAATGATAGTAAAAAGCTTTGGAGCACCTTAAAATGAAATTTTCGGCAAAAAGGCAAACTCAGCTCCGTCATTCATTGAATCAGATGGCTCATTCATCACAAAACCCAATGATATTTCCAACTACTTTAATGATTTCATCGGCAAGATTAGCAAATTTAGGCATGACATGCCAGCAACAAACGCTGACACTACACATTCAAGTACAACTAACCAAGTTATTAAAAACAAGCATAGTAATTTTGAAATATTAAAAGTGAGTGTGGAAGAATTGAAACTATTATTGTTGTCTATCAACAATGACATTGCCCCTTACTTTTCTCAATCTTTACTAATGACATGCCACTAGCTTTGAGTAAAGCCAGTGTGTCAATGTATGCAGATGACTCAACACTATACAAGTCAGCTACTACAGCGAGTGAAATCACTGCAACACTTAACAAAGAGCTGCAGTCAGTTTCAGAAGGGGTGGTAATGAATAAGTTAGTCTTAAATATTTTAAAAACTAAATGCATTGTATTTGGGACAAATCATTCACTAATCCATAAGCCTCAACTAAATATTGTAATGAATAATGTGGAAATTGAGCAAGTTGAGGTGACTAATCTGCTTGTAGTAGCCCTGGATTGTAAACTGTCATGGTCAAAACATGTTGATCCAACAGTAGCTAAGATGGGGAGAAGTCTGTCCATAATAAAGTGTTGCTCTGCCATCTTAACAACACTATCAACAAGGCAGGTCCTACAGACCCTAGTTTTGTTGCACCTGGACTACTGTCCAGTGGTGTGGTTGGGTGCCACAAAGAGGGACTTAGGAAAATTACAATTGGTTCAGATCAGGGCAGCACGGCTGGTCCTTAAATGTACATGGAGAGCTAAGATTTGTAATATGCATGTCAATCTCTCATGGCTCAAAGTAGAAGAGAGATTGACTTCCTCACTACTTGTTTTTGTAAGAAGCGTTGACATACTGAATGCGCTGAGTGCACCGAGCTGTCTGTTTAAACTACTAGCACACAGCTTGGACACCCATGCATAACCCACAAGACATGCCACCAGAGGTCTCGTCACAATCCCAATGTCAAGAACCGACTATGGCAGGCGCACAGTACTACATAAAGCCATGGCTACATGGAACTCTATTCCACATCAGGTAACTGATGCAAGCAGTTGAATCAGAATTTTTTTTTAACTGATAAAATACACCTTATGGAACAGCAGGGACTTTGAAGAGACACACACACACACAGGAACAGACACATGCATACACATAACACACACACTCTACACACATGTACACAAGGATGTTGTATTTTAGATACAGAATGGGGTGGTAGAGTAGTGGCCTGAGGGCACACACTTAATGTGTTGTGAAAAGTGTTATGAAATGTAATGTCATGTAATATTTTTAATTGTATATAACTGCCTTAATGTTGCTGGACCCCAGGAAGAGTAGCTACTGCTTTGGCAGCAGCTAATGGGGATCCTTAATAAATACAAATACACACACACACACACACACACGTTGTGGTGTGCATGCCTGTGTGATTGTGTGTCAGCATGTGTGTAACAGTTTGGAGAGCTGCTTTTTATCCTGCCATATGCGCGTATGAAGCAGCTCTGGCCCCTCTGCCCCACATAGCCACTTTTATGTTTGGTACAGTCAGATTTGATACCCACTCACCACCGAACAAGACCAGGCAATAAACGCAAAGAGTGGAGACCCTGGCTCCAGTCAGAGACACCAGTCAGAGAATTGCATATGGTAATAATTGACATAAAATTATATCCCTGAGCCTAACTCGGAGCGTAACTCATTTGACCATACTGATTATGAACTACCGCTAATTACCAACTAGCTCTCCTCTAGTCGCAGGAATAATAGGGGAAAGAAAACAGTCTAATGAAAGGTTATGGATTAAGAGCGATGCACTTAAATACCCGAACCTTTAAATACAGGAGCCGGTCTGAGAGCACTGCTGTGAAAATCATCTTAGCGGTAAATGTGAGGCCATTCACGACGGCTGCACTGCTACAGTCATCTGTCATCCAGACATAATATTAAGAACAACCCCAAGGGGTTTAAGTTGACTTTTTCAAGATTCATTTAAGCGTCCAAATTTGGATAATGAAAAATAATAAAGCACAAGAAGAAATGAACAGAATATGTGAGTGTCTGTACTCTGCCTATGACTGCGTGTGTGTCTGTGCAAATAAATAGGACTCTCCCAGTGTGTTGTCTGTGTGGGGAGGGAGAGCGGCAGATGTTCCCCTCTCTCTGTGGCAAGGGCAGGAGCAGAAGATGGAGCGGGGCACAGGGCAGACGGGTGGAACTGATGGGCAGGGCTGTGCCTGGAAGGCTGAGAGCTGGTCCCCACTAGCCCTGGCTGCTTCACACCACACCAGGGCTCCAGTACCGGCCCGCTGCTCGGGACCCTCATAAAAATAGCCCATCCCATTATTCTCTGGGCTCTCAGGAGGCTGCAAGGTCTCCAGCATCATTAACAGGACTAAGGATGGGACTCCTCTAGCAGACCCTCTTCTAGCCTCTTCCCCCCCAATTATAGTTCAAAAACTCTCTTTTTAAATTATAAACGTTTGTTCTTATCGAGAACAAGATGAAAAGGCCAGATAGCAAGGAGGAGGGCGGAAAAAAGAGAGGAACATTTGTATAAAAATTGGAAAAGGGGAAAATTTCAATTATAAACCCTGAGCTAATTTGGTATGACCAGCGACTACGATGCGTGGTGATGGAGCTCCATTATGCAGTCATTTGGGCTCTTTCAAATTAGTTATGTTAATGTCCTGCGAGTGAATGTAAGACTTGGATGGGACAAGATTTCAGCAATTAATTTCTACAGTCAGTAGAGAGACAAGCAAATGTATTTTCCCTCTCTCAGGGAATTGGTGGTGGAGGGTGTGAGGTGGGGATAGTGCATTCTAGAGCAGGAAACAAGCTAAACATGAGCCCTTAATAAAGCCAGAACAACGGGAGCCAATGCCTCCTCATTCATTCAATTGACAATGTTTTGCAGCTTAAACCTGTTTTATTAATTATGTTTGACATTTCCTTAATTAGTTTCATTTACAGCAAATCAATCCCTGCTGCTGTACGGCATCATTTATCATTTTAAAAAATTGCATAGCCAGTGCTGACTTTTTCTACTAAATTATACATTAAAAGTGTCCGGCTCGCTTGCTGCCTGGCATTATCTACGGCAAAAAGGTTTGTGGATGGACGGGGGTGGCATTAATCATCTGGCGGGCGCTGGCGAGGGTTGCTCCCGGTCGCCGGCAGGGGAGCCAAGCGGGGCTTCTCATTTTCGGAGCCGTCGCAACCGGGACTCGGGCGACCTAGCTGACCTACGGGGAGAGGCAGAAAAGAATCAACGACCTCCAGCCCAAGCTGAGGGAAAGGAGAGAGGAGAAACAGAAAAATGTGCACAGGAGAGATGGAGCAGAAGAGAAACGCTGCATGTGGCTCAATGGAAGGGACACCAGCATAGGAAATACAGTCTGGGACATTATCCAAGAGTCAATGATTCATGTTATACAGGCTATCGATGAGGAACATTTATTATATAAAACCATTGAACATCCATAACTACAGCATAGGTACCATTTATTGACGTTCACATAATGCTGAGTATGTGACATTGATAATACCAGTTGACTTCTTAAGCAGGGAACAGAATCTGACCCAAATTCGCTTTGGACCAAGCTTTGCTGAAATGTTGTGTGTCGCATAAGTAGGTTAAGATTTAATACCCAGGTACGTCCTGTGTTCCACAACTAAGACGGTCCTCCCTTCTTTTACATTTGAACCTGAAATCAAACTAAATATGAAAGAATGACTTGATGCATGTTTTAAACACTGTGTAGGAACTAAACCAACTACCACTTCCTGTTGGCAAAAGGAAATGGCCCCCATACTTCACCGTGACTTGATTTGTTTGTAAACACTGACAAACGGAACGCTCCAACATCCGGCATGCCAGCTAGAGGGAGAATAATTTGAGTGATGGCTCAGTTGGTAGAGCATGGAGCTTGAAATGCCAGGGTTGCAGGTTCAATTCCCACGAGGGACCAGTACAGAAAAAAAGAACAAAATGTATGCACTCACTACTGTAAGGAGCTCAGGATAAGGCCGTCTGCTAAATGACTAAAACGTCAATGTAAAATGTGTCAGCCAAGTATGGCTTTACAAATCATGCATTCAGGTGTTGAGACGGAAATGGGCAGGTATCAGACAGATCCTGTCATAAGAAGTGAAAATTACCTTGAAATGTGTGGAGACATGTGAGTCTAGCTTTCTGCATGGAAAAACATCTATGTACGGGCGAGCACACATTCAATCGATCAAACTTATGTGATGGAAGTGGTTTCACGCTTTGACCCACTCAGGTCAATTTTGTGTCCTCAGTGACACTATAGAGCCGGTCTAAGGAAGTGAATGTCTCCTGTTCCCTTCAATAGAGTAACAGTGTTCCTCACTCCAGGAATTATACTGTCTAATTGTACCAGTATGCCTCTGCTTGATTCACAGGACTAACTAAGAAATATCTAAAATAACACTAAATGTTAGAGGCATTTGTTTTCCAACTTCCAATGTGGTGGGTGAGTTGAGCAGACGGAATCAGGGAATCAGGAGGAATAAACTAAGAGGGAGTTGAGCCAATTCACTGATCGCCTACAAAGCCCTGGAATTAATAGCTGCATCAAGATGTAAAGAGGAAAAAAGCTGGCTCTGGCTTTGCCCGTGTCCTTCAAGGGCAACACAAAAGAGAGCCGGGCGACAAAGGGGCTGATGAAGTGGCTAATGCTCTGGCGTGTCCCAACATAAGCGACAGGAGGGGGTTGGGTGGCTACATGGGCACGCCTCACTGCTCCCTCCCTCCGCCTCGCCAGGGCTAAAGCACCGTCGTCGCGCTGGGCCCAGTCACCAGGGTCATTAGTCTGAGCACTGCCGGGCTTGAGCACAACAAGTAATTGTGGGGCTAGATCAATACAAAAAATATATATAAGAATATTTTGCACTTGCTGGCAGACAGCATACTGCTTTCACAGTAAGTCCCAATCTGACGGTAGGAACGAGTGAGCATCAAATTTCGTTATCCCAGAATCTTCCTAATCAGCGTATTAGTTTGCCATTAGGTAGCACGTTATCCACTGAAGAACGTTCCTTTTTAAAAGAAAAATTGTTTAAATAAGCACTAGCCACTTATCTCTCATAAAAATATAAAAATTTATATAAGTGATCCACTTGAAAGCAGACCCCCCGTCACCCCCATTCTACTAACCACCACTATCAATTCCCCAAACAAAATGACCCCTTTAAATGCAAAACATTTCCAGTATCAAGGATTAGGATTCCTTTCGGGAATATGAGAGCCCCGTGCGAAAATATGATGATGAATTCATGGGCCTAAAACGCTAGAGTCATAGTTCTACATGGGCAAACGGAGAGAAGGGGGAAAACCATCTATTTGGAAGGCATACATTACCATTACTCTTGCATTGTGTCGCCACTTTTCATAATGACTGGGATAAGTGTCCTGCTGGAAATGTGCGCTCTGACAATAGAGGAAGATATTACTTGGTTAAAAGCTTGGCTCCTGTGGGTAAAGAGCCTGAAGAATAAAGAGTATCCATCATGGCTAACGAGCTATAAGGATAGCACATCGCCTTTATAAATCACTAGATCTAGCTGTTTATTTTAATTCATTGGTGCCTCATTATAACTGAGCTATGCACCTTTAGGTCTCAGTTGATTAGGAGTGCCATAGCTCAAAATGGCTTTTAATTCAGTGAAACACGCTTTGACCTTGTGCCGTAACCCTGAGTGAAACACACGGCGACTCCCACATTAATAATGATGCTACCTTTACTGGGCCGTTGCTCTGCTACTTAAAATATGTATTATTAGTTACCAGCGACGGCACATTTATCAAACCAAATTCCCATTCGGTGTGAAACTGCTTAATTCTGGGTCCCTGTATACCTCTACTCTATTACCTGTTCTTTAGAAGAGGCCCAAATTAAACGCTGGGATGAAATGTCAGCATAATGGGAAGAGGATGCAGGTCGGATGGGATGCACACTTGATCATTCCCCAGTGGCCTTCCGGATCCAGCCAATGTGTCTTCCTGAGGGGAAATTCACACGGACATCCAACTGTAGACCTTCACACCATGCACAGGGAAGGTACACTTCTGAGCATATACTTTGTAACAAAATAAAAACTGCAATGTTCAGTCATGTTGTAAGTTAGCCTAGGTTAGATGTTGAATGATGAAATGTTGAACTGGTAAAATGATAAACCTGCCTTGGTAAAAATATTATATATATAATCAGGACGCTCATTACAATTATGTATTTCCTTATCACTCTGTTTGAAATATCATAAGTTGTCCCAGTATGTGGAATATAATGGTGTGTGTCAATGGTCTGTTACTCCTTTGGCCTAAATCACACACACACACACACATACACACAGGGCACAGGCAGCAGGCACTAAAGACTTGTCATTGTTCAGCCCTGTAGGACTGGGAGAGACTGATTACTTTGACCAATCGGTTAAATGATTAGATCAATTAAAGGAGTGGGCATGAACGGCACGGCATGCTGAAGTCAAAGGCCTGTGGGACTGGGCCTATCAGAACCGGGTCATTATGTCTATGGACCCGACCCGACACCGTAACCACAAAGAGCAGTCAGGGGAGACAGATAAAGATACCATTATAGATCCATCAACAACAGGAGTAGATACAATCCCCTACAGTTGGAAGATACCTGTCCTGATGGGATCAATAGTGTTTACTGGATTGCAACATATCAAGACGTTGGGTAGAACACAAGACGTTGGGTAGAACACACTGAACATAATCTAACAGAAGTGGAGGGAGTGCGTTCCACCAGTAGTCTGTAGAATACACTGGGAGTGACAGGGGATCAATGCACATACATTTAGATTCATATAGCACTCTTCACAATGGGGAGAACATCAGTCAGCTCAACAATCATTTAAAATACCGGGGGCGAGTTTTGTAGGATCTGAGAACAACCATTTCAGGCAAAAACAAACATGCTTCCTTCTAATATCACACATACATACACCCTGGCACACATGAGCAAGTGACAATCATGAGGCAGCACGGGGAGAAAGTGAGACATTGTACGCATTCTAGCAGATGTCGAATCAATTAGTCAAGAGCAGCTTCCAAGTCAGATACAACCCCTAGTCCTCCTGTCTCGTGGGAGAGGCCCAGGCAACCCAAAAGATAGAACAGGATCCACACACAGAGAGCGAGAGAGAAAGATCCGTGGTCCTTTGCATATCATGTTGAATCCACCGAGTTTTCTGTTTAAACCACTAGCACACAGCTCAGACACCCATGCATACCCCACAAGACTCTCTTCACAGTCCCCAAGTCCAGAACAGACTACGCACCGTGCTTTATAGAGCCATGGAACTCTTTTCCACATCAAGTAACTGATGCAAGAAGTAGAATCAGATTTTTTTTTAAACAGATAAAAATGCACCTTAAGGAACAGCGGGGACTGTGAAGAGACGCACACACAGGCACAGACACACGCATACACACACACATGATAACATACTCACTACGTACACACGTACATGGATTTTGTAGATATGTGGTAGTAGAGTAGTGGCCTGAGGGCACACACTTAATGTGTTGTGAAATTGTTTTTTTATTGTATAACTGCCTTAATTTTGCTGGACACCAGGAACAGTAGCTGCTGCATTGGCAGGAAGTAATGGGGATCCATAATAAATACAAATACAAATATCAGAGGACCACAACGCTATTGATAATCATGTGATGACATATTTCTACATCGCGCTACATAGTTCCTTTGCATAATGAAACAGCACAGCTGTAGCTTCCATGCCCCTGTTGACAATAATACGCTTTTAGAGGATGCATCGTTCCCACAAAGCCTTTAATCTTTTAATCTGTAGCATACAGCAAGTGTATACCCTAGTCACGTGACTACCTTTGATAAAAAGGTAAAGAGGCAAAAAAAAAATAGACCCTTTCCCTCAGGATAAAAATAATCTAATCTGTTGTGTATGTACACAAATAACAGCCTTACACTTGAATAGCACCGATTTATTGTCCTTCCAAACTTATTAACGAAGAAATCTGTTTCTCTTCATCTTTTCGCTGTGAGCGAAGACTCACGTTGCTTCCCTGCAGATGTACTCCACCTCATGTCTGCTTAGCAAATCTTCCTTAAACAGCTGGATTAAAGCAATTTGCACCATGAGGAGAACACATAATTTAGAACTGAAGCAACTCGAGCTTTGAGTCCTTCTGCTTTCTCATTTATACACTTAGGTTCCATGAAACCAACAGCGCATGTATTTGATAGTCATTACTAAGGACACAAAGCTTTTGGGGTCAGCGCAGAGAGAGCGAGAGAGAGGGGCGGGGGGGCTCAGTTGAACCCAGATACTATGTGGAGGAGGACACAGGCATCCCACAATCCCCTCTGATCCCGCGCCTCTTAACTTGCTGGGCTCCAGTGTGGTGACAGGGGTTGGCAGC
This sequence comes from Salvelinus alpinus, assembly GCF_045679555.1. Lineage (NCBI taxonomy): Eukaryota > Metazoa > Chordata > Actinopteri > Salmoniformes > Salmonidae > Salvelinus > Salvelinus alpinus. The sequence goes on from NC_092090.1 coordinate 90,565,506, forward strand.
GAAGAAGCAGAGTGAGGCAGGCGGGGTGGCGGGGCTCGTTCCCGCTCTGAGCTCTGATTCCACCACGTTAGATGGTGTGTGTTTGTGCCCTGGGGACCGGCTCTGCCTGTGTTTGGGTACTTTGTCAGATGACTCAGTCTGTGTGATTTATGAGCTCTGGAAAGGTTGCATTTCCAGCGCGTGTGGACGTCCGCATGGTAAATGGAGAAATTCTGAATTTATTAACATACAATGAATGATGATTAATGTTTTGGTATAGATCACGCTCTCCTTTAGATGTCTCTGCGCCGGGGTGATATATGCGCCAATAAAAAGATATGTATGTACTCAAAACCACATTGTGTGAGTGTCTGCTGTTTTAAACACGTCCACTGTGTGTCTGTGTAATGACGGTGTTGGAGGGCTCTAGAGAGAGTTATTCAAAGTAACTCTCCGGACATATACATACCGTAAAGGGACTTTCCCTGAATGCATTATCCTCCAACACAAAGTGAACCGTGTTTTTTGTGGCGCCAGTATCTTGCATAGTCAATGAGGAAATGTATAAATTAAGACCACTGTGTGTCGGTAAAAAAAAAAGCAATTTAAGGCTAGATCAGGATGCATTTACCGATCCATTCGTCAAAATACACCTCATTATTAACTTCACTATTCCATAACACATCTTGTGTCTCTCATCAGCTTTTTCAATATTTCTTCAAAAACGTTAGCGGCTCTGTGCAGTAGCACTGTGTTCACCCTAGGCCAATTACAGCCAATTAACCTTGGAGGTTAGAGCAGCAGTCTGTTGCCTACCTTCACTACTTGGGGTCAGCCTGTCAGGAAGTCCAGGACACAGTTGCACAGGGAGGGTTCAGACCTAGGGCCCTGAGCTTAGTGATGAGCTTGGAGGGCACTATAGTTTCGAAGGCTGAGCTGTAGTCGATGCACAGCATTCTTATATTTCTCTTGTCCAGGTGGGATAGGGCAGTGTGCAGTACAATGGTGATTGCGGGGTCCTTTGCTCTGTTGGGGCATTGTAGTGGGTCTAGGATGTTGAGCAAGTTAGAGGTGATATGGTCCTTAACTAGCCTCTCAAACACTTCATGATGACAGAAGTGAGTGCTAATCAAATCCTCAAATCAAATTGTATTGGTCACATAAAGTACACATGGTTATGGGGCGATAGTCATTTGGTTCAGTTTCCGTCGCTTTCTTGGGTACAGGAACAATGGACATTTTGAACAAAGTGGGGAGAGCAGACTGGGATATGGCGAGATTGAATATGTCCGTAAACACTCCAGCCAGCTCGTCTGCACATGCTCTGAGGACGTGACTTGGGTGCCGTCTGGGCCGGCAGCCTTGCGAGGGTTAACACGCTTAAATGACTTACTCACGTTGGCCACGTAGAATGAGCGTCTGGTGCCCACGTCGGCAGCTTGATGTTGTTTTCCTCGAAGCAGGCAAAGAAGGTGTTTAGCTCGTCCTGGAGCGAGGCTAGCTTTCCCTTTATAATCCATGATTGTCTGGAGTCCCTGCCATATACTGTACGTCTCATGTCTGAGCCGTTGAATTGCAACTCCACTTTGTCACTGTACTGTAATTTTGCCTCCGATTGTCTAACAGAGGTTGTAGCTGGTCTGTTTGTACACATCCATGTTCCCAGTTACCTTGCAATGGTTAAATGCGGTGGTACGCACTTTCAGTTTTACGCGAATGCTGCTGTCTATCCACGTTTTTTTGTTTGGATAAGTTCTAATCATCACAGTTGGAACAACATCCTCTATGCACGTCCTGATGAACCCTGGCACCGAGTCAGTGTATACGTCGATACTATTCTCAGAGGCAACCCAGAACATTTCCCAGTCCGCGTGATTAAAACAATCTTGAAGCATAGATTCCGATTGGTCAGACAAATGTTGAACAGTCCTTATCACTGGAGCTTCCTGTTTAAGTTTCTGCCTATAGGTGGGTAGGAGCTTAATGGGGGTGTGATTGGATTTGAGGTGGGGGAGGGCATTGTAGCCATCCCGGAAGGGAAAGTAGCAATGATTCAGGGTCCGTGTCGCGCAAGTAGGACTGAAGATATGTTGATCGAATTTCGGGAGCTTTTTCCTTAGATTTCCTTTATTGAAGTCCCCAGCTACAATAAATACGGCCTCAAGATATGCGGTTTCCAGTTTGAAAATATTCCAGTGTAGTTCCTAGAGAGCCGTCGCGGTGTCGGCTTGAGGGGGAATCTACACTGCAGTGACGATGACCGAAGAAAATTCTCTCGGGATATAATGTGGTCGGCATTTGATGGTGAGGTATTCCAGATCGGGGAAACAAAAGGACTTCAGTTCCTGTACGTTACCACAATCACACCATAAGTTGTTAAGCATGAAATAATCCTCCATGATGGACAGAGAACCCCACTGGCTGAATGGACAGGAACAATATTTCCGGAGAGAGCCATGATTCCATAAAACAGAGTATGTCACAGTCCCAGATGTCCCTCTGGAAAGATATGTCTCTCTGGAAGGAGATCCCCTGAATATTAGCGAGTAATATACTTGGAAGCGGTGGATGGTATGCACTAAGCCCCACGCCGACCTTCTCTGGCGTCGGCTTTTTGATGCAGCCCCCAGGATGAATAGAGCTGCCTCGGGATGTTCAAACAAAGGATCCAGGTCAGGGAAGTACAATTTCTGTTCCAATTTCTGGTGAGTTAACGCCGATCTAAAATCCCAACGTTTTTTACAGCTGTAGGTAATAATACCAAAACCGTTCTAAGCCTTCATTACCCTCATCCTCCTAATGCACTCTTCACTTAGAGATACAAACAGGCCTGGAAACACACACACACCACTTCAAAATCCTACTGTGCTGCTCTGTTGCTAAAATCGTTTTTTCTTAGTTAAGAATATCCACAACAAATCAAACAGAGAATGAAAAACATTACACAACAAACAGGATTCCAACACTTAATGTTTATTTTTTTAATAGCATCTTGAAGGTACTTTATACTGTTTGGTGATCTCCCTAAAAATCCTGCATGTTTACAAATTCAACAGGAGATACAAGCGGCCACCCAACTCATACCACACATTTCCTTTAAAACCGGGGTATGCAACTCGATTCAACCGCAGGCCGAGTGGATGGTCGGGAGGCCGGAACATAATGATAATCATTTGTACATTGCAAATTGACCACAACTAAGCCTAAAAAAAAATTGTATTTGAAATGAACAATCATTTCATACCTTGATTACAGTATGACCACATATATCTCTTTTTTGTGGGAATACATGGGAACAGATTTCCTAAATTAAACAAAGAAAAATCTGTTGCTGACCCCTGCTTTGAAAGATGAGTGCCATTTTAGACTGAGCTCTATTGGGGAAAGTATACCTATTCAATGGAATGATCTGAGTAAAGTCTTCTACCTTTAACTGAAACCCTCCTCCCCTCTTCCTGCTTGAGGGCTTTTCAGAACGGAGAGCTCTGGGACTGGGGTTGGGGGGGAGGAGACTAGGGCAGGAGATATGATGCAGAAGAGTGAAAGAGAGAGGTAACCCAAGCATAAAATAACTTCAATCTAACATCCTCTCAGTGGGCGTCAGGGGGCAAATAGCAATTCTACCATCACCCAGCACCCCTCACTGACCCATGGAGAAGAGGATCATGGGAGAGCGCTAGGCAGGCAAGGGATGAGACAAACCCACTTCAATTAAGCCTTGGTGCCGCCTCGTCATCACTGCAGATAAGGTGTCAGAGAGTTCACTGGGGGATAGATCATGATTTCACACACCCAGGCAACACTGATTCCAGGGCCTACCTGCTACCCTTTTTTTGGCTTTCTTTTCCAAGATGCTAAACGATTACAATGCTTTTATTTACAAGGTTTTCCCAGATGCTAAACTATTACGATGCTGGTATTTCCAAGGCTTTGTGAAGAGGGTCACCACCCCTGTGCGTCCCCTCCCACAGGGATAGAGGACTCTGAGATAGATAAACTCCTTATCGAATTTGTGCATAGTGGTGAGCCACCCGGCACACCTGGAAATTAAATTTAAAGGTCAAAGAGACATGTAGGGCTGTTATTAGGGCCACTTCAGTCTCACACTGCACATTACTGAGCTTTATTGGATAGCTAGGGGAACACCTTACAGAGCTATATGGGATAGCTAGGGGAACACATTACAGAGCTATATGGGATAGCTAGGGGAACACATTACAGAGCTATATGGGGAAGCTAGGGGAACACATTACAGAGCTATATGGGATAGCTAGGGGAACACATTACAGAGCTATATGGGATAGCTAGGGGAACACATTACAGAGCTATATGGGGAAGCTAGGGGAACACATTACAGAGCTATACGGGATAGCTAGAGGAACACATTACAGAGCTATACGGGATAGCTAGGGGAACACATTACAGAGCTATACGGGATAGTTAGGGGAACACATTACAGAGATATATGGGGAAGCTAGGGGAACACATTACAGAGCTATATGGGGAAACTAGGGGAACACCTTACAGAGCTATATGGGATAGCTAGGGGAACACATTACAGAGCTATATGGGAAAGCTAGGGGAACACATTACAGAGCTATATGGGATAGCTAGGGGAACACATTACAGAGCTATATGGGATAGCTAGGGGAACACATTACAGAGCTATATGGGATAGCTAGGGGAACACATTACAGAGCTATATGGGATAGCTAGGGGAACACATTACAGAGCTATATGGGGAAGCTAGGGGAACACATTACAGAGCTATATGGGATAGCTAGGGGAACACATTACAGAGCTATATTGGATAGCTAGGGGAACACATTACAGAGCTATATGGGATAGCTAGGGGAACACATTACAGAGCTATATGGGGAAGCTAGGGGAACACATTACAGAGCTATATGGGATAGCTAGGGGAACACATTAGAGAGCTATACGGGATAGCTAGGGGAACACATTACAGAGCTATATGGGATAGCTTGGGGAACACATTACAGAGCTATATGGGGAAGCTAGGGGAACACATTACAGAGATATATGGGATAGCTAGGGGAACACATTACAGAGCTATACGGGATAGCTAGGGGAACACATTACAGAGATATATGGGGAAGCTAGGGGAACACATTACAGAGCTATATGGGGAAACTAGGGGAACACATTACAGAGCTATATGGGATAGCTTGGGGAACACATTACAGAGCTATATGGGATAGCTAGGGGAACACCTTACAGAGCTATATGGGATAGCTAGGGGAACACATTACAGAGCTATATGGGATAGCTAGGGGAACACATTACAGAGCTATATGGGATAGCTAGGGGAACACATTACAGAGCTATATGGGATAGCTAGGGGAACACATTACAGAGCTATATGGGATAGCTAGGGGAACACATTACAGAGCTATATGGGATAGCTAGGGGAACACATTACAGAGCTATATGGGATAGCTAGGGGAACACATTACAGAGCTATATGGGATAGCTAGGGGAACACATTACAGAGCTATATGGGATAGCTAGGGGAACACATTACAGAGCTATATGGGATAGCCTGTGGAGTCTCATCACAAAGCATTTACAACCACAAGAAAGACAGGGAGAGCAAAACAGAGAGACACTGTAAAGGAGATGCTTTCAGGGAGAGAGAAATGCCTAAGAACAGTGCTAAATTGCCAAGTTTCTTCACTCTAACCACCAATCAACTCAGGTTGCTTCCCTCTAACCACTAATCAACTCAGGTTGCTTCACTCTAACCACCAATCAACTCAGGTTGCTTCACTCTAACCACCAATCAACTCAGGTTGCTTCACTCTAACCACCAATCAACTCAGGTTGCTTCCCTCTAACCACTAATCAACTCAGGTTGCTTCACTCTAACCACCAATCAACTCAGGTTGCTTCACTCTAACCACCAATCAACTCAGGTTGCTTCACTCTAACCACCAATCAACTCAGGTTGCTTCACTCTAACCACCAATCAACTCAGGTTGCTTCACTCTAACCACCAATCAACTCAGGTTGCTTCCCTCTAACCACTAATCAACTCAGGTTGCTTCACTCTAACCACCAATCAACTCAGGTTGCTTCACTCTAACCACCAATCAACTCAGGTTGCTTCACTCTAACCACTAATCAACTCAGGTTGCTTCACTCTAACCACCAATCAACTCAGGTTGCTTCACTCTAACCACCAATCAACTCAGGTTGCTTCACTCTAACCACCAATCAACTCAGGTTGCTTCACTCTAACCACCAATCAACTCAGGATGCTTCACTCTAACCACTAATCAACTCAGGTTGCTTCACTCTAACCACTAATCAACTCAGGTTGCTTCACTCTAACCACCAATCAACTCAGGATGCTTCACTCTAACCACTAATCAACTCAGGTTGCTTCGCTCATTGTGTTATTCAAAGAAACTCCTTTTCTCAATGCATCATATCATTCAAGCTCAACCACTGCAGTCAGGAAAGTGTGCAATCTTTTGTGAAAAATGTATTATTTTGAGGTCGGGCTAGGGAGGGGTTGAGAGGAGGGGTGCGGGACCACAGCAAGGGGCCTGATGTTGGGTGACCCTGTGATGCTAGCACCTGGCCCTGCCAAGGCTTTCCAGGAGACATCTCTCTCGCTGTGATTAGATTTACATTAACATACTATCCAATTTTTCATCTCATAGGCCAATTGTGAAATAAAGCGCCGTCCTTTTTTCCCCAAGCAGGCAGGCAGGCAGGCAGGCATCCCGAGTTAGAAGCCGCTTTCCCCTCCTCCTGCGAGCTCAGCTTGGGAGATACAAGCTGGATTTGGCCAGCGTCCTCATCTCTTCCCCAACACGGGGCTGGTGTCAGGGAGCCAACTCTCTCAGCCCAGCTCCACTGATTAGCATAGGCAGATTATTAGCTAGGCATCTCCTGCAACAACACACTGCTGCTGCTGCTGCTGCTGTCTTTTCATCACGTTTTGTCCCATACATATCTAATCAGCCTGCCAAGAAAACGTTAGGAAATGAACTATTCAAGCCTTGAGCGTATAGGAGGAACATTGTAGAGGACGGTGTTGATGGGAGTGTATTATTGCTTATTATGTGGAGATATCACATACTGGAAAAGTCTCTCTCTCTCTCTCTCTCTCTCTCTCTCTCTCTCTCTCTCTCTCTCTCTCTCTCTCTCTCTCTCTCTCTCTCTCTCTCTCTCTCTCTCTCTCTCTCTCTCTCTCTCTCTCTCTCTCTCTCTCTCTCTCGTTCCCCACACACTAACACCCAGCATCTGATGCCTCTCCTCCCCACGCCAGAAATGTGCCTTCATGCCTCCTCCCCTCCCCCTCTCTCTCTCTCACACACACACACACTTCCTCTTTCCCTCTCTCTCACTCCCTTTCCTCCATCTCGCTCTCCCTCTCTCTAGAGCTTTGCATTTGAAATTGAACAGACAGGCAGCCAATTTATCATAGGCTGACACCTGTCATGTCCAAGGCCTTACCACCGGGACCTACAGTAGGCAGTACATTTATCCCTTTGTTGTCGGTAAGGACCTAGACAATACCAGGGGCTATTAAAAAAGGGGGGAGAGGGGGAATGAAAAAAGGGGGGAGCATAGAACCAGGAAACGTCTGCTTGGATTGTATACACCTGCTGTTTTTTCCTCTGGAAAGGTGAGGCACCCCAGTGAGGTTGGAGCAGTGGCCCACCAACAATCAGCTGTCTGGAGAGAAGACGCCAGGAGTTTCATGTCAGAATGCAAAGCAAAGAGATACTTGAAGTAGGTCAAGGGGAGCTCACGCCTAGGATGGGATGGGATCAGACATGTTTTGTGCTGCCGTTGATAATTGAGTTTTGATATTTCAGCAGAAAACAATGCTCAAATAGGACGAGGCATATTTGCTATGCGCCCTTTCAAGAGATCCTAATATTCTTTCTCAAACATTTCTGCACTCTCTAGAACAGGCCTGGGCAATTATTTTCCATGGAGGGCCACATTAGAATATATTTTTTCCATTGCGGACCAGAAACATATTACAGAATTATGCATAATGTGTATGATTGTGTTGACAGATATATCTACTGTAAATCGCGTCCAGATATGCTACTTATTTTACTTTTTTAACATGCACAGAGATAAACCACATCCATGTTCTCCTTTTGATAGGTCATTTCATCATTATACATGCAATGCACTACACGGAGGGAAAAGTACACTGTGCATTCAGCACCATGGACAGAACTCTTGTTAACGGGTATGGATAAAAACACAAGAAAGAGAGAGAGCTCAGCATTACATTTAAACTGCTCAATCAGTGTGAGGAGTGAAGTCTCTGATGGGCATTGACTAGAACACTGAAGTCAGGTATAGTTTCTGACATCGCTATGCGCAGGATTGATGAGAGTCAGTAAGAGAAGATCTGTGCCTTGACTTATATATATCATCACTGAAAATGTCTGTTCACATACACTACCGTTTAAAAGTTTGGGGTCACTTAGAAATATCCTTGTTTTTTAAAGAAAATCAACATTTTTGGCCATTAAAATAACATCAAATTGATCAGAAATACAGTATAGACATTGTTAATGTTGTATATGGCTATTGTAGCTGGAAACGGCAGATTTTTTTATGGAATATCTACATAGGCGTACAGAGGCCCATTATCAGCAACCATCACTCCTGTGTTCCAATGGCACGTTGTGTTAGCTAATCCAAGTTTATGATTTTAAAAAGCCAATTGATCATTAGAAAACCCTTTTGCAATTATGTTAGCAAAGCTGAAAACTTTTGTGCTGATTAAAGAGGCAATAAAACTTTCCTTTAGACTAGTTGACTCGATCTCTAGTGGCACAGCTAGCAACTGCGATGCAGTGCCTTAGACCACTGCGCCACTCGGGAGGTCCCAGCTACTTGATCTTGTATCCTTTACAAAAGGCCAATGTTTTTTCCTGTCAAGTTTGCAAGCAGGTCGATGGCACAGTCCCAGGGGCGATGAGGAGGAAGACAGGTGGTGCAGGTCTTGGAGAATACCTCCCGCTGGTCCTGGTATACCTCCGGGATGTTGGGCTGAAGGGCAACCACAGGACTCTCAACCGATGTGGAACCACAGGGGGTGGGGAAGTAGGTTCTCCGACATTCTGGTGACCAGTCTGTGATTCTCATCCTCGACCAAGAGACGGTGGGGTTATGGCGTTCGCTCCCATCTGGTGCATAAAGTAGAGGGAGCGCTGAAGTAGGAAGCCACGCCATTTAGATGATGTGCCGTCATACTTATCTGGGAGGGACAAACAGGCATCGCTGACCTGAGCGAGTTGCTGAATGGGATGGTGTGCTGGCTCCACTGGTTGTAGATTGTCCTTCGCTAGTTGAAGGCAATGCCTCCCGGGTGTGTTTGAGACGTTGCACACTGCAAACAACCTCTTCCATAGCCGTCCCCAGTTCCAGCTGGTCATGGTGTTGACGTAGAAGGTATCCCTGCTCGTCGACCGTCTGAGGAGTAGACGTAACAATTGTTACCCAGAAATCATTTGAAATCGAGATAAACACGTCTACATGGGACATTCAAGGTGCTCAGGAAGCTACAACAAAAAAACATGAGTAATACTCTAATGGAATCAGTCATGAGCGATGAAAGGGGGAGGAATGTCTAAAGAGCAGTACAGAAAGCCTTTAGCAGTTAATCACATTATTACAGATTCTTTCTCTTTGAACAAGGTCTTAAAAGAACAGAAATCCCTTGTCATTACCATGTATGGAGAGGACCGTGCTTGATACAAATGTAATTTAAAAGTATGTATATTATTCTACTAATGTGGACACGGTGAAGATAAGGAGTGAGGGGAGGCAAGCTAATGAGATCAGCTGTGTGCAACTATGTATATGTGTGCGTGTGTGTGTGCGCGTGCGTGCCATGAGGTCATTACTTGATCATGTACACTTGACAAGAGATACACTACATGGCCAAAAGTATGTGAACACCTGCTCGTCTAATATTTTGTTCCAAAATCATGGCATTAATATGGAATTGGTCCCCCCTTTGCTGCTATAACAGTCCCCACTCTTCTGGGAAGGCTTTCCACTAGATGTTGGATCATTGCTACGGGGACTTATTTTCATTCAGCCACAAGAAACATTAGTGAGGTCGGGCACTGATGTTAGGCAATTAGGCCTGGCTCGCAGTCAGCGTTCCAATTCATCCTAAAGGTGTTAGATGGGGTTGAGGTCAGGGCTCTGTGCAGGCCAGTCAAGTTCTTCCACACCGATCTCGATAAACCATTTCTGTATGGACCTCGCTTTGTGCACGGGGGCATTGTTATGCTGAAACAGGAAAGGGCCTTCCCCAAACTGTTGCCACAAAGTTGCAAGCACAGAATTGTCTAGAATGTCATTGTGCACTGTAGCGTTAAGATTTCCCTTCACTGGAACTAAGGGGCTTGAACCATGAAAAACAGCCCCAGACCATTATTCCTCCTCCATCAAACAGGGCAGAAATTAGAAGAACTGACTTGTTGAAAAGGTGGCATCCTACGACAGTGCCATGTTGAAAGTCATTGAGGTCTTCAGTAAGACCATTCTACTGCCAATGTTTGTCTATGGAGATTGCATTGCTGTGTGCTGTATTTTAAACACCTGTCAGCAACGGGTGTGGCTGAAATCGCTGAATCCACTATTTTGAAGTGGTGTCCACATACTTTGTATATATAGTGTATAGTTGTAAAACAAAACAGGCTTTTGGTTTGAAAGATGCATTCAAACCTCTTGCAAATAGACAACACGTAATACTTGTAATACTTAAAAGGTAACAGTGTGTTCAAATTCACAAAGGCACCGTCTGTATCAAAATGAGGTATATCCTTGGCCTATAAGAGCATATCTGAAACCCATTGAGGACATTCATTATTCAGTAGCAAATGACCTTTAACAAAGAACCTCTGGAAGCCATTTTGTTTGCAGAAGTAATTAACAAGTAGTTATGCATAGAAGACAACTAATGGAAGGTCAAGTGCTCGTCTACTACCCTTTCTTCCATTGGGCCACAGCTGTTCCCAGTCCTTTCAGGCTCGCTCCGTCTGTCCGGCTGAGGAGTGGGGCGAAGGCAGGGGGAAAGGTGAGAGGACACATACCTCTGTGATATATTATGGGATAAGCATAGGCCTAGGCCCATAGGCCTAGACCCAGTCCTTGGTAACGGTCATACAGCAGTAGAAGGCAAGTAACTAAGAATTCTGGATTTCCTGCTTATTCCTTTATGGTTCTGGTAATCTTACAAGCAGGATTTCTGGAAAACCATAGCATTCTGGGAAAGTTGCCAGAATTGTGCAACTCCACATTGAAGAATTGAGTAACGGGAACATGGACAGTGGACAGGAACACGAGCCTTGGGTCTCCCTGACTAGCGTGGATGCCCTTGCTATGGAAAAGCGTACTTTCTCATGTTGAGATGTGTGTTGTGTAATTAAAATGGGAGCAAAGGGACGTCTCAAAACTAAGGGCTACTCAAACAACGAGTTGCATCAGTCTCGTGTTGCTAGATGAATAGGCATGCATTCTATCCCTCCAGTGTGTGTAGCTGTTAAGTGAGACATAGCCTAATGTATTTGCTTAGGGAACTTGCATATTTACTTTTTTTAAACAGGCTTCTATTGAATGTTGAATTATTCCCTATCTTAAAGGTACAGTGCGCGCACACACACACACACACACACACACACACACACACACACACACACACACACACACACACACACACACACACACACACACACACACACACACACACACACACACACACACACACACACACACACACACACACACACACACACACACACCTATGAAATAAGGCAACAAAGCAGATCACGATGCATTTTCTTTGTAACACCACATCACCTTTGTTCATCCTTCATCAACCCTCCGCCCCCAGTGTTACCCTCTATTCCCTATTTAAGCCCTGTCTAGTAGGTTGGTGTCAAACACTGTGTCACTCTACTGCTCTCTGTGTTCCACAGCCCTTCTCCTGAGCTGACACCTAACACTCTCTTATCACACACACACACAGATGATTTGCCCATGGAGGGTTAGATCTCTACAGCACTCAGCTAACCTCCATGACAGTGGCGCCATTTAATTGTCATACCCACTGAACTCTGCCACACTCTGGCACACAGTGGCACTCTAGCGAATGAGTTGCCAGGGGTGAGTGGCATAGGCAGCCTGTCTGTGCCAGTTGCCTGACGACAGTAGACCATTGGGACTGGAGAAGTTTGATTTGATGGCTTTTCCTGTTAATTAGGGATTGGAGGTGAGTCCTGGAATGGAAATCGGCATTTAAATAGAAGAAAATAAGGTTATGTATGACTCCTGGTTATGTTGAAGGTAAAGACTTATCTTGAAATGTTGTACTCTACTGTGTACAGGATCTTATCTGACCAGCATACTGTTATAATCAATCATGTACCACAACAGACTCAATTGAATTGTTACAGTGGTTAAAATCAGGGGGAAAGGTCCCTTTTTATTTATTTCCTGGTTAATTAGTGGCACATAAGCTAGTATTTCAGTGGCATTGCCCCCTAGTGGAGTGGAGATCTTCAGCAGAAATCTACAGAGGGAGGCAATCAATGTCCTCCTTTGTTACTTGAATCAGGTTTGTCTATGCATGAAGAGAGGCTTGTCATTTAAAAAAATCTCTAAATATTCAGTGACGAGGAGGGGATGGAGAAGATGAATCACAGAGAGAGAGAGAGAGAGAGAGAGAGAGAGAGAGAGAGAGAGAGAGAGAGAGAGAGAGAGAGAGAGAGAGAGAGAGAGAGAGAGAGAGAGAGCGAGGCAGGGGGGTAGGTCATTTGTGATGTCAGGTCTGATCTGAAAGGGCTAATTTGAGACGGTTAGGAAGTGGGCCGTGTCTCCCACGCAGGGCTTCTCCTCTCTCCCCTTCTTCCCGTCAGCTCTAACAGGCCCTGGTAGGAGGGACGCAGGGCCCTTTTACTGCAGAGGGGGACTCTTAAACACATCCAGTGCTGGGCTGGCTCAACGGGCGCACCGTGCCCCGGCTATTTCTGATTTACTGTGGGCGCGCCGCCCTCCATCTCATTTTACAGCTGGCTGGGACGCAAGCACAGGAGGATACGGCAAGAAGCCCAAGGTCAAGCCCACAGCCAATGAGACGAGCTCTGCACACAGATGAGATCTCTCCCTCTCTCTCCCTCCCTCCCTCCCTCTCTTTGACACTTTCGAGAAGCACCTCACCAGACAGACGGAGCTGTCACAAACACTGTCAACAGAGGAGAAATGTAAACTTTTTGTTTGTGCTGACGGGTTGAAAGTTGCCTAGAGTTACAGTAAAAACTACAATACCGGTATACAGTTATCAGGTAGGCTGAAGACAGTAAGAGTAAGACAGGAAAGTAAGAACATCAGCCTCTACTTTTGCCAAAGCAGCTGCTCCTATGCAGGGGGTGTATTGTAAAAATCACTCTGCTTTTCAGGGTTGATTGTATCACACTATGCAAACGTTACTACTTTGGCCCAATTTAAGACGTGTGATAGTCCCTGGATATTGACAAATATTTACAATAAGGATTTGCACAGACAATATAGTAAACTGGCATATTTTTAAAAGGTGATGATACAAAACAACAAATCAATGGAAAATCGCATAAAAGCAAACGCACCATGGCAGAGGGTAAGATGCAAGGGGGCGAGGGGGAGAGGGGGACAGAGGGCGAGGGGGAGAGAGGGCGAGGGGGTGAGAGTGAGGGAGCCCTGCTACCAGTCTGTTGACAGGATGGAGAGCAGGCAGCAGAGGGCTTTAATCATTGAAATGTATTTCCCTCATGCTCAGCCAGAGAATTGTTCGCCGGTCAGACCTGCTGGGGCGACACAAATGAATCTTGGCAGAGGTGTGGACCAAAGCGGGCGTAAGGTTACGCCATGTAGATGATTTGAGTCGCGAGTATTTCTAAGGGAGCTGCCATGTCCCACAGTGCCAGTGTCACAGCCAGATGATGGGGGACACTGAACAATGACACGGGCAAGACTGGTGCTCTGCTCGCTCACTGTCTCTAACACAGAGAACGAGAAGGACGGGGACACAGAGAGAGAGAGAGAGAGAGAGAGAGAGAGAGAGAGAGAGAGAGAGAGAGAGAGAGAGAGAGAGAGAGAGAGAGAGAGAGAGAGAGAGAGAGAGAGAGAGAGAGAGAGAGAGAGAGAGAGGTAGGTAGAGAGAGGTAGAGAGAGGTAGAGAGGTAGAGAGAGAGAGAGAGAGAGAGAGAGAGAGAGAGAGAGAGAGAGAGAGAGAGAGAGAGAGAGAGAGAGAGAGAGAGAGAGAGAGAGAGAGAGAGAGAGAGAGAGAGAGAGAGAGAGAGAGAGAGGTATCATAGCAACAGACAGCCATATTGCATCTCCTGCATGGTACACTATGTAGTGTTTTGTGGTCGAAATGGACAGAAATCTCAGACTGAAAAAGTTAAGTCTGCATCTGTACGACAGTAGGAATACAACATTCACAGTGACAGAGGAAATACAAGACTCACAGTGACAGCAGGACTACAGCACTCACAGTGACAGCAGGTCTACAACACTCACAGTGACATTAGGACTACAACACTCACAGTGACAGCAGGACTACAACACTCACAGTGACATTAGGACTACAACACTGACAGTGACATTAGGACTACAACACTCACAGTGACAGCAGGACTACAACTCTCACAGTGACAGCAGGACTACAACACTCACAGTGACATTAGGACTACAACACTCACAGTGACATTAGGACTACAAAACTCACAGTGACAGCAGGACTACAGCACTCACAGTGACAGCAGGACTACAACACTGACAGTGACAGCAGGACTACAGCACTCACAGTGACATTAGGACTACAGCACTCACAGTGACAGCAGGACTACAACACTCACAGTGACAGCAGGACTACAGCACTCACAGTGACAGCAGGACTACAACACTCACAGTGACATTAGGACTACAACACTCACAGTGACAGCAGGACTACAACACTCACAGTGACATTAGGACTACAACACTGACAGTGACATTAGGACTACAACACTCACAGTGACAGCAGGACTACAACTCTCACAGTGACAGCAGGACTACAACACTCACAGTGACATTAGGACTACAACACTCACAGTGACATTAGGACTACAAAACTCACAGTGACAGCAGGACTACAGCACTCACAGTGACAGCAGGACTACAACACTGACAGTGACAGCAGGACTACAGCACTCACAGTGACATTAGGACTACAGCACTCACAGTGACAGCAGGACTACAACACTCACAGTGACAGCAGGACTACAGCACTCACAGTGACAGCAGGACTACAACACTGACAGTGACATTAGGACTACAACACTCACAGTGACATTAGGACTACAACACTCACAGTGACATTAGGACTACAGCACTCACAGTGACATTAGGACTACAGCACTCACAGTGACAGCAGGACTACAACACTCACAGTGACAGCAGGACTACAACACTCACAGTGACATTAGGACTACAGCACTCACAGTGACAGCAGGACTACAACACTCAGTGACAGCAGGACTACAACACTCACATTGACATTAGGACTACAGCACTCACAGTGACATTAGGACTACAACACTCACAGTGACATTAGGACTACAGCACTCACAGTGACAGCAGGACTACAACACTCACAGTGACATTAGGACTACAGCACTCACAGTGACATTAGGACTACAACACTCACAGTGACAGCAGGACTACAACACTCACAGTGACAGCAGGACTACAACACTCACATTGACATTAGGACTACAGCACTCACAGTGACATTAGGACTACAACACTCACAGTGACAGCAGGACTACAGCACTCACAGTGACAGCAGGACTACAACACTGACAGTGACATTAGGACTACAGCACTCACAGTGACATTAGGACTACAACACTCACAGTGACAGCAGGACTACAACTCTCACAGTGACAGCAGGACTACAACACTCACAGTGACAGCAGGACTACAACACTCACAGTGAAATTAGGACTACAGCACTCACAGTGACAGCAGGACTACAGCACTCACAGTGACATTAGAACTACAACACTCACAGTGACAGCAGGACTACAACACTCACAGTGACATTAGGACTACAACACTCACAGTGACATTAGGACTACAACACTCACAGTGACAGCAGGACTACAACACTCACAGTGACATTAGGACTACAACACTCACAGTGACAGCAGGACTACAACACTCACAGTGACAGCAGGACTACAACACTCACAGTGACATTAGGACTACAGCACTCACAGTGACAGCAGGACTACAACACTCACAGTGACATTAGGACTACAACACTCACAGTGACAGCAGGACTACAACACTCACAGTGACATTAGGACTACAGCACTCACAGTGACAGCAGGACTACAACACTCACAGTGACATTAGGACTACAACACTCACAGTGACATTAGGACTACAACACTCACAGTGACAGCAGGACTACAACACTCACAGTGACATTAGGACTACAGCACTCACAGTGACAGCAGGACTACAACACTCACAGTGACAGCAGGACTACAACACTCACATGGACATTAGGACTACAACACTCACAGTGACAGCAGGACTACAACTCTCACAGTGACAGCAGGACTACAACACTCACAGTGACATTAGGACTACAACACTCACAGTGACATTAGGACTACAACACTCACAGTGACAGCAGGACTACAACACTCACAGTGACATTAGGACTACAACACTCACAGTGACAGCAGGACTACAACACTCACAGTGACATTAGGACTACAGCACTCACAGTGACAGCAGGACTACACCACTCACAGTGACATTAGGACTACAACACTCACAGTGACATTAGGACTACAACACTCACAGTGACAGCAGGACTACAACACTCACAGTGACATTAGGACTACAGCACTCACAGTGACAGCAGGACTACAACACTCACAGTCACATTAGCACTACAACACTCACAGTGAAAGCAGGACTACAACACTCACAGTGAAAGCAGGACTACAACACTCACAGTGACAGCAGGACTACAACATTCACAGTGAGTCTGCAACTCACACTGTTGCAACATCTATAATATAACATCAATAGCTGTGTATTAAATGCACAGTAATCGGTTTCTGCACGGTGCTTATTGCAGCTACGTATTGCTATTAATTCATTATAAATATAAAAAACAAATGGCTTTGTATTGTTTACAATGTATTCATAATAGACTAGAAATTCAAGTCTGAATCCAGACTGCTCTTGGAATACAATTTCTGTTTAAAGACACTTTATCAAAGCAAATTAATTACTTTCTTCACTTTATTGTTTGTCAAATTATGGCCTATAGTCTACTTCTCAGAGTCCTGTATGTTTCTGAACTAACCTTATTGAAATCTTATCTCTTACATAGACATTGTGGATGCTTATAACAGTGCTATGTCTGACCACACAAGGCCCTGACCAGCACAATGCAGAGGACCATAGAGACAACGGGCATAGTGCCCAGCCACAGGGTGAACTCAGGGCCACCTACCCCCTGAGGCCCTGTACCTGAGGCCTGGGGACTTGAGCCTGAAGTCTGGGGCCTGGAGGCTGAGACCTGAAGCCTGAGGCCTGGGGCCTTGAGCCTGGGGCCTGAAGTCTGGGGCCTGGGGCCTGGAGTCTGAGACCTGTGGCCTGGGGCCTGGAGGCTGAGACCTGAAGCCTGGGGCCTGGAGGCTGAGACTTGAAGCCTGGGGCCTGGAGGCTGCATGGAGCCCAGCCTCTTCTAAGCCAACCAGACTTAAAACACAACCAGTGTGGGTGTGGTCTGCACCCTAACCCCAACCTCTCCCTGCGCCAAAGCCCCAATGAGCCACTCATATAAAACCTACCGCCATCTTTACCACATAATAAGACTAGTGTGTGTGTGTGTGTGTGTGTGTGTGTGTGTGTGTGTGTGTGTGTGTGTGTGTGTGCGCGCGCGCGCGTGCGTGCGCGTGCGTGTGTGTGTGTGTGTGTGTGTGTGTGTGTGTGTGTGTGTGTGTGTGTGTGTGTGTGTGTGTGTGTGTGTGTGTGTGTGTGTGTGTGTGTGTGTGTGCGCGTGTGTGTTGTAGGGAAGATGTGACTAAAAAGTGAGATATCGCTCAGTAAAAAAAAAGCTGAAGAATAGAGAGAACGGGGAGGGAGACAGTGAAAAGACGGATGACGCGTGTCGCCTTTAGATGACGTTGGCTTGACAACGCCATGGCAACGACAGGACACTGACATGAAGCTTATGATAAAGACTTGAGTTAGGCTGACGTTGCTCTGTCTTTCCCCACACAGTTATTCTCCCCTCATTCTTTATGGTGCCGTGAAGAGCTGCTTTGTTAGGCTACGCAATCCTATACCACCTTTATCCAGTCTGATTCAGATTCAGGAAAACATGTTACATTACAAAGAATTAGTAGAAAATGCTGGATTAATTTAACATTGAAACTGTAATTGTAAATTCAAACTACAGGTAAATTCAAAGTACAGTAAATGCCATGAAAATTGGGTATAGGCTAACTTTGGGATTATATTACTATTATTGTGAATATATTAATTACATTTATGTAACTGAACTGCTTGTAATTCTAACAAAATAAAAACGTTGCCTTCTATTCAATTTAATATAGTCTAATATAACATTATTGCATTGTTGATAATTACTTATACAAACAGAGGTTTTTTTTCTGCAGGGGAGAATCTGAACTGAATCAGGATAAATTCAGAATCAGGATAAATTCAATGTGCAATGTAAACTAATCTTCACCTTCCATTAATTTAGTATAATTATGAATTACAATAAAAAATCATTAGCCCACAAAAACAAATGTTACACTTTATAATAACTTTCATGAGTAAGCCCTCACAAATGCTCATAAATGTTTATAAATGTGTTATTGCAAATGTTATAAAATCTCATGAATTGTAATGCTTATAGAAATGCATAAAAATAATGAAATACTAATGTATTAATAGTGTACACACTATTTATAAATAGCTTAATTAATGCTCATTAACGAAGGTTATTATAAAGTCTTACTCACACAAATGTTACATTTATTAAATATAATCTGAGTTTGAATTTGGCCCCATTACATCAATAGTCTAAAATAGTTGACGTAGGCAACCCTTACCATTCATCTATTTCTAAGTATTACATATTTACACAGAGAATTAGACCTACTGCATATACATGCAACTAATGAAAATAAGAAGACAAAAAATTCATTATTGTCTACTTAATGGTTAAACATGCCTTACCTGGGATGTGTTATTCCCTACATAGGTAGGCTACTGTGTGTGAACAATACATAAAAGCTTGTCTGCCATAATAGGCTACAGATTATTCAGATTATGCTTTAGACGGAACAGCTCATGATAATTGACTAAAATGTTAATATTTTATATTACCAACAACATATAACGTACCTATCGGGTAAAGTTGTCCTTTATAGACCCAATTGTCTGCCATTTAGGAACATTTAGCATCAGAATTCAGTCCCATGGGGTAAACCTAAAACAAGAGAAACATTAACAGGATGGCATTTTCAATGGCAAGCCGTTCTTACAATGACCCCGGCTTCTCTTCATTCCTCAATTTATCACACGAGGAAATTGTATATTTGACAAGGCCTTGATTGTGTTTGCAAATATAATGTTAGAGTTTCTTAAATTTGAGAAACACAATATTGGTACGGAAAAATACGGCGAGAAAAATAGTTTTAAGGAGTTAGATGGAATTGTGTTATTGTTACTTGCTACGTACTTTAAAACAAGAGCTGCCAACGACACCGAATGTATCACTTCATATTTCTCTTTCCGTTGATGACTACCTCAGAACACAGGAGTCATTGTGTGGAGCATTGCTGCCCCCTAGTGGTTACAGATATATTTATTGAACTATAAATAACCAAACACCTGATCAGAACAACCTTCAGTTATTATTGTATATATTCAAATAATCAATTGAACGTAACATTTATTATGTATCACTATTACTGTCTGTCATAGTATGGAAAATGTTTTAGTATTCTTATTAATGTTGTGATTTTACTAAAACATAATGGTGAGGGAAAAAGAAGAAACCGCACACTGCTCTTGAAGGAAGCTCTGAGGAAGGCCGTGAGGCCGATACGTAAAGCTTAATAAAGAGCAGTGTTCTTTTTTCTCATCTTATTCAACTGTAACCATGCATACCTTTTGAATTTTGAATTACTGAAAACTAAACTTCTTCATTATGCAGTAGATTGAATAGTAAGCCGACACTGTAGTGTTTGTCAACAGAAATAACATCAACTATTGCAAGAGGTGTCAATGATTCATCAGATAATGGACAAACACACACCAGTCAGTGTCAAACACAGTCATGTGATGGTTCAATCTCCATAGCTGCCCATTGCTGTGTGACATGAGTATGTCTGAAGGAGGGGCCTGGTGACTAGAGCTCTAGTTTACTAAACTCTCAATCTGTGGAATGACACATTTTCACTCATCTGCTGTGCACTTCTCAGAAGTCAACTGTAGCTACACACTAAAATTGACTAAAATCCATTGTTACATCAACAAGTTATATTCATTCTGTTCATCATTTATTATGTCATCATCTTTATTAATTCACGTCTTAAATGTCTCTCTTAGTTTACTGTCAGAAAGTGAAATAAAGTTTATAATGGAAGGCATCCGCCACACTCACACACCACACACACAATCAGTGTACTTTGTTCTACTACTGCCTACGTGTGTGACACTGCACGGTGAACTTCTACCACCAACTCCTCTGTCAGCTTCAGGGTTTTGGAAATTAAGTTATTCTCTCCTCGGGCAATCCCCCTCTCATTGATCACAAAGATGCTGTCAAGATACAGTTATGAAGGCACCCCATAACAACCCCCACCCCCCTGAAAAGCATGCCATGTTTCTTATGCAAATGTCAGAGAAACACTTACAAGAGCACTTCAAAAGTATGGAGACCCCTCAACGCAGCTGCGCATAATAATAACGCTCACGCGCTCATTTCTATGGGTCAGCTGCGCGGGAATGGTGTGTCAATCACGTTCACATGTGGCTGAATTTGTCATCTACAAACAGGGATACTTTGCTGTTGCTATGGAGACTAATCCAGTGCACCACACCCCCCTCCACATTCCGTGTGTTGAAACCATCAGTCAGTCTAAACTACTAGATCACACATCCAACGGCAAGCCGCGTTGCGGCACTTGAGGTCAGTGCGCTCTCTTTCTTTATTTCTCTCTCCTTTACTCTATCTATCTTTCTCTCTTTTCTGTCTCTCTCTTTCACACACACTCACTCGTTGACCCAATTTATTCTTATCTTGCTTTTTAACTATTGTGTCTCTGTGTGTAACAAACGTTATCTGCCCAGGTAAGTTTGAATGTCCACAAATATGTTTTCTGGAGCTGATCGATAAATGGTGAGATTTTGCTGATTTTGTAAAATAATTCTAGCATCCTTCTAGATCCCCACCTAGCTGTACCAACAGGGGAAATCACTTTTTGTAAAGGTAAATAACCTTCACTTCTAAGTACACTACATGAAGGCGTATATTTCATGATTAATACATTTCCTTATTTCTTCTGAGTCTAGAGTATAAAATACCTTCAACTATAGATATGCTAATCATGGTCAACTCTTCACTGTCTCTCAATATAGGCTTATGTCATAAATAATATATTATACTGCATTTCTGAAAAAAATCTAAGTATTTTTTTCAAAACATTGTATGCCTCACATAT
Source organism: Salvelinus alpinus (assembly GCF_045679555.1). Lineage (NCBI taxonomy): Eukaryota > Metazoa > Chordata > Actinopteri > Salmoniformes > Salmonidae > Salvelinus > Salvelinus alpinus. The sequence continues at coordinate 90,587,291 of NC_092090.1, forward strand.
TACAATTCACAAAGGGTGGATTGTCAATGTGCATGTCATAAAAAAATGATTCATCAAAATAGTAGTACAAAATACGGTTTTATCCTTTATTATAGAAATATTCCTGATAACATCCCATCAGGAAGGAAAAAATAGAACATCTGATGCATTTCAATGACCAATCTTATGGCTCTATATGAGGTGCCTGTTTGAAATGCAGTGCATAGCAAGGACCCTTTACCTTCTCCGTACAAATCAAATATTCATGTTTTACCTTGTTGTCTATAGTCTTGGGGGTAGACCTGGAATTAGATATGCCTTACACGCATCTTCATGAATCATATATCACTGTATAACTACCTACACACTCCCATAGGAGTCTAATGTAGCAGGCCTGCACACACAGATTCACAGACCTAAATATGTACGCATGCATATTTACATGAGAAAACAAGTGTCCGACTCTTTAGCGTTATTTACAGCACAATGACAGGGATTATGGATCTTGCTGAGCGAGCCACACACACAACGTCATCCCGGCATCATGTAAGACAGGCGAGGGAAGGAGAAAGAGAGGGAAGGAGAAAAAGGGGGGAGAAGGAACCTGGAGGGAGGAGGAATCTGTGGGGAGGGGAACCTGGGGGGGAGACCTGGGGGGAGGAGGAATCTGTGGGGAGGGGGGGGGGAGCCTGGGGGGGGGGGACTTGGGGGGAGGGGAACCTGAGGGGAGGAGGAATCTGTGGGGAGGGGAACCTGGAACCTGGGGGGAGGGGAACCTGGGGGGGGGGGCTAGGGGGGGCCTAGGGGGAGGAGGAACCTGGGGGACGTGCTTTCATGTTCTCCGGACAGTAGACTTTCACACTGCCTGGATGGCTCTGCAGCCCCCTTCAATTATGCAGGAAAATTGATGTGTATCATTAATTATATCAGTAATATCATAAATCATCACTTGGTGCAGTAATTAATTATTTTCTTGTTATGTGAAGAACATGTCAGAGTAAAGATAAATAAGGAGGGAAAGAAAGCTGAAGTGGAATTGAGGGGGAGGAGGATTAGGTGAGGGGGGGAGGAAGGGAAGGAGGGACAGACGGACGGAGCGGCTATTAGTCCGTCAGAAAGCGGGGTACACTCACAAGCTCTATTTACCGGCCCGATGGGACGTGACGAGAATGTGACAGCCCCCCCCCCCTTCACTCTTGAAGGAATGACAATTAGGTCCGAAACAAGACGGCCCCTTCCTGGAAGCTAACGATGGTGTTCCCCGTATTAGCCTTACCCACATAGTCCTGTCCCAGAGTTTAGGTGGACAGAGGATAACAGGTACATCCACCTTCAAACCAGTTGTCATCACGCTGTACCAAATAGCAGCTTTTAGCTTCTGCCTGTAAGAGGAATGGAGCTTGCCTGGAGAAATGACTGAATGCATGAATTTTATTTGACATTTTTTTAATACATAACGGTGTCTCAGTCATTTGAGTACAACAATACAGACCTTACATAAAAAAATGGTCAAGGATTGTGCAGGGCTATAGAGTCAGGTGGTTTCACTTCGAGCTCTATCTACATGTAAAATTCCCCACTGGAGACCGGGGTTCAATACCCAAGTCCACCTCTTACACTTTGTCTCCTCTTAACCTGTGACCCCCTCTGCTTCTAATCCATCTGGAATAGATCAAATACATCAGTGGAGTGAATCTCTCCTTTCAATTTATTTTCTTAATTATCAAGGATTAAAAACCATGTCTACTGGCTTTTTTCCCATCGTGGTTCTCATTATAATCAGAAGGGCAAAAGAATGGACAGACCTAAATGTACTTTACTGTCTGCGGTGGAAGGAGAGAGATATTCCAGAGTATTTATGTGGTAGTTAGTTTGTTCCTTTGCTTGAATCAAAAGTCTTGCCATGGTGGATTGCAGGGGAAAGTGGTAATCAAGTTATGATGTTAGAGATGTAAGATGGCAACACATGATTCACCACACATCTCATAACATCATGTTTGTTTTTTGTAGTTACTGTATTTGTGTTCATAATTTTGAAAGTCACCATAGGAGAGATAAAATATGTTTAGGAAACACTTACATCAATTAACTTTCTTTAAAAAAAAAAAACATCATATAATACAATCATTACTTAACTCCAAAACATTGTTTGAACATTTTTTGTTTAGAGTTGAGCTAACTAAATGTCAGGTTTCTTAAAGGGAATAAATGATTTAATCAGGAAAGATTCATTTTATTTTGTAATTCCTGGTCTATATTTTACAGTAATATTGCATAACTATTCCTGTGTCTTAATTGAATTAAAAATAGCTGCTGGTGTAAAGCCCTTATGACAAGTAGGCAGAATTATTTTATTCTCCTCCAATTTTTGAATGTTATTAATTGGACACTTGAATGAAAAGCGTTTCAACGTGCCATTATTTTAGAACACTAAAACAGCAGATGAGGAGCACTCCCTAAAAACGTTATCCAAACACAGTACTCCATGCTAACAAATCACGTGCTGATCTGAAGAGCTTTGGTTACATCTTAGTGCATTACCAGAGAGTATAGGCTACTGCTCTCCCTAAACTAATCCTTGTGATGAGTGGCAATCCCTTCTACAGTAAAACTCACAATTGTCTGTAATGATTTAGCTAACGTTGACACATGGTATTACTGATGTCCTTGATTTCTAAATGTGTAGGATACACAAGAGAGGTTTTAGAAGAGCAACTGAATGTTCAGGAAGGGGTTTGACTGTGACACACAGTTACAGTATAGACTTGATAACGAGACAGCGGAATCAGGAGAAGAGACTACACTTCCTTAGCCTTTAGCTGGGTCAGCGTCTGCGGCCTCGGATACACTCACACTCTCATGGAGCATCATGGGTAGACAGCACGTATCGATCTGGAGGAGGGGGAGGAGATGGAGGAGAGAGAAAGTAAACACCACTCCAGATGACAAAACACTGATCCCACCAGGGACCTGAACCTTCACCCTCTCATGCTCTCTCCCCGTGACCCTCAGTACCTCTCCACTACTCAGCCTGGTCAGGTGGTGTCCGTGTGTGTGTGTGTACATGTGTGTGTGTAGAGAGAGGGGGGTTTAGAGGGAGAGAGACAGAGAGAGCGAGAGAGAGGGGGGTGTTAGGGAACACAGGCGCCTAAGCCAGTTGGAGTTTAATCAATACCAGGCCTCTTTTGTTCCCGGCCGCAGAGAGAAGAGCGGCCATTCACTCCAGAAAGGTTAATGCCGGGGGGTCAAGTGATTTCACACCCACGCCGGGATCCTCTGCGTCGCCACGACTACCACGCCTCCAGCCGCTATGACACCAGTGGCCTGATTTGTGGGCTGTGAGAGGTGATGGGATGGAGGTGGAGGTGGAGAGGGAGAGGGACGGGGAGTACTGTTATCTTATGATAATGCTGTCCCTCCATACTTCAACAAATGAAGGAAGAGAATACAGGGCAACTGGACTGTGCAGACTGGACTGCATAATATCCCCCACCGTCGATCATCATGTGCTTTTGGGTTGGTCCCGTGTGCTTTTGGGTTGGTAGAGCATGGCAATTGGTCAGGATTTTGAGTTCAATTCCCACAGCCGACGAGCAAATAGGAAAATGTATGCACTCACTACTGTAAGTGGCTGTGGATAAGAGTGTCTGCTAAACGACTGACTCACTACTGTAAGTCGCTGTGGATAAGAGTGTCTGCTAAATACCTAGAATGTAGAATGAATTAATGTCTTTCTATTGTGCATGGGCTCCTATTGTTTCAGACAACTGCCTTCACATTCAGACAAAATGCTTATTTTTACTTTTACCCTCAGAATTCTGTTCAATTTGACGCGTTGCTAGAAAGGCAGTTGACACTCTGTGTAATAGCAGATCATATACCGGTACCTACGTACATCCTGATGGATAGTATAGCAATAACTGCCTTGACGGATTCCTCGTGGAACACTCAACTACGGATCCATTGGCATTGTTTGTCATACACCATATGTAGCTGCGGTCAGAAAAGTATAGACTACAACTAAAGTTCAAAAAAATATCCATGTTTCTATGTTGTTTGTATCCTCACTGTTACTTGCATTTGGTAATTGATAAACTGAAGATGGGAGCTTACAATGTCCCACTTGAGAGCTATTTACCGCCACCCCCCTCCCCCCAACCAGTGTTGAAATGTCATAGAATACAATTGCAAGAACATATCGTTCTTGAGTCATATGTTAACAGAATGTGTAATTATGCCTATTAAACACAAAAACTATGTTTCAAGTGAGAATTAGACCGGTCTGATGCCAAAACAGAAAGGAAATTCTTGCCTACTTCAACCATATTTGAGCAAAAATAAGTAGTGTGTAGTTCCAGTAGTTAGCTACAACACTACAATGCAAAAAAAGTAATTAACTACTGAAAACACTAACAAGATTTTAATTTAGGTCAACTTCCACCAAGCTACTGCAAAATGGAGTTAAATTACTAGTTGAACAACATGTACTGAACTCCAGTATCCTGCCCTCTGCCCAGTACCCTACTCTGCCCCTTAGTCACAAGCCGGCTACCACCAAGTACTCTACCCTGCACCGTAGGGACTGCTGCCCTATGTACACAGTCATTCAATACTGGTCACTTTAATAATGTTAACATACTATTTATATATCTACTGCTGTACAATGTTTTTAATAACTGTTTTCATTTGGATTATTGTGTGCTTGTTGACATTTTCTGCATTGATTGATAGGAAGTAGTTACATAAGCATTTCGCTGCACCTTCCATAACACTTGCTAAACTGTGTATGCAATCAATACAGTTTGATTTTGAGTTCACTACTCCCCAACACTGCCCCAAACATACATCCCCTCCCCTCTCTCTGTGGTAATGGAGGGGGACAGTGGGTTGAGAGGGAAGGTCTCAGAGAGGGACTTATCTGGCAAGGCCATTACTTAAAGCCTCACTATTCCAAACACACCACCTCACTGATGGAAGCACAATAAATTATCCATTCAAACTAAATATATTCTGCACAAATTCACTGGAATACATCTCATCGTTATCTGTGGGAGTGGATGGCTGGCAATTAATAATCCAGCCATCCGTCTTATGGAGGGCATCCATCTTGTTTTTCATTAGGTCTATTGCTCTGCATGTAATTCCACTCTTCCCCTCTATACATATGAGCTCCCTTCTTCTTGGTGACTTTGCTCGGAGGGCATGAACATGGCCATTTGGGTACTTTTGTGATCATGCCTTTCATATCAGTAATTCCTCATTAATGCACTACCATAATAACCTTTGATTCCATCCTCGGGATTTCAGATTTTCATCTCATGTTTGGAGGCCAAAAAATTTCCCTACAAAAAGGGCACTGGAGCTAGCGTTAGCATCCTCTGGGTCTCTGTGGTTGACAATAGTAATTAGCATCAACGAGTGAGCAATATAAGGAGCTTATGATTGACAGTTGCCCCCAGAGAAGGGGAACGAGTGAGGTGACAGCTGGGCTCTCCAGTCTCTCTGGCCGCCTCAGGCTCTGGACCCGTGTCATCCTGCCTGCCTGCGCCGCAGCCAAACCCTTCCCCATCAATGCTCAAACTCATGCCTTATTATAACCGGTGTTTCAGCCAAACTCTTCCCCCTTCAGTCTTCACACATTACACGTAATATCACAGGTTTACATGTTACGCATAGTATTACCTCTTGTGGAGTTTCTCATGTCTCTATGAGTCTATAAGGCATTCTTCAATGACACTGGTTCTCCAACAGCCAAAAGGAAAGAGCCGCTCTCCTAATTGATCCCCACACTGTACATCAGGGAGACTCTGTTTTCCCAGCCTAAAAGACACACAGCTCCACCAATACACCACCTCACCACCACTACTATCCTTATACAGCCTAACAAACACACAGCTCTACCAATACATCGCCTCACCACCACTACTATCCTTACACAGCGTAACAGACACACAGCTCCACCATGGTGTCGCCGATAGAGATGGCAGCTTCGCTTCTAGTCCTAAGGAAACCATGCAGTATTTCATTTTTTTATGTATTATTTCTTACATTGTTAGCCCAGAAAACCTTAAGTGTTATTACATACAGCCGGAAATAACTATTGGATATCAGAGAGACATCAACTTACCAGCACAACCAGCACTACAACCAGGAATACGACTTTCCCAAAGCGGAACCTTTGTCTGCACCTCCCAGGGCATTTGAACTGATTCCAGAGGCCGACCCAAAACAACGCCGCCGGAGGAGAGGGTGCCAGAGCGTTCTTCTAGTGAGGCTTCAGATGGGCGCACACTACCCACCACTTCCGAGTATATTACTCACTCATGTCCCAAGTTAACAAAGTCGACAAAAATAGGGCAAGAGTTGCTTTCCAAAGAGATACCCGGGATTGTAACATACTCTCTTTCACGGAAACATGGCTAGCTTGGGACATGCTGTCGGAGTCAGTACAGCCAACGGGATTTTCAGTGCATCGCAGTGACAGGAATAAACATCTCTCCGGTAAGAAGAAGGGTGTAGGTGTATATTTCATGATTAATGACTCATGGTGTTATTGTAACAACATACAGGAACTTAAGTCCTTTTATTCACCTGACACCTGACAACATTCCTCACAATCAAATGCAGACCATATTATCTCCCAAGAGAACTCTCCTCCGTTATTGTCACAGCCATGTATATCCCCCCGCAAGCGGATACCAAGATGGTCATTTAGGAACTTCACTGGACTTGATGCAAACTGGAAACCATATATTCTGAGGCTGCATTTATTGTAGCTGGGGATTTTACAAAGCTAATTTGAGAACAATGCCACCTAAATTCTATAAGCATGAGTGAGTAACACGCTCGACCACTGCTACTCTTCCGCGACGCATATAAGGCCCTCCCCCGCCCTCCTTTTGGCAAATCTGACCATGACTCCATCTTGTTGCTCCCCTCCTATAGGCAGAAAATAAAACATGAAGCGCCCGTGCTAAGGTCTATCCAACACTGGTCTGACAAATTGGATTCCACGCTTCAAGATTGCTTCGATCATGTGGACTGGGATATGTTCCAGGTAGCCTCAGATAACAACATATGCTGACTCGGTGAGCGAGTTTATAAGGAAGTGTATAGGAGATGTTGTACCCACTGTGACCATTAAAACCTTCCCTAACCAGAAACCGTGGATTGATTGCAGCATTCGCACAAAACTGAAAGCACGTACCACCGCACTTAATCATAGCAAGGCAACTGGGAATATGGCCGAATACAAACAGTGTAGTTATTCCCTCCGCCAGGCAGTCAAACAAACAAAGCATCAGTATAGAGACAAAGTGGAGTCGCAATTCAACGGCTCAAACACGAGATGTATGTGGCAGGGTCTACAGACAATCACTGATTACAAAAAGAAAACCAGCCCCGTCGCGGACATAGACATCTTGCTTCCAGACAAATTAAACAACAACTTTGCGCGCTTCGAGGACAATAGAGTGCTACCGACGCAAACCGTTACCAAAGACTGTGGGCTCTCCTTCTCTGCGGCCGACGTGAGTAAAAAAGTTTTAAGTTCCTCGGTGTACATATCACTGACAAACTGAAATGGTCCACGCACACAGACAGTGTTGTGAAGAAGGCACAACAACGCCTCTTCAACCTCAGGAGGCTGAAAAAAATGTAGCTTGCCCTCACTAACTTTTACAGGTGCACAATCGAGAGCATCCTGTCGGGCTGTATCACCGCCTGGTACGGCAAATGCACCGCCCACAACCGTAGGGCTCTCCAGGGGTGGTGCGGTCTGCACAACGCATCACAGGGGGAAACTACCTGCCCTCCAGGACACCTACAACACCCGATGTCACAGGAAGGCAAAAACATAATCAAGGACAATAACCACCCAAGCCACTGCCTGTTCACCCCACTTCTATCCAGAAGGCAAGGTCAGTAAAGGTGCATCAAAACTGGGACAGAGAGATTGAAAAACAGCTTCTATCTCGAGGACGTCAGATTGCTAAACAGCCATCACTAGCACAGAGAGGCGGCTGCCTACCTACAGACTCGATATTATTGGCCACTTTAATAAATGGAACACTAGTCACTATAATAATGCCACTTTAAGAATGTTTCATTATCTCGCATTACTTATCTCATATGTATATACTGTATACTACAGTATCTGTTCTATACTATCTATCTATCTTAGCCGCTCTGTCACTGCTCATCCATATATTTTATTCTTATATATTATTACCCCATTCCTTTACTAGATTGTGTCTATTAGGTTTTGTTGTGGAATTGTTAGATATTACCTGTTAGATACTGCTGCACTGACGGATCTAGAAGCATAAGCATTTCGCTACACATAACATCTGCTTACCATGTGTATGTGAGCAATACATGTTGATTTGATTTGATTTGATACACCACTTCACCACGACTGCTATCCTTATATAGCCTAACAGACACACAGTGCCCCCTGTCAGTCACTCAGGGTTTATACACATCATTGGCTATAACCACATAAACATTGACAGGTTCCACACTGAAAATATGCAAAAACATTAGTTTGATAAAGACAAAGAGCGTAATTTCATCAGAATCATTGAGCATATGCCTACTCACCAAACAGATGTTGTGGCCGTAATTCATCACCATGCAGTGTTCAATGTGGAATTGTTCATCCATTTACAAAATTACAAAGAACAGGAAGAATATACTAAATAGAAAGTCTGTATATCAAAAAGATGACCGATTTTGATTTGTAACCCTGAAATAATTGCCGTTCAACTCACCAAATTGCGCCCCGTTTCAAATGATTAGTCTTTGAGAATAGCTGTACCAGACAGGATATTTGCATCACTTCACACAGGCAAGTCTTTTAATTTGGAAAAAGATTCTGTTCTATTTTATTCTGTTATATTACGTAATGTATTTTTTACTATAAAAATAGGTGTGTTTTGACTGTGATAAGGGCTCGGAAAATAAGCATCTTGTCTGCTAAATGAACAAAACAAGGCTATGCCATTGCGCGGCCATAGGCGAGGTTACTGCCTGTTTGAAGATTGTGTTTCACAATATAATATAATAACCAGTTGATATTACGGTTTCAATACATTTTTCGTAATTGGCAGTTGCTTTTTTAGTGACTGAATATATATGGGGCAATTTAGCAATTAGGATGTGTTATTTGTAATGGTTATGATAAATTATTGTTGCAATCTGTTGGCATATAGTTAAATTTGCGCATATTTTTTTCAGTGTGGGCCTTGTGTTCTAAAAATAGATAATATCATTTCCATTTGAGTACCCGAGTACTCGAAAAATATTGTGCGGGTACTCGAACAGTCAGAAAATGTCGAATGGCCATCCCTATACACAATACAATATATTGTTTATGTGTAGTTGCGATGCGTTTGTCGAGGCAAGCCAATTTAAAGTAGAAAAAGACATCAGCTTTGTGAATGATGTAGTATGTCATCTGTCCCCAGGGGGAGGGATCTCTCCCCTCCTCCCTCTCTCCCTGTCTGTCTGTTTGTCTGTCTCTCTCCCTCCCTGTCTGTCTGTTGCATGGTTAACACTCACTTCCACATGCATCAAAATAAGTGCCAGTAAACAAATCACAGCGCTAAACTGAATCAAGGTCACATAAATCTGATATCAACAATGCTGACTGGTGTCAGTGCAGTCTATTATGATGGGGAGAGGGGTTTAGCGGGCAGAGTGCCAGGCATAAGGGCCACTGTGCTCTGTCAGCACTGATAGAGAGCCCCCGCTCTTATTTATGGCCCAGTGGACCACATGACCAGGCACCATTACCTGTCAATAGGCTCTGAGAACAGGGAGGGAAGAGGAAGGTGACTAGACAAGACTAGACGGGGCTCCAGTACTGATCTGAGATCAGCTTACCCTGCCCAATACCTACCTGTCACCATTGGGAGGGTGGGTGAACCTGACCTTAGATCAATGGTAGGGATTTATATTACAGCAGAGAGAGGTGGGGGAGAGGTTATGTGCAGGTGAGCAGAGAGCAGCCAATCAGAACCATCTCCTTTTATTTTCAAAGGTTTTCAAACCACCAACAGCAGCGTTTCTTAAAGTATGGGGTCGTGGACCTGTTAATGGTGGGTCGTGATGTAAATGTATAATTATTTCATTAATTACTGGAATTGATAAGGGAGTACTAACTCTCATAGTAGTAGATGTGAGTTTCTCTTTCAAACAATCCCCTGGCCTTGTAACGTTACACAGCTAATATCTAACTTTAGCCAAAGCAAGCTAACTAGCTACTGATAGTGCAACCCTAAAAAACAGTACAGATGAAGATTAAAAATTATCATGCCTACTGTACATTTTACTGTAGAAATTATTGTTGAAAACAAGTCTAGGTTGGAACTGCTGCAGTTAGAAGTAATATTATTTATTCTGAACTGGAATAAACTGATTGAAGCCAGATGCTTTTTGAGACAAACACTCACACAGTTCTGGGTTGCTCATCTGCAGCAGGAAGCGGTCTCCTCTCTGACTGAGAAAGCAGTAGATGTTCTGGTCCAGTTTGGCACCACATACCTATGCAAGTCAGGGTTCTCAAGTACAGAAACAGTGTCAATGCTGAGCATGACCTCAGTGTTGGACTGTCAAAAACTGAGCCCAGAATAGACATGCTTTTTGAAAACTTCAACCAGCCACACACCTCATTAGGACTGTGTGTGTGTTCTGGTCTACATCTGTGTGATGTGATCAATCAGTTTATTCCAGTTCAGAATAAAACATATGTATTTTAAGAGCAGCAGTTCTAACCTAGACTTTCTATCAACAATAATGTATACACTAAGATGTACAGCAGGCCAGATAATTTTTTATCTGTACTGTTACTTATGGTTGCACGATCAAAAAGCCTGTGTATGTGTTTGTGTGTGTGTGTGTTCTGTTATTCATTTGTGTGATGTGATCAGTCCATACAGAGTTGAACTATCCAGCCAACATTTTGAATTGAAAAACATTGCTTGTGAACTTCAGAGCTGGGAGCCTGCTGAGCCAGCTAAGGCGTGGGAGCCTGACGAGCCAGCTGAGGCGTGAGAGCCCAACAAGCCGGCTGACGCGTGGGAGCCTGACGAGCCGGTTGAGGCAAGGAAACCTCTTGAGCCAGCTACGGGGTGGAAGCCCGACGAGCCAGCTGAGGCACCCCCGGTTCCATTGGCAGCAGCACCCAGACCAGACGTCACCAGCAAAAATAAAAAACAAAAACTCCCTTCAAATTGGGGTGTCAACATTCTGTAAGGACAGACGCTGGGAGACGAGAAGCAAGTACAGGGAGTGAACATTTAATAAACAACGGACATGAAACAGAACACGAACAGAGTCTGGACAGGGGAAACAGAACAACATTAATGCTGACACGGGGAAGAAACTGAGGAAGTAACAGATAGGGGAGGCAATCAATAAGGTAATAGAGTCCAGGTGAGTCCTATGAAGCACTGATGCACGTAACGATGGTGACAGGTGTGCGTAATGATGGGCCACCTGGCGCCCTCGAGCACCAGAGATGGGGAGCGGGAGAAGGCGTGACAGAGAGTCTACACATTCTGGGTGATGCGAAACAACATCATCATCTCACTGGCTTGTTCTCTGGCGAGCTCACATTGGCTATTGCTGATCACTGTTCTCAACACTTGTCGTTGCACATCAAACACTACAAGTGATGGCGGAAAAAAATATATACAGTGGGGAGAACAAGTATTTGATACACTGCCGATTTTGCAGGTTTTCCTACTTACAAAGCATGTAGAGGTCTGTCATTTTTATCATAGGTACACTTCAACTGTGAGAGACGGAATCTAAAACAAAAATCCAGAAAATCACATTGTATGATTTTTAAGTAATTAATTTGCATTTTATTGCATGACATAAGTATTTGATCACCTACCAACCAGTAAGAATTCCAGCTCTCACAGACCTGTTAGTTTTTCTTTAAGAAGCCCTCCTGTTCTCCACTCATTACCTGTATTAACTGCACCTGTTTGAACTCGTTACCTGTATAAAAGACACCTGTCCACACACTCAATCAAACAGACTCCAACCTCTCCACAATGGCCAAGACCAGAGCGCTGTATAAGGACATCAGGGATAAATTGTAGACCTGTACAAGGCTGGGATGGGCTACAGGACAATAGCCAAGCAGCTTGGTGAGAAGGCAACAACTGTTGGCACAATTATTAGAAAATGGAAGAAGTTCAAGATGACGGTCAATCACCCTCGGTCTGGGGCTCCATGCAAGATCTCACCTCGTGGGGCATCAATGATCATGAGGAATGTGAGGGATCAGCCCAGAACTACACGGCAGGACCTGGTCAATGACCTGAAGAGAGCTGGGACCACAGTCTCAAAGAAAACCATTAGTAACACACTACGCCGTCATGGATTAAAATCCTGCAGCGCACGCAAGGTCCCCCTGCTCAAGCCAGCGCATGTCCAGGCCCGTCTGAAGTTTGCCAATGACCATCTGGATGATCCAGAGGAGGAATGGGAGAAGGTCATGTGGTCTGATGAGACAAAAATAGAGCTTTTTGGTCTAAACTCCACTCGCCGTGTTTGGAGGAATAGAAGGATGAGTACAACCCCAAGAACACCATCCCAACCGTGAAGCATGGAGGTGGAAACATCATTCTTTGGGGATGCTTTTCTGCAAAGGGGACAGGACGACTGCACCGTATTGAAGGGAGGGTGGATGGGGCCATGTATCGCGAGATCTTGACCAACAACCTCCTTCCCTCAGTAAGAGCATTGAAGATGGGTCGTGACTGGGTCTTCCAGCATGACAACGACCCGAAACACACAGCCAGGGCAACTAAGGAGTGGCTCCGTAAGAAGCATCTCAAGGTCCTGGAGTGGCCTAGCCAGTCTCCAGACCTGAACCCAATAGAAAATCTTTGGAGGGAGCCGAAAGTCCGTATTGCCCAGCGACAGCCCCGAAACCTGAAGGATCTGGAGAAGGTCTGTATGGAGGAGTGGGCCAAAATCCCTGCTGCAGTGTGTGCAAACCTGGTCAAGAACTACAGGAAACGTATGATCTCTGTAATTGCAAACTAAGGTTTCTGTACCAAATATTCAGTTCTGCTTTTCTGATGTATCAAATACTTATGTCATGCAATAAAATGCAAATTAATTAATTAAAAATCATACAATGTGATTTTCTGGATTTTTGTTTTAGATTCCTTCTCTCACAGTTGAAGTGTACCTATGATAAAAATTACAGACCTCTACATGCTTTGTAAGTAGGAAAACCTGCAAAATTGTCAGTGTATCAAATACTTGTTCTCCCCACTGTATATAAAATTCTTTGTAACATTAGCTAGCACTAGTCAGCTGTACCTACGACAAAACATCTGTTTTTTTCATCCTATAGCTTGTTCTACATCTTCTTTTTAAATAGTGAGTCAAAATGTTTTCAGTACGTTTATTACCATGACCAATCAAACCAATTTTCTCATACTCTTTCGTGTCTCTCTGCAGCAGACATAAAGTGCCTTCAGAAAGTATTCAGACCCCTTGACTTTTTACACATTTTGTTAAGTTACAGACTTATTCTAAAATTGATTGAATAAAAAAAAATCCTCAGCAATCTACACACAATACCCCATAATGAAGAAGTGAAAACAGGTTTTTTGAAATCTATACAAAAATAAAAAACAGAAATGCCTTATTTACATAACTATTCAGACCCTTTGCTATGAGACTTGATATTGAGCTTCAGTGCGTCCTGTTTCCATTGATCATCCTTGAGATGTTTCTACAACTTGATTGGTAAATTCAATTGATTGGACATGAATTGGAAAGGCACACAACTGTCTGTATAAGGTCTCACTGTTGACAGTTTTTTTCAGAGCAAAACCCAAGCCATGAGGTCGAAGGAATAGTCCGTAGAGCTCCGAGACAGGATTGTGTCGAGAAACAGATCTGGGGAAGGATACCAAAACATTTCTGCAGCCTCGAAGGTCCTTAAGAACACAGTGGACTCCATCATTCTTAAATGGAAGAAGTTTGGAACCACCAAGACTCTTCCTAGAGCTGGCCGCCCGGCGAAACTGAGCAATCTGGGGAGAAGGGCCTTGGTCAGGGAGGTGACCAAGAACCTGATGGTCACTTTGACAGAGCTCCAGAGTTCCTCTTTGGAGATGAGAGAACCTTCCAGAAGGACAACCATCTCTGCAGCACTCTACCAATCAGGACTTTATGGTAGAGTGGCCAGACGGAAGCCAATCTTCAATAAAAGGCACAAGACAGCCCGCTTGGGGTTTACCAAAAGGCACCTAAAGACTCTCATACCATGAGAAACAAGATTCTCTGGTCTGGTGAAACCAAGATTGAAATGTGTGTCACGTCTGGAGGAAACCTGGCACCATCCCTACAGTGAAGATTGGTGATGGCAGAATCATGCAGTGGGGATGATTTTCAGCGGCAGGGATTGGGGGAGTAGTCATGATAGAGGCAAAGATGAACGGAGCAAAATACAAAGAGATTCTTGATGAAAACCTGCTCCAGACAGATGTGCAGCAACGCTCCCCATCCAACCTGATAGAGCTTGAGAGGATCTACAGAGAAGAATGGGAGAAACTCCCCAAATACAGGTGTGCAAAGCTTGTAGCGTCATACCCAAGAAGACTCGATGCTGTAATCACTGCCAAAAGGTGCTTTAACAAAGTACTGAGTAATGGGTCTAAATACTTATGTCCAGTAAATGTGACATTTCAGTTTTTTATTTTAAATAAATTAGCACAAATTTCTAAAAAAAGGTTTTTGCTTTGTCATTACGGGGTATTGTGTGTTGATTGATGAAGGAATAAAATAATTTTAGAATAAGGCTGTAACGCAACAAAATGTGGAAAAAGTCAATGGGTCTAAATACCTTCCGAAGGCACAGTATAGTGAGCAATATGTTAAGAACGCAATACATATAGAATTGTGAGAATTGCAATTCATATCGTATCGGCACCTAAGTATAGTGATAATATTGTATCATGAGGTCCCTGGTAATTACTAGCACTATAACACAGTTTATGCTAGGCTATATGTTTTCTCAGAGACCTACAGTGTAACGTAGTGGTAACATAGTGACCTTCAGGTGTGCATGCGGGACAGAGGAATAGCAATTCTTACACTATGGTTCTAAATTCAATCACCCTCTTCTTCTTCATCCTTATCATTCAGTTAATTCAAATTCAATTTTGAAGTTGTACACAATTAACAGTATCCATTTGGTTTATATTGCCCATTCATTGACAGCATTTATTCAGTTAAAGACACAGTAGCGCCTTGGGACCCAAAAGCATAATCAGCACTCTAGCTCCGCCTTGTGGTGGTCTGGAGCACTGAAGCGGTGACGCAGGGTAACGTACTAAACCAGAAAAAGTACCTCTGTCCCACAGCATAATCTCAAAACGTTTAATTGAGGAACCATTGTACACAATGTATTTCCACAATCCCTCATTTACCAGTTAACTTTTAACATTTAACGCACACACACACACACAAACACTGCCCAACATCTACCTCTTAAATCAGTTATGTAATAGAGCTGTGTGTATTGATTGGGTGAAATCATAGGACTGGGCCCCATCTCTACTCACGCTGGCCAACCCACAGCAGGCTCAGAATCACAGGAGCTCGAAAGACACACAACCCAGCAGAGCCTCCATTAAACCAGCAGTACATTAAACAACGTTATAGCCCTGCACTAAATGGATCAGTTCCCCATGTTTGTGTAAAGTGGAGTGGAAGAAATGGGAAAAAGAAAGACAGGCAGGAAGAGAGGGAATAGGAAAGTAAAGGAGGGAGGGAATAAGGGAGGCAAGGAGAGAGAGAGAGAGAGAGAGAGAGAGAGAGAGAGAGAGAGAGAGAGAGAGAGAGAGAGAGAGAGAGAGAGAGAGAGAGAGAGAGAGAGAGAGAGAGAGAGAGAGAGAGAGAGGGCGAGAGAGAGAGGGTGAGAGAGGGCGATAGAGAGAGACAGGGGGTATGGGTGGGGGCTAAGCGCCTTATTAAAT
This sequence comes from Salvelinus alpinus, assembly GCF_045679555.1. Lineage (NCBI taxonomy): Eukaryota > Metazoa > Chordata > Actinopteri > Salmoniformes > Salmonidae > Salvelinus > Salvelinus alpinus. The sequence continues at coordinate 90,603,286 of NC_092090.1, forward strand.
GACAAGATTTTCCTGGTTTGCGGCAATTAATTGTGCACTGCCACTGACTGCTAATTTGGTGGGAAAAATGCATCCCCAAATGCAGGGGCTCCTGCTTGAACTTTGCCTCAGAAGCATCTAATTCCCTGCTGACTGCAGCTGTGGCCCTCGCCTGGGCTGCAACACTATTAAATTAGAGCGCCGGGCCATCAATTTAATAAGTGCTGGAGCAGATCATTTGAATAAGGACAGTATTAGTATTCTAGCAGAGCACAACTAAAAGCAAATGACCTTTTCCACCACCCAGAAGATCCTCTAACACATCCAGCTGAATCAGAGAGCATGGCAATAAGCCATCAACGTTAAAGAGTGTCAAATGGGACCTCCCCTTTCCTTTTTCAACCCCAAACAGCTTTGCCAGCCATTGTGATCCATCAGCTGGCTAGAATCTCAACAGTTGAGGAGGAGGGGTGGAAGAGGGGGTAAAAATAGAGTAGAGACAAAGTGATGTGTTGGAGGAAGGGGCATTTATTATGTGGTAAACAGTAGGAGGAGACTCTCCTAATACACACCATTGATTCGTGTGCTTGTTGGGGAGCCGGATTGAACAATGCACATCAAAATTCCCTGTGAACGCTAACATGAGAAATCAGTAGCTGACGTTCGCTGAGACATCTTGCACTCCCGGTGCACACCTGAGGGAAACTCTACTAACCTCTGTTCCAACACATACAGTACCAGTCAAAAGTTTGGACACACCGACTCATTCAAGGGCTTTTCCGTATTTTTACTAATTTCTACATTGTAGAATAATAGTGAAGACATCACAAATATAAAATAACACATATGGAATAATGTAGTAACCCAAAAAGTGTTAAACAAATCAAAATATTATTTCAAGTAGCCACCCTTTGCCTTGATGAGAGCTTTGCACACGCTTAGCATTCTCTCAACCAACTTCACCTGGAATGCTTTTCCAACAGTCTTGAAGGAGTTCCCACATATGCTGAGCACTTGTTGAGTGCTTTTCCTTAACTCTGTGGTCCAATTCATCCCAAACCATCTCAATTAGGTTGAGGTCGGGTGATTGTGGAGGCCAGGTCATCTGATACAGCACACCATCAGTCTCCTTCTTGGTCAAATAGCCCTTACACAACCTGGAGGTGTGTTGGGTCATTGTTCTGTTGAAAAACAAATGATAGTCCCACTAAGATGGGATGACGTATCGCTGCAGAGTGCAGTGGTAGCCATGCTGGTTAAATGTGCCATGAATTCTAAATAAATCACACAGTGTCACCAGCAAAGCACCCCCCATACATCACACCTCCTCCTCCATGCTTCACGGTGGGAACCACACATGCGGAGATCATCCGTTCGCCTAGTCTGCGTCTCATAAAGACATGGTGTTTCTTGGCCCATCAAGTCTCTTCTTCTTATTGGTGTCCTTTAATAGTGGTTCAACCATGAAGGCCTGATTCACGCAGTCTCCTCTGAACAGTTGATGTTGAGATGTGTCTGTTACTTGAACTCTGTGAAGCATTTATTTGGGCTGCAATTTCTGAGGTGCAGTTAACTCTAGTGAACTTATCCTCTGCAGCAGAGATAACTATGGGTCTTCCTTTCCTTTGGCGGTCCTCATGAGAGCCAGTTTCATCATAGCGCTTGATGGTTTTTGTGACTGCACTTGAAGAAACCTTCAAAGTTCTTGAAGTTCTCCGGATTGACTGACCTTCATGTCTTAAAGTAATGATGGACTGTCATTTATCTTTGCTTATTTGAGCTGTTCTTGCCATAATATGGACTTGGTCTTTTACCAAATATGGCTATCTTCTGTATACCACTCCTACCTTGTCACAACACAACTGCTTGGCTCAAATTCATTAAGAAGGAAAGAAATTCCACAAATTAACTTTTAACAAGACACACCTGTTAATTGAAATGCATTTCAGGTGACTACCTCATGAAGCTGGTTGAGAGAATTCCAACGGTGTGCAAAGCTGTCATCATTCTACAATGTAGAAAATAGTCAAAAATAAAGAAAAACCCTTGAATGAGTAGGTGTGTCCAAACTTCAGTTTGTATGTGTTCTATGTGTTGTTCAAGCTGAATGGGCGGGACAATGAAAACATTAGCAGCTCGTAATGCATTGGGCTGAATTGATCATCTGCACTGATTGACAGTTATGGAGGTCTAACTAGTAGTTGCTGGTCTATATGGAATAAACATTTTGACCAAAGATTAAGTGATAAAAAATGTAACTGTTTGACAATTCAGCTGCAGTAACTGTACTGCCTGTAGGTTAACGGGCATTCGAAACTAAATCCCAACTTGAATAATTTATTTATAAATTCCATATTAAATTCCATTGAATCCTTTGCCAGCAGTAGTGATGTAAAGCAATGTTCAACCTGTCATTGTAGAAGTGACAGAGTAGAAGTGTACGTGGTGGAGCTAGTGTTTCCTGTGTGCTTGCATAGCAACAATGCCTGAGGGTAAGTCAGTTATGACAGCGAACAGGCAAATCGATATGTCCAACGACTGCAGCACACTGCCCTCGCAGGGTAACAAGGATGACAAGACTTGTGACTGGTAACATTGCCACCGCCAGGGCTAAAGTCAAGAAAATAATGCAACACCTTGGCATCTCATACACTCACTTTGAGCACTTATAATGCTGAGGACAAGCAAGATCCATAAATAATGGGGCGTAAGACGGGAGATATATATGATCCTCTGAATTTGCCGGCTCAGTCTTTTATGGGCTACTTGCGATGTTGATGAATATTTGCCTGTTCGGAATCATAGCTTAATGTCAGACTGCAATTTGTTGCAATTAGCTAGTTGATTTATAGGATTGCCAGAGCCCATGTGCATGATAACAATTAACACTACCTTCTCTGGGTGTTTATTAATGGGGTGCCGCGAGAGGGAGTCTTCAACAAAAGGGCCAGTCTGTCCACAGGGCCTGGTACAGTTATTGGCAGGGACCAAGACGGACACCAGCTCTTAGCTCTGTCACCACTAACATGGCACGGCTTTTTAATGTTTAAGTATGAAATGTGGCTTGGAAATCAATCTGTGGACATATTTTGTGTTGCATCTATATAAGGAAATACCAATGTATTATTATTATTATATATGTAATTTGTGGTGATCCAAATACATAAGCTTTAAAGAAATATAGAGATAATTAGCATTAAAGGACATACTATCTTTCGTGCAAACATGATTTTACTTAATGTCATGAAAAATGTCCATCCATGGCTGTTAGTATTCAGTGCCAAAGGACAAAGCAAGATCACACCATCTCTAGTGACAAATAGCTTATGGGCATGTTTTTTTACATCTGTATTTGACAGATAGTATTGGGCATATTTTATGGGACTGTGTGTTTGTAGTAACGTATTGGTCCTGGTTGTGCACTACACACCTAATATAATACTGTAACATGTGTATAATATATTACTGTAATCCTGTGAGTATACTGTAGGTTTGGACTGTATCATACTACATGCTCAGTGGCAATTTGCCATAAGAGAAGTTACCTGCAAGAGGAATGTATGAACTACAGCCATTAAAATGTACTTTTGTAAATCTATGCAATGAAACAAACAGTTAAAAGACAAACAACTTTTCTCCCTGGCAATAACAGGGTTCAAGTAGAGCAATGTACCCCTAAACGGCTAATAAACAGCACAAAATGAACCTGCAATTAAATGTGTACACTTGATTGCACTGCTGTCATGTCCACTATAGCCTTATCGAACACCTGGGATCCATTTCCTATTAGAACCACAAAAGCTATCTTTTTCTTCCAGTGTTTTGGCTTCATTCTTGGGTTTTAGAGGAGCCACTTCACTGATGAAGAGATTTTGGTTGAAAAGAAAATGACTAAAGAGATAGTGGGTTGCTAGGGACAACAAGCATGACTGTAACATTGAGCATTTACTTTCTCTTAATTCCTGTATTAAGCTGTCTGTTCTGTATGAAAGTTTTACATCAATATATGATAATGAATAATGCTGTTAAAAATCGAATGAAATGACACATTCTCTCAACTGACTCCATAACCGCTGACACTGCGAGCCTCAGCACCACTTTCAAACCAGCCACCAGCCCCCCCCCCCCCCCCCCCCCCACACACACACACACACTTACATTTCATCATGAAAAAGGTGTTGGCACAGCAAATTATAATTGTTAATACACCTTGTTAATAAAGTTTGACATAATATGATGCTACTAATTATACCTCTTTCTCTCTCCTTATCGCTCTCTCTCTATCTCCCTCTCTCTCTCACCCTTTCTGCACACTGCTCTCACTCTTTCATGCACACTCGGGAGGAGATTGAGGAGAGCAACTGTTTTGTTCTCTCTTCCATTAGAGATACTTCTGAGTTGTGTTAGAGCGCCTCTAATTGAGCAGAGGTAAATATTCTGCCTTTTTATCTCACCACAAAATAGTGAAAACACACTTAACTTACCAAAAAGTTTCAAAGTCTAGCTTTAACTGGTTCAATTAGGAAAATCTGACCATGACAATGGACTGACATGTGAAAGCAATTATAAGCCCAGTCAACCTATGGGATGGTGGACAAAAGCCTTGTGTGTTTCAGCCTGCCGACACCTGAAGCATATTGTCATGATTGGGCCTCATCTGTTCAGAGGAAATAAATGACCAAAATAAAAATCTCCAAATTATATTGTAGGTAATCAGTTCAGTAAGCTACCGTAAACTTCAATGGAATGGCCAAAACTGGTGAAATTGTCTAATGTAGGCTATACGTCAAACAGTTTGGAGGGGGGGGGGGGGGGTGCTAATTATTTTGGCTAGTTCAGAGAGCAGGTTTACCATAGGTGGAGTTTCAGAGACTGAGCTCGTAACCACAGAAGGTATGTGGCAGGAGACCAACAATAATTGAGCTAACCCTTTTTTAATTGTCAGAGGGTCAATCACAATGCCCAGCAGAAAGCATTAGCCACTGAACATGCAACTGACAGGGGCAGGTTTCCCACCAGCAAGAGACAACTTGCAGGGAGGCTGAGAAAGAACTATAGAGGAAGTAGTATGTCACATGGCAGGCAATCCCCATGTGCCCCAGGTACTGGTTGTAAATACATATTTAAAAAGAGAAATTATAAAAGATCACGGTGTTATCTGGTTGTGCTTGACAATGAGAGAAAAAAATAAAGTAAAAAAACAATCTTCTTTTATAGCATTCTGTAGACTACTGTAAATCTGTTAACTATTTCCTAGTTTTACAATCTGGTGTTTTATTTGCAGCTTCAAAAACTACACTTTTTGTGCAGTGGGACAAAACAAACATTACCTTGTCAGTAATAACTGAGTCTTTGATTATTATTTGCCAATCTTTACCTTTTTTCTTCAGTTACCTGGTTCACTGAGTGTCTCATGGCATTTTAACCTGGCCAAATGAAGAGAGGTTTTCTCAAGGAGCTGCAATTGGTTCAGTATGTGCCACAGTTTAAAATTCTACAATTAAATTAAATGTTTGAAAAACATGGATTTGTTATTGAATATGTAAAAAGGGAAATGCGTGCTTTATTTTATTTTGCTCTCAATCCTCCGTTTGTGACGGATGACTAACAATCATCATTACGGCTCAAATAGTTACCTGTGAGGTCAGCCATGAATCTTGTTAAAATAACCAAAACCGTCTCTGGTGGTTTTTTCCCCCAAGAAGCAACCTGTCTCTGAGCATAGGCCATCTGTACATAGTTAGAGCCGTATGCACACAGATGGCAGCCAAACACTCCCAAAGTTGCTCCGTCCGCACGTCTAACCTTACAAAGCAAACTAATTAACAGTAAAACGCAGAGTGAAGGAAGGAGCCGTTTGAATGAGTTTTCAGTGACTCTAATGAGGAGAGAGAGAGAGGAGAGTGCGAGGGAGGGAGAGAGAGGGAGAGAGAGAGCGAGAGAGAGAGAAAGAGAGAAAGACAGGAGAGAAAGTAGAGTGAGAGAGGGAAAGAGAGAGAGAGGAGAGTGCTAGGGAGGGAGAGAGAGAGAGAGAGAGAGAGAGAGAGAAAGAGAGAGACAGGAGAGAAAGTAGAGTGAGAGAGGGAAAGAGAGAGAGCAAGAGAGAGAGGAAGAGAGAGAGAGGGAGAGAGAGAGACAGGAGAGAAAGTAGAGTGAGAGAGGGAAAAAGAGAGAGAGCGAGAGAGCGAGGAAGGGAGAAAGAGAGAGGAAGAGAGAAAGAGGGAGAGAGAGAGAGAAAGAGAGAAAGAGAGAGGTCATCTGTGTATGCCAGATAGATGGGGGGGCGGCTATTCTGAGGCTCCAGGTTTACTGCCCTCTTTAAAATCTGTATTAAATGAGGGCTACTTATCGCCAAGCCTCTGTCCTAGCACAGCAGCCTTTAACAGCCTAGAATAGGGCATAGGCCAGGGATCCTAAAGGGAGGGAGTTTGGGTAGCCAGGGGGACAGGGGAAGGGAACTAGCTTGCAATAGAGTGCCTCCAAGAGGCCTACCCAGCCCATGTCAATCACGTTATAGTTTACATTTACGTCCGCTTCATGTTTAGGTTCCTTTGCTTTGATACAGGTATCGTGACAACCCTAGTTTACAGTATTATAGAACATTGAGTACACAACTTGACATGGATCACAACTTGATGGTAAAATGAACTCCTTACTTTGGATTCCACCTCTAGGCTAAAGAAAATATCAACTCTTACTATTAGGTTAGATTATGTGCTTGGCTTGGACATGAAAACAGGAACTAGAATTTCACCACTTCTGGAGATTAGCAACCAATGAGAGAACAGGGGTGAGAGATGTGCTGTGTCTGTCAAGTTGTTGTTGGCTTTTTTTCCTGTGGATGTATACAGCCACTTCCTAGGGCCTCCCTTTCTGATGAAATTAATTTTGTGAAAACGAGGACAATTCCTTGGAAGGCTAATTAGTCGGATACAAGCGGAGGGGAAGCAGGAATCGTGAAATGACCCAGCTGCCAAAAGTAATAACGTTTTCATTATTTATTTCATTATTCATTTATGGATGTTTACGGACAGAATTAATCATAGAAATCCCTGTGAAAAAAGTTTGCACCGGAACCCTTTTACCAGCAGACTAAGTCCAGTGGCAGTTAATTAACATGCACACATGCACTGCCCCACAACAAAAAGTACATTCAGCATAGCGTCGAATAGTTCTCGCTCTCTATTCCTTTCAATTATCTCCATTTCATACAATCAGTTTTTCCCCCAATAACAAATAGGCCTCTATTAAGTTGCTCCTTCGCATTTGCTGAACATTTTATGATCATCATCAAGTTCAGGACCAGCTCTATGAATACCTACCGGTAAGCAGATAGAATTGTCCAGAAAGATCTAGCAATGATACATGCAATTAGAATTCTCTTTGGGATATGGGCATTCTGCCGTTCAATTTCCCTACTTTATGTCCAAACATTATGAGATTACATCCCCTAGCTCTGTTTGCTTTATCTCTCTGTTTATTGGCAAACTTAAGAGGCCAGCTATGGTCTGGATTCTCCCACTGAGAATACACACACTCCTTACCTCCCTCCCCACACACTCTGGAGTAAATGAGACTGGAATCGACTAGCAGAATACTCAAGGCTGTCCAGAGATCCATGTTACAAAAACAGATTTTATTTCCACTTTTAACACAGGCATCCCTGATAAAAGCATGTAAAGGCAACTGGGAAGGCTAGTTTCTCTCTCAGCATATTATTTGTGGTTTGATGGGAGAAAAGAAAAATGAAGGGGAGCTGTGGCAGCATGTCAGTCCCGTGTACATGAATCATAAGTCAGGCGTTCTCTCCCCCTCCTTCTCCCAGGTCCCAACTAAAAGCACAGGGGCCACGACCATGTGTGAATAATCACAGAGAAGGCCCCACCGGTGCCCTAACTGTCTCATAGGAGGCCATACGCAAGGGCACGGTGGGGAGGGGGGGGGGGGGGGTCGTAAACGTTAGCACGTTGAGGATTTGGATATCCTCACAAGCTTGTCTCATTAGCAGCTAATTGGCTAGACTTTCCTCTATCTTTTGTTCAACATTACGTTTGTCTTTTTTTCTCCATGGCGGGAGAGAGAGAGAGAGAGGGAGAGAGGGAGAGAGAGGGGGTGGAGAGAGAGAGAGAGGGGTGAGTAGGAGTACTAGGGGGAGGAACATGTTTTTTTTTATGCTCTGAGCTTCACTGGGAGAGTTAAGTCCATATTATGGCAACATAAACACTCCTGTTCTGCAATTAACCTTAAAAAGCAACTCAGTGCCAAATTGAGCGCTCAACCTGCTCAACCAAATTAGCCCTGTGATCAAGGGGAAAGAGGGCCTCTTTCCCTCCACCCTCTTTTTTTCCCCTCCTTCACTTCTCCCAACTGGGAAATACTAGAAAAACATCAACATGGTTAAATTCCCCTCCGCACTAGACATATTGAATTTGTCATACAGGGATAGCAAGTACTTTCCAAGATTGATTCTAAATATTAGACACTTTGACAAACATTCAATCGAGAGAGAGAGAGAGAGAGAGAGAGAGAGAGAGAGATAGAGAGAGAGAGAGAGAGAGAGAGAGAGAGAGAGAGAGAGAGAGAGAGAGAGAGAGAGAGAGAGAGAGAGAGAGAGAGAGAGAGAGAGAGAGATTACTTATGGCAATGTTTTCCTAATGTCCAACCTTGTGGTCCTCCAGACCACTTGCACCAGGCCAGAGAGCCCTTGTCCTACATTGGCCTTGGGCTGACGTTAATGCACTGATTGATGATTCACATGGAGATGGCCAGAGCATCTGTCCCTTCAGGACTTTGCTCACAGGTATACCTCTATTCCCATGTCTTTCTCCCTCTCCCTCGCTGCCTTTGATACAGAAGGCAGTCGTTGTGTGCTCTGAATACCAATAAGAATCAGGTAGACAGCAGGTCAAATGTCCATTCCTGTTATGTTTGGGGGGTTTATTTGTTTCTGAAAGGTGTTGGATTTCAGGACTGGTGCTGAACCAAGCCTCCTGCGATTAATTTTAATGGGGATCAATTGTGACTTGACATCTGTACGTGGAAGCCCATATTTTTGTCTGATTTCTGTTCCTTTGGAGCATTGTGAATGGATGGTAGAACATAGTAAACAATAAAACAATTTACTGTTAGAGCTTGCATGTGTTGTTACAGTATCTACGTACTCTAAACTACATTCCTGTATTTCATTACAAACAGGTGTACAATCTAAATCCATCAGTCAAAACATAATGGGATTTTGGGGGAAAAATCCACACTCATGGTTGAGGGATTCCGAAGAGGTGAGTCTCACAAAACAGCCGAGCAATGCTTACTAACGGCATGGGAAACAGAGAAAAGCAACGTGATGGTCACAATTACTTGCGTGCTATGGAGCATCAACTCTATTTTATGTTAGGAGAGATGTCAGAGAGTAAGAGAGGGTTAGGAATCAGGGCCACGCTCCTCATGTGATATTGTCCACCTGACACCAGGGCCCTGACAGAGTTCACATCCCAGACTCAGAGGAGGAGGGTAAAGAGGGCGAGGAGGGAGAACCAAAGAGAATGACAGAAAACAAATGAATGATAGAGTACAAGAGGAAACGTATGAAGTATGTTCCTTGTTATTTGTCTCGTTCCCTTATCAGTAAGAAAGGCCCGAATCCCCATAATCATTTGTGACCGAGAACGTCTGACTCCGCATTGGCTCCATGGCTGGACGTGTTGCATCCTGGGAGAAAGGGGGCCTGGGGCGAGAGAGAGAGGGGGCCTCCCGTGGTGTCAGAAGGTGAAGGTTGCACATGGGCTTCAGCAGACACATCAAGGGGCTTGAACCAAAGCAGTACTGACACTGACCTCCCGGAGACCCAGCAACACAAACTGCCCTAACAAGATATTAGCACAGTAATGCCCCCCTGAAAAGAGCGACAGCTGCAGCGGGTGTGTTTCAGTGAGCAGGGCCGTCCTGCGGGCAACGTGGTGCCCCTGTGTAAAGCTCAGGAGACAGTGGGGTGGTCAAGGAGCCGGGCACATGGAGGTACTGTTTATCAAGGCTGCTCTTTCTCACACTCAACCCTGGGGGGGCTACAGTAAAGGCTTTTAGAAGCTATAAACAGAGGTTTTAATCCAATAGAATCATGTATGGAGTCAGTGGAAACCAAGGGATCATTAAACCAGAGTTGAACACATATTCATAGTCATTTCATATCCTGTCCTTGTCTAACTACTGGAGTTTGAGAGGCTCATTCTGGAAAATATAACTATCAATTTGGCCATTCATACTTCTTGAAACCATACGGTGATAATCTAATTAATATCACTAGTATTACTATAATAATAATTTTTTTGTTTGTGATCTCATTATGTAAAAAATATATGGTGTTGGTATCATTGTGAGTGTGTCTTCTAAAGCGTGGTGGTGGTGGTGGTGGTGGTGGAGTCTAGAGGAGAGAGAACCCTCATCTGTTACAGCCCAGTCAGGCCAGCGCTCCGCGTGAAGGAGAACGACAGGGTGTCACCGCGTCCGACATTGATGGATGCGTCAAATTCCGTAGGCAACTTTGGCAATTGGACACATTAACAACAGGCACCTGCTTTTCCATCGTACAAATCTATTAAAAGATAACAGCAATGGCTGCTTTCCGCTCTATTAGTAAATTATAACTCTGGTGGCGTGGTGTGGGCCTCCCCTCTCCTCTTCTCTCCACTACAACACGTTGTTATTGGCAGTCTAATAGTGCCACCCAGTGGGCAGTTTAACAGTGCCACCCAGTGGGCATACTGATCAACAGTTTGTTTTTATAGACAAATCTGGATTTTATTGTAGATGGATACACACTCACTCTGTGCAACGCAGATCATCAGAAATTAAACGTTGTATCACTCTCCTCCTGATAGCCAGCATCAGAGTGTACGTGTGTGTGTGTGTGTGTGTGTGTGTGTGTGTGTGTGTGTGTGTGTGTGTGTGTGTGTGTGTGTGTGTGTGTGTGTGTGTGTGTGTGTGTGTGTGTGTGTGTGTGTGTGTGTGTGTGTGTGTGTGTGTGTGTGTGTGTGTGTGTGTGTGTGTGTGTGTGTGTGTGTGTGTGTGTGTGTGTGTGCGCATGTGCGCGTGTGGGAACATATCTTCATTGCTGCATCATCCAGGGATGATTGGTGCATACAGCCGTTGAAACGATGACAATGTGGTTCATATAAACGGTCAGGAGCCACTCAAGGCCCCCAGTACAAAACCATTAAGAGCACACTAAAGAACTCAACATGAACCTATTAAGGCTTGCCCAGTAAGGGCTCAGGTATGATAGTGTGTGTCACAAAAATTAGCTGTGAGGAAATATTTGAGTGTATGTGTTGGGCGGGTATAAAAAGGATGAGACCAGTAAATACTTTTACAGCCAGCAATTTGTCAGGACGTGTAAATGTCTCCAATTCCCAACAGTGCTGGCATAAAATTTACAGCTGCTTGGAAAGTGACAATGTACAAAGAAAATCTAATTCAGACCAGTAAAATCTTCCCATTAATGTTTTCTCATCCCCCCAGATGTCTCCTGTTGTCAGATATCGTGCCGTGACAATGCCTTCCACCATCATTGTCTTGACAGAAATGTGATATTTAAAACTGTAATGTCACATCACTTAACATGATTTAGCCCAAGTCGGACCATTATTTTTATCAATAAAAATGTCAAACTTTTTCCGGTAATGACGGCTGGGTAGGATCCCTGTGTTAGGCTGATCTATAAGACTTATCTGAGCTATTGATTTATGGCTACAGATAGCTAATGTACTGGAGAGGCACTCTTCTCTTTCTCTCACCAAGGTTTCTATGAAATTGGCAAATAAATAAGACAGTAGAACCTCCTGGGCATTAGAACAGATGTTTTTCTCTTCAGATCTGAACTTTATGTGTGTTTGAACCCCATATACCCCCATTACTGTGCCACTAGACTAGATCCCCCACTACCATAAACCCTATATATCCCCATTACTGTGCCACTAGACTAGATCCCCCACTACCATAAACCCTATATATCCCCATTACTGTGCCTCTAGACTAGATCCCCCACTACCATAAACCCTATATATCCCCATTACTGTGCCACTAGACAAGATCCCCCACTGCCATAAACCCTATGTATCCCCATTACTGTGCCACTAGACAAGATCCCCCACTGCCATAAACCCTATGTATCCCCATTACTGTGCCACTAGACTAGATCCCCCACTACCATAAACCCTATATATCCCCATTACTGTGCCACTAGACTAGATCCCCCACTACCATAAACCCTATATATCCCCATTACTGTGCCACTAGACTAGATCCCCCACTGCCATAAACCCTATGTATCCCCATTACTGTGCCACTAGACTAGATCCCCCACTACAATAAACCCTATATATCCCCATTACTGTGCCACTAGACTAGATCCCCCACTACCATAAACCCTATATATCCCCATTACTGTGCCACTAGACTAGATCCCCCACTACCATAAACCCTATGTATCCCCATTACTGTGCCACTAGACTAGATCCCCCACTACCATAAACCCTATGTATCCCCATTACTGTGCCACTAGAATAGATCCCCCACTACCATAAACCCTATATATCCCCATTACTGTGCCACTAGACTAGATCCCCCACTACCATAAACCCCATATATCCCCATTACTGTGCCACTAGACTAGATCCCCCACTACCATAAACCCCATATATCCCCATTACTGTGCCACTAGACTAGATCCCCCACTACCATAAACCCTATATATCCCCATTACTGTGCCACTAGACAAGATCCCCCACTACCATAAACCCCATATATCCCCATTACTGTGCCACTAGACAAGATCCCCCACTACCATAAACCCTATGTATCCCCATTACTGTGCCACTAGACTAGATCCCCCACTACCATAAACCCTATGTATCCCCATTACTGTGCCACTAGACTAGATCCCCCACTACCATAAACCCCATATATCCCCATTACTGTGCCACTAGACAAGATCCCCCACTACCATAAACCCTATATATCCCCATTACTGTGCCACTAGACTAGATCCCCCACTACCATAAACCCTATACATCCCCATTACTCTGCCACTAGACTAGACCTCAATAATGCCTGTGGCAGAATGGAAGAAAGTCCCAGAAGCAATGTTCCAACATCTAGTAGAAAGCCTTCCAAGAAGAGTGGAGGCTGTTATAGCAGCAATGCGGGGACCAACTCCATATTAATGCCCATGATTTGGGATTGCGATGTTCAACAAGCAGGTGTCCACATACTTTCGGTCATGTAGTGTATATTTGACAAATTTGAGTTTGAGGAATGTGGTAGTTTTGAAAGGTTGTGAAGCATGCGCTTCTTCACTGACTAGACATTTCACATGAAGCTAACTACCTACACATTCCATTGACTCATGACTTCTTACCTTATCATAATCCCAAATTCATCAGTTACATAGAACTGGCACATTTGGTTTGGATAATATTTTTGGAAATGTTGTCAACTTCGTGCACTACAACCAACCGCAATTCAGGAAGTTGAATGCACATCAGCCAACTAGCCTCGTTATAACTGATAATTAGCTGCAAAATGCTGATTAGTAGCATTGCACAGTATTTTTACTAAAAAACAAATTCTCAAATGCATTTATATTCCTTTGCTAGTGCTGGTGCGCTATGTAATTGACATTTGGCACCAATGTAGGTGGAAATGTTTATAATTTAGCGGTGGCCTAGCCCTTCATCATGACTCTAAGTTCCATTACGTACACATACGAGTCATTGGAGAAGGCATCTTCTGTATGGGGAAGTTTAAGAGCCACGACGGTCGGTCTGAACATTAGCAGCCATCGCTTGCGGTACGGTTTTGGAAGCATAAGCATAAGGATCAGCGAGAAATATATAGAAACTCAGCAAAAGAAGAAACGTCCTCTCACTGTCAACAGCGTTTATTTTCAGCAAACTTAACGTGTAAATATTTGTATGAACATAACAAGATTCAACAACTGAGACATAAACTGAACAAGTTCCACAGACATGTGACTAACAGAAATTGAATAATGTGTCCCTGAACAAAGGGGGGGGTAAAAATCTAAAGTAACGATCAGTATCTGGTGTGGCCACCAGCTGCATTAAGTACCGCAGTGCATCTCCTCCTCGTGGACTGCACCAGATTTGCCTGTTCTTGCTCTGCGATGTTACCCCAATCTTCCACCAAGGCACCTGTAAGTTCCCAGACATTTCTGGGGCGAATGGCCCTAGCCTTCCCCCTTCGATCCAACAGGTCCCAGACATGCTCAATGGGATTGAGATCCGGGCTCTTCGCTTGCCATGGCAGAACACTGACATTCCTGTCTTGCAGGAAATCACGCACAGAACGAGCAGTATGGCTGGTGGCATTGTTATGCTGGAGGGTCATGTCAGGATGAGCCTGCAGGAAGGGTACCACATGAGGGAGGAGGATGTCTTCCCTGTAACGCACAGCGTTGAGATTGCCTGCAATGACAACAAGCTCAGTCCGATGATGCTGTAACACACCGCTCCAGACCATGACGGACCCTCCACCTTCAAATCGATCCCGCTCCAGAGTACAGGCCTCGGTGTAATGCTCATTCCTTCGACGATAAACGCGAATCCGACCATCACCCCTGGTGAGACAAAACCGCGACTCGTCAGTGAAGAACACTTTTTGCCAGTCCTGGTCCAGCGACAGTGGGTTTGTGCCCATAGGCGACGTTGTTGCCGGTGATGTCTGGTGAGGACCTGCCTTACAACAGGCCTACAAGCTCTCAGTCCAGCCTCTCTCAGCCTATTGCGGACAGTCTGAGCACTGATGGAGGGATTGTGCGTTTTTCCTGAAAAAGTGACGTTTCTTTTTTTGCTGAGTTTATATGTATTTTTATGTTAAATTGTTACACGTCTTTATAGTGTTCCCACATGGCCATATCTCCATGTCTCGCTTGTTTATGAAAAACAGACAGAAGACAGAGGCGACCATCGGTGCTAATTAGCTATATAGCATGCTCTGAACGCCCATGTGTAAATGTAACTCAGGAAGTGTAGCGGAAGTATCACGTTTCAGGTAAGACCCAGATGCAGACAACGTCGAAGTAATAACAGTTTATTAATCGGACAGGGGCAAGCAAAAAGCAGTTCCAGGGCAGGCAGAGGTCGGTAATCCAGATAGGTGGGGCAAAGGTACAGGATGGCAGGCAGGCTCACAGTGTCAGGGCAGGCAAAGGTCAGTAATCCAGAAAGGTGGGGCAAAGGTACAGGACGGCAGGCAGGCTCAGGGCAGGCAGAATGGTCAACACCGGGAAAGCTAGGAAACAGGAACAATTGAGAGCCAGGTGCAGAGTGAAAACCGCTGGTAGGCTTGACAAAACAAAACAAACTGGCAACAGACAAACAGATAACCAGGTATAAATACGCAGGGGATAATGGGGAAGATGGGCGACACCTGGAGAGGGGTGGAGACAATCACAAAGACAGGTGAAACAGATCAGGGTGTGACAGGAAGTGTAGTTTGGTCAGATGGAGGCACCCATAGCTGGATGGATCTGTAACTGCTACAGTGTAGTCTAGTAGGATGGAGGCTCCATAGCTGTATGGATCTGTAACTGCTACAGTATAGTTTAGTAGGATGGAGGCTTAAATCTACTTGAAAGTCTATGGCAAGACGTAAAAAGGGTTGTCTGGCAATGATCAACAACCAATTTGACAGAGCTTGAAGAATTTTCTAAAGAATAATTGGCAAATGTTGCACAATTCAGGTGTGGAAAGCTCTTAGAGACTTACCCAGAAAGACACATTTGTAATCGCTACCAAAGGTGCTTCTACAAATTATTTACTCAGGGAATTGTGATACCTTAAATTGGATATTTAATTTACAAAAATTTCTAAAAACATACTTTCACTTTGTCATTATGGGGTATTGTGTGTAGATGGGTGAGAGGAAAAAAAATATTATATTTTTTTAATTCCGTCTGTAACACAACAAAATGTGGAATAAGTCAAGCGGTATGAAAACTTTCTGAAGGCATTGTAGATGGGAAGAGAGATGAATCCAGAATCAGATTCAGAATGGGGCAGTGTGGCTGCGTCTAACCTACAGGCCGGTCTTAATCAATGCTCACTATCTGGTGAGGTAACTTTTCTGGCCTGTGTTACCTCAGTGTTTTGCAGAGTTATTGTTGTGATTATTTAATGCAGCAGTCTATTTATTGTAGCCTTTTGTGCAACAATTTTATTCAATTTTTTTGTACAAGTTCCGGCAAGATTTTTGCCTTTTGCTATTTAGAGCGATACACAAAAACTTTACACTTGGATTCCTCATGGCATCTATTACTTACAAGACTGAGTGCTAGGTCTCTTTCTTACAAAGGCTCTCATAAAAATACAACTTCATGATATTTTACAACATCACTTCACTGCACACATGCTGTGCTGTTGTAACTGTCTTGAATACGTTCTTAAAATAGTGAAATAGTTGTTATTATGCTGTTATACACTGTATGTGTTGGTTTCACAGTGAGAATATAGTAGCTCATATGAAATAAATCAACAAGCCAATAATGATTCCCCCAAGTTCCACGCCGGTTTCTAATGAACTGTAGATGTGATGCGAATCACTGATATTCCTCGCAACATGATTATTTTGAATCTGCCCTCTGTACTAATTAGAGGGTTACCCTGAGTGCTCAGCTAACACACACACACATCTCCACTTCCTGCTACAGCAATATCGCCATCACACTCATCCAACGAATATTGGAATTTTCTGAAAGAGCAAACCAATAACGTATTACAAAACTATAAGAAATCAATAGCTAATTTCTCTGCATTGATTACCACTTGGACATTTAACATGCGCCCCGTGGCCACAATATGCGTACAGCCAACATGGATCCCCATTGGCCCTCATGAGTATTAAACTTATTGATTCAGAGAGAGGACTAAAAATGTCAAGCTGTTCATTAATCCTAATAAAGACTGGACTTGACCAAGGTACCCTCTCCCCTTAAAGCAAGGATACAATCTATCCAACCAGAAATAGGCCTAGGGGCTGCAAAAGCTGAGATGTGATGTAATTAATGAATTAATCCACCATGTTAAAACATGTTGTCGCATTACTGTTAATCCATTGTGATTGTTTATAGTTCCACTGAAACTATGTGAATGTAAATCATACATTTACTAAATAAATAGCCTACATTTGCTCTGACGTGTTAGCTCGGAATAATTACTAGTTTGCATCATAAAACTAGAAAATGTCACTTTAAAAAAAAAATGTTTGTGCTTGCTTCAGCTGTCTAAAAGTGTGCGTGTGTGTGTGTGTGTGTGTGTGTGTGTGTGTGTGTGTGTGTGTGTGTGTGTGTGTGTGTGTGTGTGTGTGTGTGTGTGTGTGTGTGTGTGTGTGTGTGTGTGTGTGTGTGTGTGTGTGTGTGTGTGTGTGTGTGTGTGTGTGTGTGTGTGTGTGTGTGTGTGCGGGTGTGTGTATAGCCCCACTGAATAGAATCTAGATTATATTTCTATGTATAGCCTCTCTACCTTAGCCCTTTACCAGGAGCTAAAGATCATAGTAAATAGTCATATGTCAGGTCAGAGGTCACCAAGCGCAACATAGCTTCAGAGTGTAAATCAGCTAGAAAAGATGTGTCGGCATTGAGTAATTGTCTCTGGCCCCCTCCCAGTTAGGGGGAGTGATGAGCTCTACAGCAGAGTCTCACAACTCAATCACTGGTTGAAAACTGTTTTCTGCCCCTCCCAAAAGATAGAATTTGTAGATAATTGTCCCTCTTTCTGGGACTCACCCACAAACAGGACCAAGCCTGGCCTGTCGAGGAGTGACGGACTCCATCCTAGTTGGAGGGGTGCTCTCATCTTATCTACAAACATACACAGAGCTCTAACTCCCCTAGCTCCACAATGAGATAGGGTTCAGGCCAGGCAGCAGGCTGTCTGCCACTAGCACAGTCAGTGTAGTCAGCTCAGCTATCCCCATTGAGACTGTGTCTGTGCCTCGACCTAGCTTGGGCAAAACTAAACATGGCGGTGTTCGCCTTAGCAATCTCACTGGAATAAAGACCTCCTCCATTCCTGCCATTATTGAAAGAGATTGTGATACCTCACATCTCAAAATAGGGCTACTTAATGTTAGATACCTCACTTCCAAGGCAGTTATAATCAATTAACTAATCACTGATCATAATCTTGATGTGATTGGCCTGACTGAAACATGACTTAAGCCTGATGAATTTACTGTGTTAAATGACGCCTCACCTCCTGGTTACACTAGTGACCATATCCCGCAAAGGCGGAGGTGTTGCTAACATTTATGATAGCAAATTTCAATTTACAACAACAACAAAAAATGACATTTTCGTCTTTTGAGCTTCTAGTCATGAAATCTATGCAGCCTACTCAAACACTTTTCATAGCTACTGTTTAAAGGCCTCCTGGGCCATATACAGCATTCCTCACTGAGTTCCCTGAATTCCTATCGGACCTTGTAGTCATGGCAGATAATATTCACATTTTTGGTGACTTTAATATTCACATGAAAAAGTCCACAGACCCACTCCAAAAGGCTTTTGGAGTCATCATCGTGTCACGTTCCTGACCTGTTTTCTGTTAGTTTTTGTATGTGTTAGTTGGTCAGGACGTGAGTTTGGGTGGGCAGTCTATGTTTTCTGTTTCTATGTTGGTTTTGGGTACCTAATATGGTTCTCAATTAGAGGCAGGTGGTTTTCATCTCCTCTGATTGAGAATCATATTAAGGTAGGTGTTGTCACATTGTTTGTCGTGGGTGGTTGTCTTCCGTGTCTGTGTTTGTTTTCACCATAAGGGACTGTTTCGTTCGTTCATCGTTTTATGTAGTCATTTTTCCTGTTCGTGCGTTCTTCGTGTTTTATGTAAGTTCGTATGTTCAGGTTTGTCTACATTCGTTTTGTTATTTTGTAAGTTTCAAGTGAAGTTCGTGTTTTCGTCTTTTCTTAAATAAATCATGTCATATCACGAAGCTGCATTTTGGTTCAATCCCTGCTCCTCCTCTTCGGATGAAGAGGAGGAGGAACGCCGTTACAGAACCACCCACCAATCCAGAACCAAGCAGCGTGAGTTCGAGCAGTGGACATGGGAGGACGTGTTAAATGGAAAAGGTTGCTACACATGGGAGGAGATCCGAGCTGGAAGAGATCGCCTTCCATGGGAACAGCTGGAGGCGATTAGGAGAGCGGAGGCAACGGGAGAGAGAGACCGGATTTATGAAGGTATGCAGCTAGCACGGAAGCCCGTGAAGAAACCCCAAAAATTTCTTGGGGGGTGGCTAAGAGGTAGTGGGCCAAGGGCAGGTAGGAGACCTGCGCCCACTTCCCAGGCTAAACGTGGAGAGCGGGAGTACAGGCAGACGCCGCACGGTGTCTCCTGTACGTGTGCATAGCCCGGTGCGGGTTATTCCACCTCCCCGCACTGGTAGGGCTAGATTGAGCATTGAGCCAAGTGCCATGAAGCCGGCTCTACATATCTGGCCACCAGTGCGTCTCCTTGGGCCGGCTTACATGGCACCAGCCTTACGCATGGTGTCCCCGGTTCGCCTACATAGGCCGGTGCGGGTTATTCCACCTCCCCGCACTGGGCGGGCGACGGGGAGCATTCAACCAGGTAAGGTTGGGCAGGCTCAATGCTCAAGGGAGCCAGTACGCCTGCACGGTCCGGTATTTCCGGCGCTACCTCCTCGCCCCAGCCTAGTACCACCAGTGCCTACACCACGCACCAGGCTTCCAGTGCGTTTTCAGAGCCCTGTTCCTCCTCCACGCACTCTTCCTATGGTGCGTGTCTCCAGCCCAGTGCCTCCAGTTCCGGCACCACGCACTAAGCCACCTGTGCGTCTCCAGAGCCCTGTACACACTGTTCCTTCTCCCCGTACTCGTCCTGATGTGCGTGCCCTCAGCCCGGTGCCACCAGTGCCGGTACCACGCACCAGGCAAATAGTACGCTTTGAGAGTCCAGTGTGCCCTGTCCCTGCTCCCCGCACTAGCATGAAGGTGCGTGTCCTTAGCCCGGTGCCTCCAGTTCCGGCATCACGCATCAGGTCTACAGTGCGCTTTATCCGGCCAGAGCCATCCGTCTCCCCAGCGCCATCTGAGCCATCCGTCTCCCCAGCGCCATCTGAGCCATCCGTCTCCCCAGCGCCATCTGAGCCATCCGTCTCCCCAGCGCCATCTGAGCCATCCGTCTGCCCAGTGCCGTCTGAGCCATCCGTCTGTCCCGAGCCATTAGAGCCGCCCGTCTGTCCCGAGCCGTCAGAGCCGATAGTCAGTCAGGAGCCGCTAGAGCCATTCGTCAGACAGGATCTGCCAGAGCCGCCAACCAGACAGGATCTGCAAGAGCCGCCAACCAGACAGGATCTGCCAGAGCCGCCAACCAGACAGGATCTGCCAGAGCCGCCAACCAGACAGGATCTGCCAGAGCCGCCAACCAGACTGGATCTGCTAGAGCCGCCAGTGAGCCATGAGCGTCCAGAGCCGTCAGCCAGCCATGAGCGTCTAGAGCCGTCAGCGAGCCATGAGCGTCCAGAGCCGTCAGCCAGCCATGAGCGTCCAGAGCCGTCAGCCAGCCATGAGCGTCCAGAGCCGTCAGCCAGCCATGAGCAGCCAGAGCCGTCAGCGAGCCATGAGCGTCCAGAGCCGTCAGCGAGCCATGAGCGTCCAGAGCCGTCAGCGAGCCATGAGCGTCCAGAGCCGTCAGCGAGCCATGAGCGTCCAGAGCCGTCAGCGAGCCATGAGCGTCCAGAGCCGTCAGCTAGCCATGAGCGTCCAGAGCCGTCAGCTAGCCATGAGCGTCCAGAGCCGTCAGCTAGCCATGAGCGTCCAGAGCCGTCAGCCAACCATGAGCTGTCCCTCAGCCCAGAGCTGCCATGTATCCAGAGCTGTCTCTCTGTCCAGAGCTGTCTCTCTATCCGGAGCTGCCCTTCAGTCCGGAGCTACCTCTCTATCCTGAGCTACCTCTCTATCCTGAGCTACCTCTCTATCCTGAGCTACCTCTCTATCCTGAGCTACCTCTCTATCCTGACCTACCTATCTGTCCTGAGCTACCTTGTCCCGGAGCTGTCCCTTATTTTGATGTTACCCGGTATATTAGGTGGGTGGAGTAAGAGGGTGGTCATTCTGAGGGAGAGACGTAAGCTGGGATTGACTATGGTGGGGTGGGGACCTCGCCCAGAGCCTGAGCCACCACCGTGGTCAGATGCCCACCCTGACCCTCCCCTAGACTTTGTGCTGGTGCGCCCGGAGTTCGCACCTTAAGGGGGGGGTTATGTCACGTTCCTGACCTGTTTTCTGTTAGTTTTTGTATGTGTTAGTTGGTCAGGACGTGAGTTTGGGTGGGCAGTCTATGTTTTCTGTTTCTATGTTGGTTAATGGGTACCTAATATGGTTCTCAATTAGAGGCAGGTGGTTTTCATCTCCTCTGATTGAGAATCATATTAAGGTAGGTGTTGTCACATTGTTTGTCGTGGGTGGTTGTCTTCCGTGTCTGTGTTTGTTTGCACCATAAGGGACTGTTTCGTTCGTTCATCGTTTTATGTAGTCATTTTTCCTGTTCGTGCGTTCTTCGTGTTTTATGTAAGTTCGTATGTTCAGGTTTGTCTACATTCGTTTTGTTATTTTGTAAGTTTCAAGTGAAGTTCGTGTTTTAGTCTTTTCTTAAATAAATCATGTCATATCACGAAGCTGCATTTTGGTTCAATCCCTGCTCCTCCTCTTCGGATGAAGAGGAGGTGGAACGCCGTTACACATCGACTCAGTGGGTTTTGTCCAACATGTCTCCAGACCTACTCACTGCCACAGTCATACTCTGGACCTAGTTTTGTCCCATGGAATAAATGTTGTGGATCTTAATGTTTTTCCTCTTAATCCTGGACTATCGGACCACCATTTTATTACGTTTGTAATCGCAACAAATAATCTGCTCAGACCCCAACCAAGGATCATCCAAAGTTGTGCTATAAATTCTCGGACAACCCAAAGATTCCTAGATGCCCTTCCAGACTCCCTCCGCCTACCCAAGGACGTCAGAGTACAAAAATCAGCTAACCACCTAACTGAGGAACTCAATTTAACCTTGAGCAAATACCCTAGATGCAGTCGCACCCCTAAAACCTAAAAACATTTGTCATAATAAACTAGCTCCCTGGTACACAGAAAATACCCGAGCTCTGAAGCAAGCTTCCAGAAAATTGGAACGGAAATGGCGCCACACCAAACTGGAAGTCTTCCGACTAGCTTGGAAAGACAGTACCGTGCAGTATCGAAGAGACCTCACTGCTGCTCGATCATTCTATTTTTCCAACTTAATTGTGGAAAATAAGAACAATCCAAAATGTATTTCACTTCAGCAGTGATAAATTCATGAACTTCTTTGAGGAAAAGATCATGATCATTAGAAAGCAAATTACGGACTCCTCTTTAAATCTGCGTATTCCTCCAAAGCTCAGTTGTCCTGAGTCTGCACAACTGCCAGGACCTAGGACCGAGGGAGACACTCAAGTGTTTTAATACTATATCTCTTGACACAATGATGAAAATAATCATGGCCTCTAAACATTCAAGCTGCATACTGGACCAAATTCCAACTAAACTACTGAAAGAGCTGCTTGGCCCTCCTATGTTGAACATAATAAACGGCTCTCGATCCACCGGATGTGTACCAAACTCACTAAAAGTGGCAGTAATAAAACCTCTCTTGAAAAAGCCAAACCTTGACCCAGAAAATATAAAAAACTATCGGCCTATATCAAATCTTCCATTCCTCTCAAAAAAAATGAAAAGGCTGTTGCGCAGCAACTCACTGCCTTCCTGAAGACAAACAATGTATACGAAATGCTTCAGTCTGGTTTTAGACCCCATCATAGCACTGAGACTGCACTTGTGAAGGTGGTAAATTACCTTTGAATAGCGTCAGACCGAGGCTCTTCATCTGTCCTCGTACTCCTAGACCGTGGTGCTGCTTTTGATACCATCGATCACCACATTCTTTTGGAGAGATTGGAAACCCAAATTGGTCTACACGGACAAGTTCTGGCCTGGTTTAGATCTTATCTGTCCGAAATATATCAGTTTGTCTCTGTGGATGGTTTGTCCTCTGACAAATCAACTGTAAAATGTTTCGTTTTAGGACCACTATTGTTTTCACTATATATTTTACCTCTTGGTGATGTCATTCGGAAACATAATGTTAACTTTCACTGCTATGCGGATGACACACAGCTGTACATTTCGATGAAACATGGTGAAGCCCCAAAATTGCCCTCGCCTGTTTTTCAGGAAGTGGATGGCTGCAAATGTTCTACTTTTAAACTCGGACAAAACAGAGATGCTTGTTCTAGGTCCCAAGAAACAAAGAGATCTTCTGTTGAATCTGACAATTAATCTTGATGGTTGTACAGTCGTCTCAAATAAAACTGTGAAGGACCTTGGCGTTACTCTGGACAATGATCTCTCTTTTGACGAACATATCAAGACTGTTTCAAGGACAGCTTTTTTTCCATCTACGTAACATTGCAAAAATCAGATATTTCTGTCCAAAAATGATGAAGAAAAATTAATCCATGCTTTTGTCACTTCTAGGTTAGACTACTGCAATCCTCTACTTTCCCGGCTATGCGGATAAAGCACTAAATAAACATCAGTAATAGCTAAACACGGCTGCTAGAATCTTATTAATCATATTACTCCAGTGCTAGCCTCTCTACACTGGCTTCCTGTTAAGGCAAGGGCTGATTTCAAGGTTTTACTGCTAACCTAAAAAGCATTACATGGGCTTGCTCCTACCTATCTTTCTGATTTGGTCCTGCTGTACATACCTACACGTACGCTACGTTCACAAGACGCAGGCCTCCTAACTGTCCCTAGAATTTCTAAGCAAACAGCTGCAGGCAGGGCTTTCTCCTATAGAGCTCCATTTTTATGGAATGGTCTGCCTACCCATGTGAGAGACGCAGACTTGGTCTCAACCTTTAAGTCTTTATTGAAGACTCATCTCTTCAGTAGGTCCTATGATTGAGTGTAGTCTGGCCCAGGAGTGTGAAGGTGAACGGAAAGGCACTGGAGCAACAAACCGCCCTTGCTGTCTCTGCCTGGCCGGTTCCCCTCTCTCCACTGGGATTCTCTGCCTCTAACCCTATTACAGGGGCTGAGTCACTGGTTTACTGGTGCTCTTCCATGCCGTCCCTAGGAGGGGTGCGTCACTTGAGTGGGTTGAGTCACTGACGTGATCTTCCTGTCTGGGTTGGCGCCCCCCTTGGGTTGTGCCGTGGCGGAGATCTTTGTGGGCTATACTCGGCCTTGTCTCAGGATGGTAAGTTGGTGGTTGAAGATATCCCTCTAGTGGTGTGGGGGCTGTGCTTTGGAAAATGAGTGGGGTTATATCCTGCCTGTGTGGCCCTGTCCGCGGGTATCGTCGGATGGGGCCACAGTGTCTCCCGACCCCTCCTGTCTCAGCCTCCAGTATTTATGCTGCAGTAGTTTATGTGTCGGGGGGCTAGGGTCAGTCTGTTATATCTGGAGTATTTCTCCTGTCTTATCCGGTGTCCTGTGTGAATTTAAGTATCTCTCTCTAATTCTCTCTCTCTCTATTTCTCTCTTTCTTTCTTTCTTTCTCTCTCTCTGAGGACCTGAGCCCTAGGACCATGCCTCAGGACTACCTGGCCTGATGACTCCTTGCTGTCCCCAGTCCACCTGGCCGTGCTGCTGCTCCAGTTTCAACTGTTCACCAGATATGCAACCTGTCCCAAACCTGCTGCTACCTGTCCCAGCTCCTGCTGTCTCTCTAGAGACAGCAGGAGTGGTGGAGATACTCTGAATGATCGGCTATGAAAAGCCAACTGACATTTACTCCTGAGGTGCTGACCTGTTGCACCCTCGACAACCACTGTGATTATTTTTATTTGACCATGCTGGTCATCTATGAACATTTGAACATCTTGGCCATGTTCTGTTATAATCTCCACCCGGCACAGCCAGAAGAGGACTGGCCACCCCTCATAGCCTGGTTCCTCTCTAGGTTTCTTCCTAGGTTCTCGCCTTTCTAGGGAGATTTTCCTAGCCACCGTGCTTCTACACCTGCATTGCTTGCTGTTTGGAGTTTTAGGCTGGGTTTCTGTACAGCACTTTGAGATATCAACTGATGTAAGAGGGGCTTTATAAATACATTTGATTTGATAGGGAAAGAGGTTAGCCCTTAACATGATCTACCTAGGCCAGTGTTTGTCCCGGATACTACAGAGTCCAGACTATATTAATAATAAATAGAGATAATCTCAAATTCACAGACTGGGTAGCAGTATAGTCGCCAGTACACTGGGAGGCAATGGTGTACCATGGTCTGCATTAAAAGAGTCCCAGTGTGTCCCGTCTGACACACCGTAGGCTACTAAAGACCGTGGAACAAATTGTTATTTTTTTGTCTTTATAGTAGCTCTACTCAGCAGAATTGACTTCAGGAAAGCAGTCGAAAATGCCTTCAGTAAAAGAGTTTAACTTGAGTTACGATATAATTAATGAACATGATACATTTTCTGAAGGCGACTGTATATCTGGAAGAATTACTTTGGAGTTAATAAAGGAAACCAAAGTGGAAAGCCTTTTCATCAAAGTCAAAGGGGACGCAGATGTCAATTGGACTGTTGACAGTGATGACAACACTTACTCTGCTCACAACAGATATTTCAAACTGAAGAAATTAATGATTAATGAAAATCCTCAAGGTAGGAGGGATAGTCTTTACTCAGTTTACTACAGGCCTAACCTATCCGTAATAGTTTGGCCAATATTTATCGCACTCTTTCTGGTGCGTAGCTTGCCCGGCGCGTTAGGTGAGCGGGATTTGTAGGCTATGTAATCCAATGTTTATAGTCGAGCAGGCGGTTGGTTAATGTTCGCCAGATCAAGATTTTTTTTTGCTGTAATGGGTTCATTAAGGTTAATTACTAATTGGATATTATGTTGACCACTGCGATTTTTTTTGTCATAGGCAACATACTCCCCCCTGGTATCTATATCTATCCGTTTAGCTTCCAAATTCCTGAAGGGTAAGTGGGAAAGCAAGTCAAATTCATAGACAGACAAATGATATGCTCTTTTAAATCAACCTCCGTGTACAAATTATGCTATCTGTTGATTACATAGATTCAGCACCTTAAGGTATGTGTCACTGTTTTTATATTACAGAAGCATGCCATCATCCTTCAAGGGTCCACATGGCAAGATAGTGTACAAACTGGAAGCCAAGCTGGTTAGGGGTTGGTTAAAGACACGCGACTTGGTGAAGGAAATCACCTTTGTCTCCAAGGCTGACTTGAACCATGTTCTACTAATGGTGTGTTAACTCTACTAATCTAGTCCTTTTTGTTATTTATCATATTAAATGTGTGAATGTGGATGGACGGTATTATTCATCACATTTGTGTGGATGGATGGATGGATGGACGGACAGTGTTATACATCACATTATGTGTGTAAATGTGGATGGATGTACGCTGTTATTCATCACATATGTGTGAAAGTTGATGGTTGGATGTACAGATCCCGGTTTGTTTTCCTTGTGTCATACTAGTATAGAACATGTAATCTCATCCTGCGTTCCAGTCTCCTCAGCATGGTGTGAAGGACAAGTCAATGGGGTGTCTTACCTCAGGACATGTCATCATGGATGTCCATGTTGAAAGGATGGGCTACATGCCAGGTAATGTACAAGTGTTGTTTCAGAGCCCTCTATGTAACACAAAGCATGTTGCCTTTAAGCACCTATTTTCTGTTGAATAACATGGCCAATTCAACAGATTAGTTTACAATCTCACTGGTTAAGAGAATAGCAAGTCCACACTACCTCCAGGAAGTGTCCTAAATATACAATCAACTTTCACATGCAAGGCTTTAGATTTTGTCAACATTTATTCATGTCTTCAGTATTCAGTACCTCACCTGTGCTGAAGCACTATTGTGTTGGTCATTTAGAATCTCATATTGTCTTTAAAGGGGAAGTTCAGGATTTTACAACTTGATGTTAGATGGTTCCCAGCCCTGAAAGTCTATGGGCCAGGAGAAACTGTAGTCCATGGTTTTGTTTCATTTAAAAAGCCACTACAAAATTAGCTAGAGGTGGCTAAAGTTATCTGAAGTTAGTAGTGGGGCTGTTTAGAGAGAACCTGAACCATGGATTATAGTTTTTCCAGGCCCATAGACAAACCACTTGTAGTCAAGTTGTAAAATCCTGAACTTTCTCTTTAATTTTCTGGGTGGATTTTCCCACTCCAGGTGAGACTGTGAATATCTGTGCAAACATCGAGAACAACTCATCCCGTGACCTTAAGCCCAAATTCAGTCTGAAGCAGAAAATGACTTTCATGGCTTCTGACTGCACAAAGATGGAAGAAGAAACGGTCTGCAAAGTGGTCACGGAGCCTATCCCGTCCAAAACCCGACAAAGTGTTGCAGGGTCATTGAAGATACCTGCTGACCAGGACTTGTCCATCCTGAACTGTAACATCATAACAGTAGAGTACATACTAAAGGTACATCCAGGTGTTGGGATAATCACTTCATATTCCTGACTAGTATTAAACAAACAAAAATTGGGGGGGATAAAATCCCAATATTTCTCTCTAACATGCTGTTTGTTTTAAAGGTATACTTGGACGTTCCTCTTGCCAAAGACCCTGAAGTCAAGTTTCCATTGGTTATTATCCCTTCCAGCTTTCGGTCTGACCTATCACCAGGCAGTCCTGTCCTCAGGTTTGAAGAATTCGGGAAAGGTGGTCCAAGCAACAGTGACTTCCCTTGTGATACAGCCTTTGGACCATATCCTCCTGTCTCGGGTCCAGGGGGAGGCCTATATCCACCTGTCCTGCCAGTGTACCCTGAACCTGCAGCTGTGGGAGGAAGTTATCCCCCTGACCCACAGCCAACATACCCATACCCAACTGGCCCAGTTTTTCCTCCACCTACATTTGATACATTAATATCCACCCCAACAATGCACCCACCCCTCTCTTCTCAAGAGCTAGACCAACCCCCATCGTATGGTTCCCTCTTCCCTCCATGTGCACCTGAAACATCTCACCCTAATACCCTATGAACACTCATATTTGACAGATGTGAGGCCTTTTGATTAGTGCTGCTATATAACTACTTACCTGTTCAATAATCAATATTGAAGTAGGTTTGTAATGCCATTGTTATGTAACCCACAGCCTTAACTGAATTGCTATACTGTCTCAAAGACTTTTCTTTAAATAATAATGTGTCAATCCAGATCAGCCATTATGTGTCTGCAGCAAATGAGAACAATAATCAGTAAAGCTACATCTAAGAAGCTATGCAAAAAAGATGACTACAGACATATAACATCTGTATGGCTTTAATGTCATTGTTATTGGTCGAGTAAGGTGATTGTTCAGATCTAGTTTTCATCACCTGCACTGTTCAATAAATACCACACACCTGATCTTCTGACTCTGTCTCAACTGTTGCTGGTCAAAAAGCCCAACTAACTAGTACACCTACGTATAATTGCACACGGTCCTTACACTTTCTGTTACTGGTGTTCTACAGCTCAGTGAGCTCAGCTTGTACTTCTGCTGTTTAGGTATTATGGAGTGCAGTAGAAGCTTGGGTAGAACAGTCTATCAAAATGGTTTGCAGGGAGGGATGCTGCCTCACTCTTATGACCCTCATGGCAGTTTGTGCCAAGCGGGCAATTTGAGATTTTAATTGGACTCTTGGTTGGATTTTAGTTGGGTTAGCTCCACACCTAACCTAGGCCAGTGCTTTCCACATACTGTAGCCGAATCCCTATGGATATAGAAAAATAATCTCAGATTCACACATTAGGCTACACTGGGTAACAGTACAGTCGTTTTACACTGGTCATGTCTACATGGGATACAGCTTTTGTCAAATTTGACATCAAAAGTTGCATTTAGCATTTTTGCTAACCTTCAACTAACTATCTTAACCTACTACGAAAAGTCGACATTGACCTAAACTGTAGCCTATCCCTTCTAGACAAAACCCTTTACACTGGGGGGCAGTAGAGTATAGTCTGCGGTATATTTATTTATTTGTATTTTTTTAGTCTGCGGTATATCCCTGTGTACAGTCCCACGACAATGACATCACTATTTGTGAGTAGGCTAAAGCTAGCGGAAATTGGCTTCAGAAAAGTTCATGTGAAACAGTCGAAAATGCCTTCAGTAAAAACGTTTGACTTCAGTTACGATGTTATTAATGAACATGATACATTTTCCGAAGGCGACTGTATATCTGGAAGAATTACTTTGGAGTTAATAAAGGAAACCAAAGTGGAAAGCCTTTTCATCAAAGCCAAAGGGGACGCAAATGTCCATTGGACGACACGTACGAAAGACCACACTAGGACTCACTCTGCTCACAATCGATATTTCAAACTTAAGACGTTTATGATTAATGAATCTCCTAAAGGTAAGTCTAGGCGAGATTTTGTGTTTTTAATTGTTTACTATAACCTACCCTACCCATCCCAATCTGTATACCTCAATGACCCCACCCCGTGTATCCTGCCGGCGCACAGGCGCGATGTCAGTTATCCAATTTTTGAATAAAAAACAAACTGGCGCACAACCATATACAAGTATTTATATGTAGAGGTGCTGACTAACGGCGAATAAACTATAAGCTATAAAATACATTTAAATAAAGGGAGTCGTACACTCTATATATAAACTCCCAGTAATGTATTGGGTAAATCACTAACGTTTCGGCACCACTGTGCCTTCTTTAATACCCAATCAATTACTTGGAGTTTATATATTGAGTGTGCGACTCTCTTTATTTTTATAGCTTATTTTGGGGGAGGAGTGAACTACGTGTACTTCAATTAACTAGTAGTTAAGTGTGCTTGCTGAATGCAAATCACAACTGTTTATACTTTGTATTATTATTCCGTTGCCACCTGTATGTAGCGTGCGTAAAAGCTATCAACACCAAAACAACATAAAAACGTCCTGGTCAGGTTGCTTGAAAAAAAACTGTGGTACTACTAATACTTGTTACACTACAACCATATTTGCATCAATCCCAATGTATTTCAATGGTCATACAATTCAACTAGTCTTCCACTGTTGAAGATAGAAACGCCATTCAAACGTTAAAACGTGCAGACCGGTCTGGAATAGGTTGTGTAAAAACGGCTAGCTGGAGCCATCTGAGCGGTTGGCTGTAGATGCCCTCACCTGCTAGTGACAATGCTGACTCTACTTTGGGCTGACCCCACTACAGGCGGTCCAGCAAGAACCAGGCAGATGTGTCCATATACAGAGTTTTGTTCTCTAGTTCGCCACCATGCATTAGCAGAAATAGACGTAATCTATGTGGTTCTATAAGGAAAGGAAAATAAACTCAGCAAAAAAGAAGCATCCCTTTTTCAGGACCCTGTCTTTCAAAGATCATTTGTAAAAATCCAAATAACTTCACAGATCTTCATTGTAAAGGGTTTAAACACTGTTTCCCATGCTTGTTCAATGAACAATACACAATTATTGAACATGCACCTGTGGAATGGTCGTTAAGACACTAACAGCTTACAGACGGTAGGCAATTAAGGTCACAGTTATGAAAACTTAGGACACTAAAGAGGCCTTTCTATTGACTCTGAAAGTGGATTTGTTTATTTCAGCCACACCCGTTGCTGACAGGTGTATAAAATTAGAAGTTAACATACACTCAATTAGTATTTGGTAGCATTCCCTTTAAATTGTTTAACTTGGGTCAAATGAATTTTGGCCCATTCCTCCTGACAGAGCTGGTGTAACCGAGTCAGGTTTGTAGGCCTCCTTGCTCGCACACGCTTTTTCAGTTCTGCCCACAAAATGTTATATAGAATTAAGATCAGGGCTTTGTCATGGCCACTCCAATACCTTGACTTTGTTGTCCTTTACTTAATACCCATCCCGGATCCGGGATCCTCCTCATCAAAAAAGCTGACTAGCATAGCCTAGCCTAACGGGACAGGGATATCATATAATATAATTTTCATGAAATCACAAGTCCAATACAGCAAATGAAAGATAAACATCTTGTCAATCCAGCCATCATTTCCGATTTTTAAAATGTTTTACAGCGAAAACACAATATGTATTTCTATTAGCTAACCACAATAGCCAAAGACTCAACCGCATATTTTCACCATGTTTCTACCGCATAGGTAGCTATCAAAAAACCGACCAAATATAGATATAATTAGTCACTAACCAAGAAACAACTTCATCAGATGACAGTCTTATAACATGTTATACAATAAATTTATGTTTTGTTCGAAAATGTGCATATTTGAGGTATAAATCATAGTTTTACATTGCAGCTACCATCAAAAATATCACCAAAGCATAAAACATTTATGAAAAATACATGGTGTACAGCAAATGAAAGATAAACATCTTGTGAATCCAGCCAATATTTTTGATTTTTTAAGTGTTTTACAGCGAAAACACAATATAGCATTATATTAGCTTACCACAATAGCCAAACACACAACCGCATTTATTCACCGCATAGATAGCATTCGCAAAAACCAGCAAAATGTATAAAATGAATCACTAACCTTGACCAACTTCATCAGATGACAGTCTTATAACATCAGGTTATACAATACACTTATGTTTTGTTCGAAAATGTGCATATTTAGAGCTGCAAACCGTGGTTATACATTGTGAATATGTAGCATCGATTCACCAGAATGTCCGGAGCTATTTTGGACACTCACCTAATCTGACCAAAGAACTCATCATAAACTTTACATAAAAATACTTGTTGTATGGCAAATGAAAGATAAATTGGTTCTTAATGCAACCGCCGTGTTAGATTTTTTAAAATAACTTTACCATAACAAACAGCTTGCGTTATTGCGAGACAGCGCCCGCCAAAACGGCAGAGAATAGGAATAACATTTTCCACAGAAATACGAAATAACATCATAAATTGTTCTTACTTTTGTTGAGCTTCCATCAGAATCTTGTACAAGGAGTCCCAGGTCGAGGATAAATCGTTGTTTGGTTTTAGAATGTCCTTTTCTCCTGTCGAATTCGTGCCAAAATGCTAGCCAATGTTGATGACGTTCCCAGTTTCTCTCGACGCAAAGAACGGAAAACTCCAAAAGTCCCAATAAACGTTGAATAAACTGATGAAACTCGGTTGAAAAAAACTACTTTATGATGTTTTTCTAATATGTATCAAATAAAAACAGAGCCGGAGATATTAGCCGTGTATACCGAACGCTTATCATAAGACAATATGGAGGTGCTTCCCGCGCCTAGGTAGAGAAAGGAAATTCTGGACACATCATTCCAAGAGCTCTTGTTCGACCTCAGATCAAGCTAGACACCCCATCCCACCTTCCACTGCCTGTTGACATCTAGTGGAAGGCGTATGAAGTGCATGCATATCGATAAATATTAGGCAATTGAATAGGCAGGCCCTGAAACAGCCTCGTTTTCAGATTTTTCATTTCCTGTCTGGAAGTTTGCTGCAAAATTAGTTCTGTTTTACTCACAGATATAATTCAAACAGTTTTAGAAACTTGAGAGTGTTTTCTATCCAATAGTAATAATAATATGCATATTGTACGATCTAGAATAGAGTACGAGGCAGTTTAATTTGGGCACGATTTTTTCCAAAGTGAAAACAGCGCCCCCCTATTGACAAGAAGTTTTTAAGGAACAATGCATGAATTTATAAAGTCATATGTGAATATCCAATATCAGGATCATGGGGGTGGCTGAGGACCCGGGCTCAAGTTCTACTTCATCAGTCTCAAGCAAATGGCAAATGGCTGTCTGTTCACATATTTGGCAATTAGGGTAATGGACGAATCTGTCTAGCACTGCAGTCTCGGTCACTCTTTTTTAGATATATCGTTGCCAGTGGCATCAGTTGAGGTCATTATTAGGTAACGTTAGTGAACGTTGCCGGTACCATCGGTTGATTTTGTTAGGTTTAGTGTTCCCCACTCTAAACACTCCATGTGTGGATATCTTTGCGTGAGAATTAGATGTTACCGTGTTCTATTACGTGACCAGGGTGGGTTTTCTTTTTCATACAGGACTTCAGAGTATTGTTTTCAACTTTCGTTTTTTCATTTGCTCTTTTTGGAGAGAAAAAAAATTGTCATCTGGCATTTATCCTTTTCCCACCTGACTTTACATGGCTAGGCCTAATATCATTAGAGGGACAGCTGGTTGCTCGGTCACTTTTGCTGGAATGTTAATCTTTTAAATCACCCAGTGAAACGTAAAAGGGTTCTTGGGCCTTCAAATCAACTTAAAGTAGATATTGCCTTTCTTCAGGAGACACATCCCTGCAATTTTGACCACTCTCGTTTAAAAGGATGGTGGATCAGTCAGTCATATCATTCCAATTTTCATTCTAAAACTGGAGGAAATGCCATTTTAATTAGTAAGAACATATCGTTCGCAATGTCAAGTGTAGAGGCAGACTCAGCAGGCCATTTCATTATTGTAGTAGGAAGACTGTATAGTACACCTGTTATCTTAGCTAACATTTATGCAATAAATTGGGATAACAGTTCATTCTCCACAAATGTATTTTCTCAATTACCAAATATGGATACACACCACCTAATAGTACACAATTCATATCACCACCTACTGTCACCCAATCTGGATCGTAGCTCTCCTAGGGTATCATCTCCATCAAAGACAGTACTCGCAATTCAGCTATTTCTTAAGACATATAGCATATCTGATGAGTGGCGTTTCCGCAATCCCACAGCTAGGGAGTATTATTTTTTCTCGCCAGTTCATAAGGCCTTCTCACATATACACTACCCTTTCCTAGACAATAGATTTCTGCCACTTATCACAGAGTGTGATTACCAAACTATAGTCATTTCAGATACTTCTTCCCTTACTATGAAACTACTCATACCAAATACATAGCAAAATGATCTCCCTTGGGGCTTAACTCACTACTGTTATCAGATGAAACCTTTGTTGCTTTTATGTCATCTCAAATTGAGCTGTTTCTTGAGCTTTATCAAACCCCTGGAATGTCTCCTACAACAGTATGGGAATCAATGAAGGCTTATCTAAGGGGCCAAATTGTTTCATACATTGCGAGATTAAGGAAGTGCAATATTGAACACCTTGGGGACCTTACAAATAAAATCTTGGATTTGGATATGGCCATTTCACACTCTTCATCCACAGGCCTACTAAAACAACGTTTGACACTTCAGACAGAGTTTGCTCTTCTTTCAACTCGACAAGCTGAAAATCTTATTAGTAAATCTTGATACAAAATTATGAACAGCTGCGTCAGAGAAGCGCAAATCAAACCATACCTGAGATAAATTACAAGTTGGGTAACAAATGTATTGATCATTTAGAGATCAATTAATTCTTTCATAACTTTTACTCACAATTATACACTTCGGAATCCGCTGGTAATGCTACCTTATATGACACCTTCTTTGAGAACTTAGATATTCCTATAGTTGAACCTGAGATAGCTGCTAAATTTGAAGAACAGTTCTCTATAGAAGAGATTGTGTAGGCAATTAAATCTATGCAGTGTGGTAAATCCTCTGGGCTCAACGGATTTCCGAGGGAATTCAAAAATATATATACATCTGATCATCTTTCTCCTCTCTTGCTTTCCATTTTAAGGAATCATTCTCCTCAAACACTTTACCCTCAACAATGACACAGGCATGTATTTCACTTATTCTGAAAAAGGAATAGAAAACTTGGGGTTCATATAGGACACTTTCTTTATTAGATTGCAATGTAAAGATACTTTCTAAGATGATTGCCCGCCGTTTTGAATCAGTCCTTCCCTCCATTATCTCTACAGATCAAACTGGATTCATTAAAAATCATCATTCTTTTTTCAATATCAGACATCTTTATAATATACTTTATAATCCCGCTTCATCTGTCACTCCAGAGATATTGGTATCACTTGATGCTGAGAAGGCATTTGATCAGATGGAGTGGGATTATATTTTTTATTCTCAATTTTATATCCTGGATCAAAGTCCTTTACTCCTCCCCTATTTCTGCAGTGCGCACAAATAATAACCTTTAATCTCCAACTTCATCGAGGGATAAGACAGGGTTGTCCTCTGTTCCCTAAGCTGTTTGCAATCGCAGTCGAGCCTTTAGCCTAGGGCTGGGCGATATACCGTATTTTACGATATACTGGTATTGATGCACGGACCGGTTTGGGTATTTACTTTACCTTCTATAATGGTATTTGAAGGTTTGGTTTGTTAAATGTGATGTGCCGTGTGTAACGTCCATTTTTATAGCTTACTTCCCTACTTGAGTCATCTCTCTCTGCTCTTTCTCTCTCCATGCCGCTTTCCACCCAGACCTAGCCCCGCCCCGCCCCGCCCCGCCCCGTCCCGCCCCGCCCCGCCCCGCCCCGTCCCGCCGTTCTTAATATAAATCCACTAGCGTTCTATAATTACATTATTAGTTTTTGTTTCTTACATCTTCAAACAGCTAGTTTGTCTTTTCTTGGCAATTTTGGCCTAAATCTTGTTAGCCGCTAATGCTAATCGCTAGTTAGCTGGCTAGCTAGCTAGTAAATGTCAGAGCAAACGTCATTAGCTATACAGCCTGTTGTTTGTGCAACAGTATCTTCTAAATCAAAGAGGAATACGCGAAGCAAGAATGTTAGCTACATGAAGTAGCAAAGAGAAAACGTTCAATGTAGCCAAATATTATAAGGTCCCCTAGGAAACACTTATCAAAACTTTGGTTCCTATCCTATCACAATAACTCCTCCCTGGTATTTTCATTATTGTCATGTCAAACAACACTGTGTTCAAAGTGCCCACTATTATATTCTAACTATAGAATTAGAATAATCATTATATGTCCATGATTCCAACAGTTCACCCAAGTGTTTAACTCTAAATCGCAAGTCATATCGCAATTGCAACATTTGGTTAAAATAAGGCCTAGATTCTTTGCCCATATCGTGCCTACGTGGCAGTGTGGAAATGATCTCTAATGAGTGTAGAAAATGCAGAAACTGATGAAAATGCAGAAAATTATTTTAGGTTGAAGTTTAATTGAACAGTATAAAACAATCAGAATGGAGAAAGACGATTAAAATGACTTAGAATGTATGTGTTGCCACCCTAGGGTCACGCATTACTCATGAAGCAAATTTAGAAATGTATTATTCAAAAACCATCAAATACCATCATTCCGTCCAATTTTTTTAATTTTTTTCCCATGATATGATATTTGGACCATATCGCACAGTCCTACTTTAACCATAGCAATACGTAATAACACCACTATCAACGGTATTCGAAGAGGAGGCTTAGAGCATAAAGTCTCACTCTATGTGGATGACATGCAATTATATATGGTGACCCTTTATCTGGTCTTCCACAGATCCAGGATCTACTAAAGATATTTGGTAAAATATCTGGGTGTAAAGGTTTATCTGCAAAAAAGTGAATTGATGCCTATTAATCCTTCTGCCATGTAAACTTATTTTAGTCATGTGCCCTTCAGAGTGATCACACTGAAATTGAAATACTTGGGAATTTGGGTCGCACACAAGTTCAAAATCTCTATAAAGCCAATTTCCCTCCCTTGACACGCCGCCTGAAACAGGATCTTGAACCCTGGGATTTACTTTCTCTTTCATTGGGCGGAAGAATTTATACTGTTACACTTAATGTATTACTTAAATGTTTATACTAATTTCAATGTATTCCTATCTTTCTGACAATTAAAAAAAATAATCTCTACAGATAAACTGATATGTGACTCACCACCTGGATCCGGTCTTATGTAGCAACATTTTAAATTGTGGTTATTACAATGGATAAAAGTAGAGACTCAGAGCTACAATGGGAAATAAATTCTGCTTTGAAAGTTGATAAACTTGTAAACTCACTTTTGAGAAAATGGCCTTTGAATGTTTTGATATCTAGTGAAGAGCTCTTCTTTGTCTCCACCCATTCATCATCGTTCACACCCTCTTAAGCTTTAGCCCCACCCATCTCGTTTCGCTCTCTGAGCGTTCAGAGCGCACAACCTGTGGTTACCTAGGTTACCCCACATGGGTCGTTCTTACCCTGTACACCAAGTCAGAACCGTAGGATAAATAAATGGGGCATATAAACAGACAATATTAAATGATTACATTTCTCTAAAACAGGTTATAGGCTATTTGTGCACCACCAAGTTAGAACAGTAGGCAAAATTAAGAGGTGAAAATAGGCCAAATTATTAGGATGAAGCACATTGAACGCCGTTTGGGTCTTTGCATGTCAAAGAAGATACACGTCCTATAACACTATTTGACGTGTTAAATAAGCTTTTAATTTGACACGTCAAATAACACAATTATATTATAGAATGTTGTGTGTGCTGAATTTGCACGTGCAAGCCAAGCACCACAACTACTATCAGTAGCACTGTCAAAGCTGTACAAAAAAAGTAGCCAAACAGGCAGAGACCGGGCCACGAACAATATGTTTACAATACCGTGTTGGTGAAAATAGACCAAATTATTAGGTTGAGGTACATGGGCTACTAACAGCTTACTACACAACATACACTTAGTATTACTTTCTTAGCTACAGT
Source organism: Salvelinus alpinus (assembly GCF_045679555.1). Classification (NCBI taxonomy): domain Eukaryota; kingdom Metazoa; phylum Chordata; class Actinopteri; order Salmoniformes; family Salmonidae; genus Salvelinus; species Salvelinus alpinus. Next base: position 90,640,915 of record NC_092090.1, read on the forward strand.
ATACATTTCTCCCTTGCATATTACATCATTTATGCAGCAGCATACAATACATTTTTGGACTCTCCTTGTGAAGGTGGCGCAGCGGTTTTTGTTCGGGCGGCGTTCGGCGGTCGACGTCACCGGCTATCTAGCTACTGCCGATCCACTTTTCATTTTCCATTAGTTTTCTCTTTGTTTCACACACCTGTTGTCAATCCCACAATCACTTGTTCATTATTTAACCCTCTGTTCCCCACATGATTTTTGTGAGTGATTGTTTATTGTAATTTCGGTCCGTCTGTGGGTGCTCAAGATGTTACTTTGTATATTTGTCTTTTTTGAGTAAAGCACGTTTTTTTACTCGTATCTGCTGTCCTGCGCCTGACTCTCACCAGCAACACACAGGACTCGTTACACTTCCAAACAACTCATTTGTTGAATTTGCGATTTCCAACTTGTTGTGTAATCTTTATGTACAATGGCCGTTGAGCACCAATACGTTTTATCTATGATTTCTCTTCATATGACAAGGATTAAAAAGGATTTTCCAGTAGATTGTCAACTTGATGACAACTGATGATGACTGCTAGCTAAGACTTTGAAAGTAAGATGTTGACATGATCAGTCCAATCAAAGCTACTATAGATATAACGTGATTTGATGTGGCCAATGACCTTCTTTGATGGGCACTTCTAATATAACTCTATGGCAGAACCCAAGGGCCTAAAATGTTCAAGCTCTGACCTTAGAATTGGTGATGACATACTGTCCCATGAGTGACAGAAAACTGAGCCAATCTTGACAGAAAACTGAGCCAATCAGGTGCAACGCTCTGTATTTTTTTTTTTTTGTGAACAAGATCCTTTCTGACTAACATTGAAAAGCAAAATTTGTTCCTAAAATAGAAACCCAATTTCATCTTCAGTTTCTTGGTCAAGTTATCAATGTGCTGTTTAAAATTCAGCTTTTCATCTAACCACATCCCAAGATACTTATAGGAGGTGACCCTATCAATTTGCTATCAGTTTGCTGGCCTTTTATAGTTAACATCTGCATGTGACTCCATCTGTTTACTTTCAGGGAAGAGAAAATCATACATTTTGTTTTCCTTGGATGAAGCACAAGTTTCAATTTGAAAAGCTGCCTTTGAATAACATTAAAAGCCAACTGTAAGTACTGAAAAGCCTTCTCAATATTAGATGCGCTAGAATAAACAATTGTGTCATTAGCATACAGATGGAGATTTGCAGAGTCAACCGTCTTCCCTATATCATTTATATACAGTGTAAAAAGGATCTGACTTAAAATTGAGCCCTGGGGAACTCCTTTTGTAAGCCTTCGAAACTCAGATTTCATACTCTCATACCCTGTGCTACACACTGTGTTCTGTCAGAAAGGTGTTTTGGAACCAATCCAATGCATCAACACCTAAACCAACCTTTTTTAGTCGATACAACAGCAGGGCATGGTCAACGGTGTCGAATGCCTTCTATAAGTCAATAAAAAGTGAAACACTGATTTTTCTTGTCCTGAGCATCTAGAATATCAACTACAACCTTACTTACTCCAGTAATTGTACTATGCTTGGCTCCAAAACCTGAGGTACCTGAGGTATGAGATCTTCAGTTTCTTGGCAATTTCTCGCTTGGAATAGCCTTCATTTCTCAGAACAAGAAAAGACTGACAAGTTTCAGAAGAAAGTACTTTGTTTCTGGCCATTTTGAGCCTGTAATCGAACCCACAAATGCTGATGCTCCAGATACCCAACCCTTCTAAAGAAGGCCAGTTTAATTGCTTCTTTAATCAGTACCACAGTTTTCAGCTGTACTAACATAATTGCAAAAGGGTTTTTGCCTTTTAAAATGATAAACTTGGATTAACTAACACAACGTGCCATTGGAACACAGGAGTGATGGTTGCTGATAATGGGCCTCTGTACGCCTACATAGATATTCCATAAAAAATCAGCTGTTTCCAGCTACAATAGTCAGTTACAACATTAACAATGTCTACACTGTATTTCTGATCATTTTGATGTTATTTTAATTTACAAAAATGTGTTTTTCTTTCAAAAACAAAGACATTTCTAAGTGACCCCAAACTTTTGAACAGTACTGTATATTGGTCATATTGGTCATGGCTCCAGAGTGGCGCAGTGGTCTAAGGCCCTGCATGTCAGTGCAAGAGGCATCACTACACTCCCTGGTTCGAAACCAGGTTGTATCCTATCTGACCTTGTTTGGGAGTCCCATAAGGCGGTGCACAATTGGCCCAGCGTCGTCCGGGTTAGTCGATTTTATAAAAAATCAAATATTATTATTATTAACCTTGCATTATAATTATATAAAAGCCCCTTAGATATTCTAACAGATCAGTTTTGCCCTAATGAAAAATGCCCCTTAGATATTAATTTAGAATCCTACAATCCTCAAAATGTTCTTATTGGCGGAGAGTCATGTCATTGAAAAAAATATTTTTAGATATACCCTTGGCCTACCGTGGGGGACTAGTGTTGAGTAATGTGCTGTTAAAAGTGTTGTAGGTCTTATTTATTTCTATTTAACCTTCATTTTACTACACATAGGTCTACTTACTCTGCTGGCGTCTTGACCCAGTTTATGCCCTCATTTGCAATGCAAACCATATTACTAGAGGTCGACCGATTTGTGATTTTTCAATACCGATACCGATTATTGGAGGATAAATGTATAAAATGTATTTATAATAATGACAATTACAACAATACTGAATGAACACTTATTTTAACTTAATATAATACATCAATAAAATCAATTTAGCCTCAAATAAATAATGAAACATGTTCAATTTGGTTTAAATAATGCAAAAACAAAGTGTTGGAGAAGAAAGTAAAAGTGCAATATGTGCCATGTAAGAAAGCTAACATTTAAGTTCCTTGCTCAGAACATGAGAACATATGAAAGCTGGTGGTTCCTTTTAACATGAGTCTTCAATATTCCCAGGTAAGAAGTTTTAGGTTGTAGTTATTATAGGAATTATAGGACTATTTCTCTCTATACCATTTGTATTTCATATACCTTTGACTATTGGATGTTCTTATAGGCACTTTAGTATTGCCAGTGTAACAGTATAGCTTCCGTCCCTCTCCTCGCTCCTACCTGGGCTCGAACCAGGAACACATCGACAACAGCCACCCTCGAAGCAGCGTTACCCATGCAGAGCAAGGGGAACAACTACTCCAAATCTCAGAGCGAGTGACGTTTGAAATGCTATTAGCCCGCACCCCGCTAACTAGCTAGCCATTTCACATCGGTTACACCAGCCTAATCTCGGGAGTTGATAGGCTTGAATTCATAAACAGCAGAGCTGCTGGCAAAACGCACAAGTGCTGTTTGAATTATTGCTTACCAGCCTGCTGGTTTCCACCATCGCTCAGTCAGACTGCTCTATCAAATCATAGACTTAATTATAACATAATAACACACAGAAATACGAGCCTTAGGTCATTAATATGGTCGAATCCGGAAACTATCATCTCGAAAACAAAACATTTATTCTTTCAGTGAAATACGGAACCGTTCCGTATTTTTTCTAACGGGTGGCATCCATCAGTCTAAATATTCCTGTTACATTGCACAACCTTCAATGTTATGTCATAATTACGTAAAATTCTGGCAAATTAGTTCGCAATGAGCCAGGCGGCCCAAACTGTTGCATATACCCTGACTGCATGCAATGAACGCAAGAGAAGTGACACAATTTCACCTGGTTAATATTGCCTGCTAACCTGGATTTCTTTTAGCTAAATATGCAGGTTTAAAAAATATATACTTCTGTGTATTGATTTTAAGAAAGGCATTGATGTTTATGGTTAGGTACATGTTGGAGCAACGACAGTCCTTTTTCGCGAAAGCGCACTGCATCGATTATATGCAACGCAGGACACGCTAGATAAACTAGTAATATCATCAGCCATGTGTAGTTATAACTAGTGATTATGATTGATTGATTTATTGTGTTTTATAAGATAAGTTTAATGCTAGCTAGCAACTTACCTTGGCTTCTTACTGCTCCTCGTGAGGCAGGTGATTAGAGCGTTGGACTAGTTAACCGTAAGGTTGCAAGATTGAATCGTTGAGCCCCTGAACAAGGAAGTTAACCCACCGTTCCTAGGTCATCATTGTAAATAAGAATTTGTTCTTGAGTGACTTGCCTAGTTAAATAAAGGTTAAATTCAAAATAATGTTGCAATTTTGTAATGTGTTTTGTTTGGTAAATTGTTTTGTAAATATGAATCACATTTGTGGTGGCAGTAAATAAACAATGAATTATTTAAATCAATATTGTCAATATTTGTATTATTATTATTCAAATATGTTTTTATAATGGAGGGAAGGTGAACAGGGAGTTTAAAAAAATGAACCCCAAAAGGTTCTTTGATGAACCATTATAAGGGGTGCTTCGAAGAACCTTTTTCAAGGGTTCTTCAAAGAACTTATAAGGGTTCCCCCACAGTTTCAATTTGAAGAACCCCTAAAGGATACTCGAGGAACCTTTTATTTTTAGAGTGTAGGAGTAAATGTCAGTTGGCTTTTTATAGCCGAGCATTCAGAGGTCAAAACAGCAAGTGCATGAGAGAGAGAGAGAAAATATCGAAACACACACAGTCACGCGTGTTAATGAGTTCCGAGAGCCGATCTGTTATTCAACGATTAGTTTAATAGCCCGGCTACTGTGTGAACCCCCCCCCCCCCCCAACAAGCAATAGCCTACCTACATGTGGTCAACTATTTCAGCACTGTTTTTGCGCTGCTCTGAGACAAGCAAGACTACTTAATAAACATACACATTTTGAAAAAGTTATTTTTTATTAACCCTGCATTATAATTGTATAAAAGCCCCTTAGATATTAATTTAGAATCCTCTAAATGTAATTAGATCTACTACTGTACAAGGAAATGTTATGGATTTGCCAGTATTTTCACTTTCTTCACCAGTTCTCTTACCATTTTGTACAATTGTGTGATTAGCCTACCAGTTGGTGTAACTGTAATGTTAATTCTCTTGAGAAGAGTTTTGCTCTTCACTATTACAATATTAAAAACTTTCAAATGCATTCATGAATTAAATCACTTTAGCCGTCATGTTGCGGTTCATCTGATGAAGGATTGACCCCGCATCTCCATGTCGCCTGGGTTGCGCCCGACCGGCTCATCCCCCCTTTCCCCGTTAGGCATGGCCGCATGGCGCACCCCCTTTCCCCGTTAGACATGTCCACATGGCACACCCCCAATATCAAGGTGCACATGGCCGTATTTATATAATGAATATGAATTCGGAGGGCAGAAATTATTCAATATTAAAGCATTAGAGTTTTAAGAATTGTATGTGTTCAATTATTTGTTGACATTGTGGCATTTAAAGCATATTGAAGTTAGAAGCAATAGGATTTGAAGCAATAGCCTACCCACGCGTGGTCAACTATTTCAGCACCGTTTCGCGCTGCTCTGAGACAAGCATGGGGACTGGTCTTGATAAATCAATTAGATTTTTATTTTCACTGAATCTCCGTTTGGGTATTGGTTAGACTACAATTAGGTTGTGGACATGTTAGGATTATTTGCTCTTAGTACTAACAGAAACCCTGAGGGTTTCATTTTTCGTTTTTCTTGGAATAGAAACACCATAATAATAATAAAATTAATTAAGCTACATTTCTTTAAATCAATCCCATATACTATGTTCTTACAAAAAAGGGTTTTAATTCTCTAATACAGCCAATATTGAAGACTGTCAAATGCTTCTCAAAGATACCCTCTGGTGGTCAAACTAGCATTAATGGCAACAATGGCTGACAATTAAATAACGTGCCATAGAATTCTGCGGCAGCCCACAAGGTGTGCTGCAGTATGACGCAACTTTTACAGGAAGAACTACTGTAGTAGAAAACATGGAATGAAAATAGGAGAATGCCTCTTCGATGTTTGCAATAAGCGCAATCTTATCCCAGTTGCATGCATAAAGTTAATGCAGGAATGCCTGCTCACAGAACTGCTTCAAATTTAGTTTGATTATGAACTGAGGGGGCACTTTGGGGATGTTAGTGTCTCTAATGCAAGCAACTGCACAATGATCACTTAAATCATCAGGGAAAATACCAACAGCCAAGTATTTATGCAGATTGCTAGTTAGAATAACATCAATAAGTGTTGACTTAGAGATATCTTTTGGATTGAGTCTTGTGACTACATTTATAATTTGAGTAATATTCAGTGTATTGCACAGTCCTCTTATAGCCTCGAAGTTTGGAAATAACCGGTCCCAGTTTAAATCGCCCAGTATTGAGGACTCAGAGTTTGGAGATAACCAGTCCCAGTTTAAATCGGCCATAAGGAGCATGTGATTTTTTTTACCCAACCACGCATCAGTTCAGCCAGAGAATCCAGGGATTCTACTTTTGCAGATGAGGAGGTCTATAACATCCTATTAAATCTAAGTTAACAGCTTTCGATAACTGCAGTTTCAATGTTAAAAATTCAAACTGTTTTGCCTTAGATAAAGACCTTAGTTCAATATCTGTCTTTAATATAGTATATAGTGAAGTAAAAGTAAAAGTTGTCAAAATATAAATAATAAAGTAAAGTACAGATACCCCCAAAAACTACTTAAGTAGTACTTTAAATATTTTTACTTTAGTACTTTACACCACTGGTTACATTTACAATGAACAACACAGAAGCTTTTCGGCATGTTTTGTTATTTCTGTATAACAAAAAAATCGACAATGAAGTTGACTCTTTTACAATGGGGGTGAATGCAAAATAATGTTTGTTTTCCCCAATTTCTGGGTGTGGTCGAAGGGAATTCCTTATTGTTACTTAAATATCGACTCGGACTATCTCAACAAAGACAGTACAGTATGAAGATAAGCAGAAACTGCTTCTCCAATAGCAATCCCCAATCACGCTTGTAGGCGATGTCATGGCGACATTGGCTAGATAAGCTCATGCGCAGAAACACATCATCCGGTCTAACGTCGTCTCACGCCTAACTGCGCATGTGCAGGCCGTCAAATCAAAGGTATTCCTTCGATATAAAGTTGTTTTTAACGAAAATGAAAACATGTCAGTTTGTCACTTTCACGAGGTCTGAGTAAAAAACATGTTCAACTACTTAAGACATTGGATCGAATCTAGATTGTGCCTTTAGATTTAGAGAAAATTAACAACGAAATAATACTTTTTCACTTCTCTCATTGACATCTCAAACCCCAAACCCCGGCCTAGTCTGCTCAGTCTGTGTGAAGTCTTGCGATGTTGCGTCTCTGGGTTTAGAAACTCTGATTTCAACCTTCAATGTGCAGCTGGATTTACTGCGGAGTTGCTCAGTGGTTGTTGGAAATAATATTAATATTTTCCATGACACCATGTGAAGCTTTGAAAATAGAATTAGAATTATAACAAAGTAAAAAACAAACATTTAGCTGTTAGCTAGGCAAGTTGTTGTATTCTGAGTCTTAAAATCAAAGCAAGGTTTTGTGGTTGGAATTGCAGTATGTACAGTTGAAGTCGGAAGTTTACATACACTTAGGTTGGAGTCATTAAAACTTGTTTTTCAACCACTCCACAAATTTCTTATTAACAAACTATAGTTTTGGCAAGTCGGTTAGGACATCTACTTCGTGCATAACACAAGTCATTTTTCCAACAATTGTTTACAGACAGATTATTTCACTTATAATTCACTGTATCACAATTCCAGTGGGTCAGAAGTTTACATACACTATGTTGACTGTGCCTTTAAACAGCTTTGAAAATTCCAGAAAAGTATGTCCTGACTTTAGAAGCTTCTGATAGGCTAATTGACATAATTTGAGTGTGGATGTATTTCAAGGCTTACCTTCAAACTCAGTGCTCTTTGCTTGACATCATGGGAAAATCAAAAGAAATCAGCCAAGACCTAAAAAAAAAATTGTGGCCCTCCACAAGTCTGGTTCATTTCCAAATGCCTGAGCGTACCACGTTATACTGTACAAACAATAGTACGCAAGTATAAACACCATGGGACCACACAGCCGTCATACCTCTCAGGAAGGACACGCATTCTGTCTCCTAGAGATGAACGTACGTTGGTGCAAAAAGTAAAAATCAATCCCAGAACAACAGCAAAGGACCTTGTGAAGATGCTGGAGGAAACAGGTACAAAAGTATCTATATCCACAGTAAAACGAGTCCTATCGACATAACCTGAAAGGCCGCTCAGCAAGGAGGAAGCAACTGCTCCAACACCGCCATAAAAAATTCAGACTACGGTTTGCAACTGCACATGGGGACAAAGATCATACTTTTTGGAGAAATATCCTCTGGTCTGATGAAACAAAAATAGAACTGTTTGGCCATAATGACCATCGTTATGTTTGGAGGAAAAAGGGGGAGACTTGCAAGCCGAAGAACACCATCCCAACCGTGAAGCACGGGGGTGGCAGCATCATGTTGTGGGGGTGCTTTGCTGCAGGAGGGACTGGTGCACTTCACAAAATAGATGGCATCATGAGCAGGGAAAATTATGTGTATATATTGAAGCAACATCTCAAGACATCAGTCAGGAAGTTAAAGCTTGGTCGCAAATGGTTCTTCCAAATGGACAATGACCCCAAGCATACTTCCAAAGTTGTGGCAAAATGGCTTAAGGACAACAAAGTCAAAGTTTTGGAGTGGCCATCAAAAGGCCTGACCTCAATCCTATGTAACATTTGTGGGCAGAACTGAAAAAGCGTGTGCGAGCAAGGAGGCCTACAAGCCTGACTCAATTACACCAGTCAGGAGGAATGGGCCAAAATTCATCCAAATTATTGTGGGAAGCTTGTGGAAGGCTACCCAAACGTTTGACCTAAGTTAAACAATTTAAAGCCAATGCTAGAAAATACTAATTGAGTGTATGTAAACTCCTGACCCACTGGGAATGTGATGATTATTAAATTATTCTCTCTACTATTATTCTGACATTTCACATTCTTAAAATAAAGTGGTGATCCTAATTGACCTAATACAGAAAATGTTTACTCGGATTAAATGTCAGGAATTGTGACAAACTGAGTTTAAATGTATTTTGACATTTATCCTAGTAAAACATTTCTGTATTAGGTCAATTTGGATCACCACTTTATTTTAAGAATGTGAAATGTCAGAATAATAGTAGAGAGAATAATTTATTTTAGCTATTATTTCTTTCATCACATTCCCAGTGGGTCAGAGGTGCATGTAAACTTCCGACTTCAACTGTATTTAGTTTGAGATTTAAACCTGAGCTAGTAACTTTTCACCGACTGGTTTCGTTTGGACAAACAAAAAATGTCAACCGTATACCAAGGTGTTCTGTGGAGAGTATAAGTTAAAGAGTTCCAATATTTGTATAATCGTTGTGATTGGAGGATAGCTGTGAGGGTGATCGAATCAGGATCTACTCTTCTGTTCTCCTTGAGCTCATTAATTATAGAATTTTCATATTTGAAGATAGCAGAAAGGCAGTCTCTTTGGTAATGACAAGGCGTGGAGTGGAATGTAAACTAAAGAGACTGATACTCTGGTTAGAATGTCTCTGCTGTAACCAAGAAGCGATTGATCTTGATATCTAGCCACTTACAGTAGCTAGCAAGTTAGCAAACAAAATGCAAAGCTGGAGCCCTGAGCTGAATACAATTTATTTGACACATTTTAGATTTCTTACAGTTATACTTAAAGTATAGTTATAAGCAGTGGTGTAGCAAGCAGACCCCACGGTATAAAAGGTATATAGCCCAAACCTAGATTATATATGTAATTCTATGATTAGGTCCATAAATGTTTTTGGTGTGTGCACACATAAGATGTCCCATACCAGGAAGAAATTAAATCTACTTTCACCCCTGCTAACACACAGCCTATGAAAACAGTAACATTACTACCACTACTATTTCACAACCTAGCAAGCCCACCATATTTTCCTCAGTAAATGTCATTTTTTAGTTTAACAAAATGTAGTAGTAGCTTGGTAGATAAACTAAATTAAAATTTTAGTTGTGTTTTCAGTAGTTAATTAGCCTACTTTTATTGACATGTAGTGGTGTAGCTAACTACTGGAACTAGTACACAATTTCATCAGCTGTTGTATAATATGATATAAAACACAGGAAAATGGGTAGTTCTAGTGTAGCTTAACTTCTTCAAGTGTGAAGTAATTGGTAAACTCTATTTTCAAAGTAGCTTCCCCAACACTGAAATTACTAATTGGGTTTCTGTTACAGACAATATACTCCCCCCTGGGATCCATAGATATCCATTTGGTTTCAAAATTCCTGAGGGGTAAGTGGAAATTCAAGCCAAATTCATAGTCATAGCTACAGATTGGACATATTGTTTTACGTGGTATGTAACACTGTTTTTATATTACAGAAGCATGCCATCATCCTTCAAGGGTCCACATGGCAAGATAGTGTACAAACTGGAAGCCAAGCTGGTTAGGGGTTGGCTAAAGACACACGACTTGGTGAAGGAAATCACCTTTGTCTCCAAGGCTGACTTGAACCATGTTCTACTAATGGTGTGTAATCTGTGCCATAAACTTCAATTAATAGCCCATGTGTTTATTTGCTTCGATCACTGAACACAACTGGCGCTTATTAGAGACAGGCTTTTATTTGAGCCAGACATCTATTTCCTTAATGAATACAGCTTTTGCTCAATAAAATGTTGAAGACTGCCACACTGTTTGTGGCCAGTATGGCCAGTATAAAGATTATAATAACAATTCCATCGCAGATCAGACTTGCAAAGACTAGGCTGCCTATCATACACCCCCGATTTCACGCTTCAGCACTATTATCTCACTTGTTGCGCCTCGTTGTGCCTTGTATCTCCGGTAGTTGAGCCGACCATATCAAATGACACTGCTGTCTCATCCATGGCAAGGATGTTGCTCTCCTTTATCTTATTTTGGGTAATCTTTACGGTACTCACTAAAGTTCACTCAGAAACAATTCATTTAGACCCTGTGTTTATTTGAAACAGGCAGATATTTGCTGAAATGTGTGCCGATGCCGTCTATTAAAAGGGATAGGTGGATATTTGAGACTCAGCGTTTAATTGAAGTTTTATGGTAATCTAGTCCATTTGATTATAGGATGGATGGATGTACGGTGTTATTCATCACATATGTGTGAAAGTGGATGGTTGAATGTACAGATCGCGGTTTGGTTTCCTTGTGCCATACTAGTATAGAACATAATGTAATTTCCTCATCCTGCGTTCCAGTCTCCTCAGCATGGTGTGAAGAACAAGTCAGTTGGTATATTCACCTCAGGACATGTCACCATGGATGTCCACGTTGAAAGGATGGGTTATATGCCAGGTAATGTATATCCCAGGTACTGTAATGTAGCAACATGAAAATGACTATGAAAGTGTCTCTCATAAGTGTCCTGATCACACAATTAACTTTCACATGCAAGGCTTAGTCGATATTTGTAATGTCTTCAACATAACTGTACAGGACCTGTGCCAATGCACTGTTGTGTTGGTTATTTGAAATCTCAGACTGTCTTTAATTTTGTGGTGGCTTTTTCCACTCCAGGTGAGACTGTGAATATCTGTGCAAACATCGAGAACAACTCCTCCCGTGACCTTAAGCCCAAATTCAGTCTGAAGCAGAAAATTACTTTCTTTGCTTCTGGCAACACAAAGATAGCAGAGCAGACAGTCTGCAAAGTAGTCAGAGAACCTATCCCGTCCAACACCCGACAACGTGTTGCTGGGTCATTGAAGATACCTGCTGACCAGGACTTGTCCATCCTGAACTGTAACATCATAAGAGTAGAGTACATACTAAAGGTACATCCAGGTGTCTGGACAATCACTTCATATTCCGAGTATTAAACAGAAAAGTAACGCTTTAACTATAAGCTTTATGCTCAAGTGATGCATATTAACTTGACATTCGCAGTCACACACACCCAGATCTACCATTGACGTCAGTGCAAAAAGGCAGGTCAGACAATACTCCTCCATAACATGCTGTTTGTTTTAAAGGTATACTTGGACGTTCCTCTTGCCACAGACCCTGAAGTCAAGTTTCCATTGGCTATTATCCCTTCCTGCTTTCGGTCTGACCTATCACCAGGCAGTCCTGTCCTCAGGTTTGAAGAATTCGGGAAAGGTGGTCCAAGCAACAGTGACTTCCCTTGTGATACAGCCTTTGGACCATATCCTCCTGCCTCGGGTCCAGGGGGAGGCCTATATCCACCTGTCCTGCCAGTGTACCCTGAACCTGTAGCCGTGGGAGGAAGTTATCCCCCTGACCCACAGCCAACATACCCATACCCAACTCACTTGATGATGCATCCACCTCCAACTGCGCCACCATTTCATACACCCCCGACTGCCCCGATGATGCTTTCACACCCCTCTCCTCAAGAGATAGACCGACCCCCGTCGTATTGTTCCCTCTTTCCTCCGTCAACACCTGAAACATCACCCTGATACACCATAAACACTCATCTTTGACAGAAGTTATGCAACTGATTCACTCCCAATGTCATTGTTGCACACACCAACAGACCTGTAAACATTATGTTAATGAAGGAACAAAATGCCAGGTTTGCGTCAGTGTTTCAAGTCTATAGCATTTATGTTTGTGTGTTTTGAGCCATAAAGATTTTTTTTTACTGTAATATACACCTGCTTTTGAGTTCTGTCTTCCAGGATTTGTGTCTGATGCAACATTTTAAAAACTATGTAATGTAATGCTCAGATCACTCATATGGTGCCTTCTAGACTGCCTTTATGATTTTTTTTTTTTTTTACTCCAGGTTTGCCACCACAGCAAAAAAGAAAAGGAGAGGTGCTCAGTTGCAATCATTTTATAACCAATGTTTCGACAGACAAGCTGTCTTCATCAGGGTATAATGACAAACACTGTGGGTATAATGCCAAACACTGTGCGTCACTAATTTATATCGTTTGGAAGGACACACAGGTGTCTGTAATTATGGCCGGGTGTGGCTTGATGTCATTGGTTGATTTACAGATCTAAATAGAACATATAGAAAGCATTAATGGATAGCATACGATCATAGATACAATGTGGCTCCATAGGCCTACAAACATTTACAATGAATAGCAAAATCACAATAATCACAAGAATGGCTTCAGATCAAAGTCTACGTTGAGACCGAATGGAGCAAGGGTTTTTAAATAACAAATCCAGGCAGACTCTCGTTTTAACAATAAATTGTCAAAAATCCAGGCAGCCTCTCGTTTTAACAATAAATTGTCAAGGTCACTCACTCTCCTAGGGATATAGGGAAGTGACGAAATAGACTGGTTCGCTTCCAAATGCGAACCACTCTATTTCGTCCCTTCTCTATATTGGCACCGAACACGTCACCCTCCCTATGAGATGGGGTGAACTTGACAATTTTTTTTTTTTTTTTTTACCGTTATTTTACCAGGTAAGTTGACTGAGAACACGTTCTCATTTGCAGCAACGACCTGGGGAATAGTTACAGGGGAGAGGAGGGGGATGAATGAGCCAATTGTAAACTGGGGATTATTAGGTGACCGTGATGGTTGAGGGCCAGATTGGGAATTTAGCCAGGACACCGGGGTTAACACCCCTACTCTTACGATAAGTGCCATGGGATCTTTAATGACCTATTGGGGATAAGACCTTGACAACGTTGGTTATTAAATTATTGCATCTGAGCTCCTAGAGAGTGCAGCTCTCCTTTTCTTTTTAAGTGTTCTACTCCGCTAGCCAACACCTCGCCTAAACAGGTGTGCGTTTCTTTCGCCTCCAGATTACCACCACAGTGCCCTTAGTTTGGCCATGCAAAATGTATGCATCATTAATTACTCAGTATTGTTGTGATCTAAACCCATGTACCAGGACACCTTGCTAACACATATTCTGTACAAAGTATGTATTCACTGAAATATAATACAGAATTGCACTACTACTGCCATTGTTGTTTAACTAATTAAATATATCACAGGAGGCATTGGCCTACCATTATTTCATTTATTTATTTAAGGTGCGTGTGATATTGCATTGTTTCTATTCTATTGTTCTACAGGCCACGAAGGCAGACTCTTGTTACCTATCACATTCTTTGTTCACAGTTTGTTTATGTCAGACATTTTCAGGTCTGTTTCATGTTAGCCTTCCAATCATCATTATTAGATCAATATTCGTTTGCTGTTAGTTTTGCTGGCATATGACCTACTCCACATTTACCCAATTAACATAAATTATCATTATAAATTGTAGCTGTTTGTGCCATTTAATTATGTGGTTAGCTAGTGGTGCATATACCGTTAACCAGTTCTGATTGGACGCATGAAGCTCTGTTCACACACCCCTCGCCCCTGTGGGGAACACATCTCAACTCCCCACCCCAACGCACACATTCAGGCTGTTGCCACGGGAGACATTACAGCACCACTTGTCATGGGGAACAGGTTTTGGGGTCCCTGCGTTTTCATACTCGTTTTCCACGGTAAGAACTTATAAGAAAGTTACTAGCTATCTGTAGTTGATGGGGAAATGCGTTGTTTTCTATACTAGAAAATATTATAAGCTACCTAGTTTTCTGGTTTAGACTTAACAATATTGTTTGTAGTTAGCAAACTTAGCTTGTTTGCTAACGTTACAGTAGTTTGCATGCATCCACATTTGTTTTTAGCTAGCTAGCTAGCTACTATACAGTAGTTACTGTAGCAGCTCAAAAGTTAGCTTTCAAGTATAAAGTAATCAACAACAAGAAAGTATAAAGAAATCTATAAAAATATGTTAAATTGCATTTTAGTGCGAAGAGGCTTGTTGTAACGCAATAATTCATCATTTAGTTACTGACTGTCTCGACTTCACAGAGTAACGTTACAGTAGGTTCCACCTCCATCACTCGGTCTCGTCATGCCATTGTTATGAACGTTCTCACGCCGCCCTCTACCGGCGTCGCAATAGTGGCGTCCTAAAGTGATAAACCCAGTCATTATTTTATTTAACTAAGCAAGTCAGTTAAGAATGAACTCTTATTTACAATGACGGCATACACCGGACGACGCTGGGACTCCCAATCACGGCCGGTTGTGATACAGACTAGAATCGAACCAGGGTGTCTGTAGTGACGCCTCAAGCACTGAGTGCGCCACTGGGTCACCATTCTGGACGAGGCTAACGACTTTTGAGTGAAAATTACAATTTAGTGCCTGGAAATACGATGACATTGGTAAAATAGTCACATATTTGGTAGGAAACAATTTTGCCAGCATCTTCATGTCGTCAAATGTACTTTAGACAGGTGGCAATGTTGTCATTAGCTAGCAAAGTTCGTCAAACAAATAGCTAGAATGAGAACGTTAGCTACTTAGCTAAAATCCGGTGTCCTCCCTTCAATCTTAGCTAAAGTTATACTGCATCAAAAGTCAGTCTAGCGACATCAAAATGATGACAGGGTTTTCCTATTAATTGTTTGCATCCCTTTTAATGTCGTTGTATTTCCAAGCCACTGTAAATGCTCTTTTGATGAAGTCTTCATCAGTGCTCAATAATGATGCATTGAGTAGAATGCTCAGTCGGTCATCTGTACAAAACGAACGTTCAAAACAATATTGTGACGAAACATGCAACCAATGAATAGCTTCCAAAACACAACATGGGAATAATCCCTCCACTGGCCAGGACATTGTTATTTAACCAGCTCATATTACAAAATTGTCTAGTTTATAACATGGCTGTAAACCAGAGCCTTTTAGCACTGACCCTACACCTTATAGCCAACCTCATCTGACCTGGACACATTTGTTTGTCCAAGGTGCTTTTTTCCTTTCATAGGCTAATGCACTGTAATGTTATATTATACTGTTTTCTCCCATAGAGGCGGCTGGCTTTAGCATCAGGAATGAGCTGCTGGGTAAGTGTGTGCAGGTCCTGGTCCAGGATGGGCATCCCGGGAGCAGGGTGGTGCTGGGGGAGTGCATCCCTGGTTCAGCGCTGCAGGAGTGGCAGTGGCTCCCTGAGCGCCTAGCCCTGAGCAGCCGGCTCACAGGAGAGTGTCTGAGTGGCCAGGAGCATGATCTGAGTGTCAGACTGCACCACTGTGGCCCTGGGAATGAGGAGGGAGCTGGGGCTGCAGGTGGCGAGGTGGGCAGGGAGGGCCAGGCATGGGCCTGCTCTAAGAAGGGCCACCTCACACTGCAAGGAAAGGGGCTCCACCTCAGCGCTCCTCACGTATCCTCTAAGTCGTCTAAGGTCTTCCTCTCTAAAGAGCGTAGACAGGCCAGCAAGTGGAGAACGCTGGGCAACCATACTGTCTGTGGGAATAGAGCCAGCCATCACCACCACCATCGCCACAGGTCCACACAAACTGCTGCTCTGCCCCCCTCAACAAGTACCCCTTCCAATACAAACAGCCAACCACAGTGGAGTAAGAAGAACCGTCGGACTAGGGTCCCATCATAGAGAAGGGATGTGCCTCATGTCATCCTTCAGTAGCTTTCATTATAGAGCTCATTCATTTTCATCATACTGGGATATTTCACTGCCATTTTCATTGGTCTTACATTTCCTCGCTGTCAAGCGCTGAATTACATTATCACAATTGTACTTGTAGGCTACATGTCTTGGGTCATAGTCACTATTATTACCATTGTCTCCTATGCAGTGCCTACCAAACAACGTCTAACAAGTTATTCTGTCAGTATTGGTTCTACCGATCTATCTTTTGCCATAGAAATACAGTACCAGTCAAAAGTTTGGATACACCTACTCATTCCAGAGTTTTTCTTTATTTTTACAATTTTCTACATTGTAGAATGATAATGAAAACATCAAAGCTATGAAATAACACATATGGAATCATGTAGTTACCAAAAAGTGTTAAACAAATCAAAATATATTTTAGATTCTTCAAAGTAGCCATCCTTTGGCTACTTTGGCTCATCACGGCTCATGATGTCATTACTGTCACAATTTAAGAAATCAACATTTGAAACATATTTATTGGAAAATTGCTCTTTTGGATAGCATTTTATGAGAACTCAGTGTGCAAAAATGACACTTTTTAATTTCCCTACTGTAAAACAGTATATCGGCAGATATCAGTATCGGTTAGATGTGTCCCTTAAAAAATCGGTATCGGACCCAAAATCCCCATATCAGTAACGCTCTATGCATCAACATGTCAGAATGTTGCACAGTAACTGTGAACACTTCCTATATTAGTAAGCAAGTATAATATCCATAATTCAGACACAAAAATATTTTGTTACTTTTCCACATTTCACCAATTTAAAACGTAATTTCACATCATATCTTCCATACAAAAGCTGTCATAATACTAGCTCTGTTATCATTGCAAAAACTATGATTATTCTCTTCTATTCTCATTTGGCTATATTAGATTGACAACATTGTTGACACCTCAAAACACTAGCAATTGATATCATAGCAATGCTACAAATACCTCAGGACTCACCTTGAACATGTTACGACTACAGTATGTACAATCCACTGCTCTCTCACACCTGCTGGAAGCACATGGACATACAGTACCGGTCAAAAGTTTGGACACACCTACTCATTCAAGGGTTTTTCTTTATTTTTAGTATTTTCTACATTGTAGAATAATAGTGAAGACATCATAACCGAAATAACACATATAGTAGTAACCAAAAAAAGTGTTAAACAAATCAAAATATATTTTATATTTGAGATTCTTCAAAGTAGCCACCCTTTGCCTTGATGACAGCTTTGCATATGCTTGGCATTCTCTCAAACAGCTTCATGAGGTAGTCATGTGGAATGCATTTCAATTAACATGTGTGTCTTGTTAAAAGTTAATTTGTGGAATTTATTTCCTTAATGTGTTTGAGCCAATCAGTTGTGTTGTGACAAGGTATGAGTGGTATACAGAATATAGCCCTATTTGGTAAAAGACCACATCCATATTATGGCAAGAACTGCTCAAATAAGTGAAGAGAAACCAAAGTCCATCATTACTTGAAGATAATAAGGTCAGTCAATCTGGAACATTTCAATAACTTTCTTAGTTTCTTCAAGTACAGTCGCAAAAATCATCAAGCGCTATGATGAAACTGCTTCTCATGAGGACCACCACAGGAAAGGATGACAGAGAATTTCCTCTGCTGCAGAGGATAAGTTCATTAGAGTTACCAGCCTCAGAAATTGCAGCCCAAATAAATGTTTCACAGAGTTCAAGTAACAGACACATCTCAAGATCAACTGTTCAGAGGACACTGCGTGAATCAGGCCTTCATGGTTGAGTTGCTGCAAATAAACCACTACTTAAGGACACCAATAATAAGAAGAGACTTGCTTGGGCCAAGAAACACGAGAAATGGACATGAGACAGGTGGAAATCTGTCCTTTGGTCTGATGAATGGATGATCTCCGCATGTGTGATCTCCGCATGTGTGGTTCCCACCGTGAAGCATGGACGAGGTGGTGTGGGGGTGCTTTGCTGGTGACACTGTCAGAGATTTATTTGGAATTCAAGGCACACTTAATCAGCATGGCTACCACAGCATTCTGCAGCGATACTCCATCCCATCTGTTTGCGCTTAATGGGACTATCATTTGTTTTTCAACAGGACAATGACCCAACACACCTCCAGGCTGTGTAAGGGCTATTTGACCAAGAAGAAGAGTGATATTGTGCTGCGTCAGAGATCTGGCCTCCACAATCAACCAACCTCAACCCAATTGAGATGGTTTGGAATTAGTTGGACCACAGAGTGAAGTGAAAGCAGCCAACAAGTGCTCAGCGTATGTGGGAATTCCTTCAAGACTGTTTGAAAAGCATTCCAGGTGAAGTTGGTTGAGAGAATGCCAAGACTGTGCAAAGCTGGGAGGCTACTTTGAAGAATCTCAAATATAAAATATATTTTGATTTGTTTAACACTTTTTTGGTTACTACATGATTCCATATGTGTTATTTCATAGTTTTGATGTCATCACTTTTATTCTACAATGTAGAAAATAGTACAAATAAAGAAAACCCCTTGAATGAGAAGGTGTGTCCAAACTTTTGACTGGTACTGTACATTGTAACAAAGTCATTTTTTTTGTATCTGCTTTGAGAATACCTTGGTTTGGTCAGTGTCTTAGGCTTAACAGTGGGTGATCCAAATGGCATCTCAGCGTTGTCACATACCACTAGTTCCATCAGGGATTGCATTTCCACTGTCCTTGCTGGCTAAATCTCATTCAGCTAAGTTCCCTCCAATCAATAGGGTCCTAATGTGGGCTGGTCGCCAGCAAGTCCAAAACTGTTCACTTGGGCTCCTCCCTACGCCGGTCCTATGGGGCACTAGTCTAGACCTATGTATATGTCTTTTGATTCAATTCAATCTGATGGTCCTCAGTTAAGTATTTTGGTCTGGCTTTGGTGAAATGGCATACTAATTGATGAACAGATTAATAAAACAAAGGGGCTATGGCTTTGAGATAATAACTAGGGTATTACTCCTGTGTTATTATACTCTAATGCTGATGTGATGTCCCCCCTCCGGTTCCAGGCGATGATGTTGTTGCCCCTAACACCACTGGAATGGACCGTGGGACAGAGCACTCTGATCTGGTTGAAAGCACCATGGGCCCTGAGGGCCCCTCAATGACATTCTTCAACGCTGAGTATGGTGAGTTGGGAAACCTATTGCCGGAGGGGTGTGGAAGAAAGACTATAACTGCCTTCAAAACAAACCCAGGGGCAAAACACATCTCTCTGCCCCAATGGGCTCTGGGGCCTTCTACTCTGTGCCTTATCTACCACATGGTGGCGTTAGAGGAGAGGAAAACTTACATAGGAATCTGTATAGTGGGTGTATTGATGTCCAAGCCCACTCAGATAATTCCAGTTTCTAAAGACCTTTTATATGACGTTCTAGAGGTTTGCTAGAGTTTGAAAGTGGAAAGTGTTTGTTTACTCTGAATTGTCGATTATGGGAGTTTCTCCATCTCTCTTTGTGTGTGTGTTACAGGGTTTGGCTGGAAAGTGACCATGCTGGTGCTGAGCTCCCTGGCTCTGGTGCTGGGGACTGTCATGCTCTTACTCAACATCCACCACAACAGGTGGGTGCTTATAGTTCTCCTATTTCACACATGTACAAGTATCTATTAATACAAATGTGAATTAGATTTTTGTTTTGTTTTGCATATCCCACCCTCCCTGAGAGAAGTAAGGTTAAGTGCCTTGCTTAAGGGCAAATTGCCAGATTTTTTTTCTCACCATGTTGACCCAGGGCATTTGAACCAGCGACCTTTCAGTTACTGGCCCAACGTTCTAACTGCTAGGCTAACCTGCACACTGCTGTCTTTCCACTGTACCACTATTGGTCTACTGACAAGGGGCCTAAGGGGAAATACAGCTTCCCAGTAATACCATAAACATACATTTTGGATCCAGTATTATGCCTACTACATTCAAGAATGATCAAATTTCCCCACTGAATCTGAATTATGCTCCAAAGATCCTGTGGTTAGGAAGATTTTTTTCTCAAATGATAACCCAGAACTACAACTTCATCACATACTACTTTTTAAAACAACAGTAACCACAACTGCCCACACAGTTGCAGAACTACAAATGAATGATTTCCCTCTCCCAGGAAGAAGAAAGTAGTGTGTGTGCTGAAGTCGTACACTCCTACAGGGCTTGTGAGTCAGCCGGGGTCCCCTGTGCTCAGCGAGAGAGCCCCCCTCACTCAGTACCCCATGCGGCCGGCCCACTCTCCCTCGCTAAAGCGGGGAGAGATCTTGATCAAGTGGAAGAACGGTACCGTCACCCCGCTGTTCGACAACAACAGCTACCTGACTGACTGAAGGACAAATGTGTCCGTATGTGTGTGGGTGTGTGTGTCTTTGTACTTGTAGAGAGAAAGAGAAACAAAGGGAATCTGAAAATCTATTTTAGAATCTGAGGTGCACAGTGAACACACACATTTCAATGCATTTCAATATTAGATTTTACAAGTGTGCTGATGTGAGTCGGCATAGCGGTCATGTTACATTTTCAACACAGGAACGTTTGGAAAAATATGCACATCCAACTTATCAGGTGCAGAGCAAAATAAGCTATCAAAGAAAAAATGTATGTCTGCAACTCTGGTATGCTCCCATGGTGATTTAATCAGACTCATAAAAAAGACAACGGTTAGATCCGAGTTGGATCTTTGTCAGGTCACATTTTCAACCCACACACTTCATGGAAAGTCTGGAAAGCCCTCACTTCACTTAGAAGTATCTGGCCTAACTGAGATGAAAGGTAGCAATGAAGTCCTGCCAGTAGATATAGCTGGCCTGGCTGAAGGACCTTTACGGAATATTCCAAACCCCTGATGAACTAGACAAACAGGCTTTCCCTCTAACTAAATACTCGTCAAAAGTTTGGACACACCTACTCATTCAAGGGTTTGTCTTTATTTTTTTACAATTTTCTACATTGTAGAATAATAGTGAAGACATCAAAACTATGAAATAACACATATGGAATCATGTAGTAACCAAAAAAGTGTTAAACAAATTAAAACACATTTTATATTTGAGATTCTTCAAAGTAGCCAACCTTTGCGTTGATGACAGCTTTGCAGATTCTTGGCATTCTCTCAACCAACTTCACCTGGAATGCTTTTCCAACAGTCTTGAAGGAGTTCCCACATATGCTGAGCACTTGTTGGCTGCTTTTCCTTCACTCTGTGGTCCAACTCTTCCCAAACCATCTCAATTGGGTTGAGGTTGGGGGATTGTGGAGGCCAGGTCATCTGATGCAGCACTCCATCGCTCTCCTTCTTGGTCCAATTGTCCTTACACAGCCTGGAGGTGTGTTGGGTCATTGTCCTGTTGAAAAACACATGATAGTCCCACTAAGCGCAAACCAGATGGGATGTCATATCGCTGCAGAATGCTGAGGTAGCCATGCTGGTTAAGTGTGCCTTGAATTCTAAATAAATCACAAACAGTGTCCCCAGCAAAGCACCATCACACCTCCTCCATGCTTCACGGTAGGAACCACACATGCAGAGATCATTCGTTCACCTACTCTGCGTCTCACAAAGAAACGGCGGTTGGAACCAAAAATCTCAAATTGGGACTCATCAGATCAAAGGACAGATTTCCACCTGTCTAATGTCCATTGCTTGTGTTTCTTGGCTCTAGCAAGTCTCTTCTTATTAGTAGTAGTGGTTTCTTTGCAGCAATTTGACCATGAAGGCCTGATTTCACGCAATCTCCTCTGAACAGTTGATGTTGAGATGTGGCTGTTACTTGAACTCTGTGAAGGATTTATTTGGGCTGCAAAATCTAATGAACTTATCCTCTGCAGCAGAGGTAACTCTGGGTCTTCCTTTCCTTTGGTGGTCCTCATGAGAGCTTCATCTTAGCGCTTTATAGTTTTTGCAACTGCACTTGAAGAAACATTAACATTTCTTGAAGTTTTCCAGATTGACTGACCTTAATGTCTTCAAGTAATGATGGGATTTAATTTCTCTTTGCTTATTTGAGCAGTTCTTGCGATAATATGGACATAGCCCTATTTGGTAAAATACCATCTTCTGTATACCACCCCTACCTTGTCACAACACAACTGATTGGCTCAAACGCATTAAGAAGGAAAGAAACCTCATAAAGCTGGTTGAGAGAATGCCAAGAGTGTGCAAAGCTGTCATCAAGGCAAAGGGTGGCTACTTTGAAGAATCTCAAATATAAAATATATTTTGATTTGTTTAATACTTTCTTTGGTTACTACATTATTCCATATGTGTTATATCATAGTTTTGATCTCTTCACTATTATTCTACAATGTAGAAAATAGTAAAAATAAAGAAAAACCCTTGAATGAGTAGGTGTGTCCAAACTTTTGACTGGTACTGTATGTCCATGTGCTTCCAGCAGGTGTGAGAGAGCAGTGGATTGTACATACTGTAGTCGTAACATGTTCAAGGTGAGTCCTGAGGTATTTGTAGCATTGCTATGATATCAATTGCTAGTGTTTTGAGGTGTCAACAATGTTGTCAATCTAATATAGCCAAATGAGAATAGAAGAGAATAATCATAGTTTTTGCAATGATAACAGGATGTTTTCAGAGCTAGTATTATGACAGCTTTTGTATGGAAGATATGATGTGAAATGACGTTTTAAATTGGTGAAATGTGGAAAAGTAACAAAATATTTTTGTGTCTGAATTATGGATATTATACTTGCTTACTAATATAAGAAGAGTTTACAGCTACTGTAAAACGTTCTGACATGTTGATGCATAGAGCCTTACTGATATGGGGATTTTGGGTCCGATACTGATTTAGATTTTTTTAAGGGACACATCTAACCGATACTGATATCTGCCGATATACTGTCTTACATTAGGGAAATTAAAAAGTGTCATTTTTGCACACTGAGTTCTCTTAAATTGCTATCCAAAAGAGCAATCGTCCAAGAAATATGTTTCAAATGTTGATTTCTTAAATTGTGACAGTAATGACATCATGAGCCAGCATCATACCACCCTGCATCCCACTGCTGGCTTGCCTTTGAAACGGAGGGTGTTTTCACACTTGGTCCCTTTAAGCGAATTTTTGAAGAGCTAAGTGCAGTTCGCTTAATTTTTTGGTTCAGTGTGAACACCAAAGGAACTCAGACCCCTCAAAAGCATAACAGCGGGAAGTAGGTGTGCTGCAGCTCCCCCTAAAAAAAATAAGAAATCCAAAATATATACAGTTTATGTTTCTCTCACAAAAGTAGTGCACTGGGCCTTAACTAGTCCTCTGTTAGTGGACTGATATAGCTGTCTGTGGCCCAAGCCCAAAAGACATCTGTAACCAAATCCACATTGATATGTGAGTTATAGATCTGTCATTCTCATTGAAAGCAAGTCTAAGAAGCGGTAGATCTGTTGTGTGTGCGTTATTTCTATGCTTCCCGTTCTTAGGTTTTGGTTTTGTACACCAGCTGAAAATACAATATTTTTGGTTATGGGAAAAGATATTTCACAGCGTTTTTATATGGTGCAATGATTCTCTACACTAGCTTGTTTTGTCACATAAACTGAAATTAAGAGAACTATTAGAATTTTAGCAACCAGGAAATGGGGAGCAATTTCTGCGTAGTGCATCTTTAAATTTAGGGTTAGGTTCAGTGGCCTATATAAACCCTGGATTGCTGACGCAATGTATTGTCCATTGAGAGGCTTTGAAGCCACTAGTCGGCCATATTGGCACTCCCCAGTAGGAGCAGTCCTCCGTAGGAATGAATGGAATTCTATAGTATTTCAATTAAATGTTTCAAGGACAAAATTACATGTACTTAAGTATTTTTAGTTGCAGTGGGGACAGTAACATTAGTACTCTCAAAAAATATATACTTTAAGGAAAATGTTTAGCTCACAATATAATAAATGTGTCAAAAATTAGTGTAGACTTTAATAAATGCATTTCTATAGCGTCCAAAATCTTTTTTTTAAATTGAGGAGTACCAAGATGACAGTGGCTTCAATACAGCGCCCTCTGTCAGTCATCCAGGATTTATGCACATTATTGGTTAGGATATGGTTTTCCCAAGGATCCCGGATAACATTAACCACAAAATGAATGCCAGCTCTTAAAGGGGCAGTAGCCTACATTGAGTGTACTATTTTCAAATACAGCATTATTGAATCTGCTGCAGTATTATTCTGCTATTCTGTTACCGATCTATAATATTTACATGTTAATATGATCTTCTGATTACAAATGTCTCATCTTTAGGCCTCCTGAGGTCTAAGGCACTGCATCGCTGTGCTGAGGCGTCACTACAGACTCGGGATCAAATCTAGGCTCTGTCACACCCGGCCGTGACCGGGAGACCCATGAGGCGGCGCACAATTGGCCCAGCATCTTCCGGGTTGGGGGAGGGTTTGGCCGGCCAGGATGTCCTTCTCTCATTGTGCTCTAGCGATTCCTTTGGCGGGCCGGGCACCTACAAGCTGACTTCGGTCGTCAGTTGGACGGGGTTTCCGCCGACACATTGGTGTGGCTGGCTTCTGGGCTAAGCAAGCAGTGTGTCAAGAAGCAGTGTGGCTTGGCAGGGTCGTGTTTCGGAGGACACATGGCTCTCGACAGTTGTCTCTCCCGAGTCCGTAGTGGAGTTGCAGTGATGAGACAAGACTGTAAATACCAATTGGATGCCACAAAAAAAGTGGTAAAAGTAAAAAATGTATTTCTCATTTTTTAAAGGTGCTACACCTAGAATTTCTCCCCCATGTGGAAGCTAGGTGAATTGCAAGAGCACTAGACTGCATTCAAAACAAATCTCCCCCGCAAACCATTTCCATCATGGCCACCTAATCATCCCCAGCTTCCAATTGGCTTATCCATCCCTCTCCCCCTGTAGCTGTCCCCCAGTCAACTTACCTGGTAAAATAAGGGTTGAATGAGAATGGCCGCAATAAACATGAAATACATTTCTTCATCATATGTATCGAATATCGATGGAATTATCACCCGATATCAATATACCGGTAAAAATCAATATACCAATAACGGCCGACAATAAACTTATTACAGTGCCAGTCAAAAGTTTGGACACACCTACTCATTGAAGTGTTTTTCTTTATTTTGACTATTTTATACATTGTAGAATAATAGTGAAGACATCAATACTATGAAATAACACATAAGGAATGATGTAGTAACCAAAAAAGTGTTAAATAAATCAAAATATATTTGAGATTCTGTACCTTGATGACAGCTTTGCACACTCTTGGAATTCTCTCAACAATGTATTTCCTTCTTAATGCATTTGAGCCAATCAGTTGTGTTGTGACAAGGTAGGAGTGGTATACAGAAGATAGCCCTATTTGATAAAAGACCAAGTACATATTATGGCAAGAACGGCTCAAATAGCAAAGAGAAATGACAGTCCATCATTACTATAAGGTCAGTCAATCCGGAAAATTTCAAGAACTTTGCTGGTGACACTGTCTGTGATTTATTTAGAATTCAAGGCACACTTAATCAGCATGACTACCACCGCATTCTGCAGCGATACCCCAATGCCATCTGGTTTGAGCTTAGTGGGACTGTCATTTGTTTTTCAACAGGACAATGACCCAACACACCTCCAGGCTGTGTAAAGGCTATTTGACCAAGAAGGAGCGTGATGCAGTGCTGCATCAGATGACCTGGCCTCCACAATCACCCAAACTCAACCCAATTGAGATGGTTTGGGATGAGTTGGACCTCAGACTGAAGGAAAAGCAGCCAACAAGTGCTCAGAACTCCTTCAAGACTGTTGGAAAATAATTCCAGGTGAAGCTGGTTGAGAGAATGCCAAGAGTGTGCAAAGCTGTCATCAAGGCAAAGGGTGGCTACTTTGAAGAATCTCACATTTAAAATAAACTTTTTTGGTTACTACATGATTCCATATTCATTATTTCATAGTTTTGATGTCTTCTTTATTATTCTACAATGTAGAAAATAGTAAAAATGAAGAAAAACTCTTGAATGAGTAGGTGTGTCCAAACTTTTGACTGATACTGTAAATATAGATGATGGCAATAACAGTTATGGCAGGCTCTCACCACTTGTGGGTGTGATGACATGCTGTAACGCCCTCAAAAAGTATATGAACGTCTAGTTCCAAATTCTCAAACGTTTCTATGCCGCCTAGGGAAAAACATGGCTATTGTGAGTATGATTCTGTTGGAACTTGCAATCCAACTCCTCTGACTATCATTGTTATGGTGCCAATAATCATGATTACCTATATATTAATAATTTGGTGGGTGCTTACATTTGTCCTGTCTCACAGCATGTAATCCCAACTCCCTGAGACATCCTCGGAGAGTAGGGTCATGGCCTGCCATTATCAGCAGTGACCCTGGTGCCTTGATTGAGCACATTGACAGATTTTTCACCTTGTCGGCTCTGGGATTTGAACGATCAACCCGCCCACTGCTCTAACCACTCGGCTACCTGACCTGGTATTGATAGCAACCATGAATTATTTCACAATTTCATGACATAAATCTTATCTATTATCAATCTAAACTATTTTCCTGACAGTTTTTCCTGAGGCGGCAGTATAGGTGCTAATGGTATAGAAACTCTTGAGTACAAGCATCAATCATACCTAGGAACACGACATGATTGAACATGCATGAACACACACCCAAACCCACATACAGATTCCTTAGGAACACAACATGAATACAAACATGCACGCACAGTCAAATAATAACACCTGGGTTTTACGGGGATAACACTGCAGCTGAGCAGTCACTCCTTCATGACTTTGCTACTTCACAGCTTTGTTCTCTTGCCTGAAGCACATGCAGATTTGGAACCAGACTAGGTCTGTGAGAGGTTTTGCTGAGAAAGTGATTTCCGGCTAACCTCTGGTAAACCTTGTGTTTGAGCCTCCTAACCGTAATAATAAAGTTAAAACATTTTTGTTATCCTATTTATCAAATATCAGGGGAATTATCAGCAGATATCAATATATCGCTGTAAGGCCAATATTGGCCGATAATATCAGTGTAACGAGATATCAGTTGGGCTCTATTAATGCACTTTATTTTTCAGAATGTAATTACAGACTGCTACAGTACTGTAACTGCTCTTCTGACATTCCCTTATACATACTGTATTAAAAAAAAAGTGGATTACATATGTAAATAGTATAAGACACTTTTTTTAGGTGATAACCTGAGGAGTTAATATATGTTTAACAACAATACAAGGTCTGTGGAGTTGACTTGTTGGTGTTTTGTGGATGATTGACACAAAGTGGTAATTACATAGCCTGGGTGCCAGTCTGTAATCCACTAGCTTTTGTGTCAGTCTGTTTTTGCTCTCTTGCAAACTCCTTATGGAATCATCATGACAAACAATGACAAGGAAGTAGAGAAAAGCTCAAACAGATCTGGGACCAGGCTATTAATAACAGTTCCTACCAGAGGTGGCACCACAGGTCCCCAGAGTGGTGTGAGAGAAATACATTCTGGGGCCCATAGTTTTACCTAATTTGGCAACCTAACCAGGTGAAACTTCAGACCTTATATGGTATGACGTGATTAATCTGTTTTAAAAAATGTTTAATATGGGCTTAGATAGAACCGGAGTTTTTCTAATCAGGTTACATGGTTTTTAAAAAACTGCCCTTGGGGAGGATGAAAACCCTGTCAAACCGCAGCAATCTTGTACTTGTTCATATGAATTATGTTTTAAAGGAAGGACTAGGGAGGTTCTTATACACAGACACAGAGAAAGCATGATTGGACAATAAAACTCACACGGCTTGCTTTGTGCAGGTTTGCATCGTGTAGTCCTGCCCTATCCTACTGTAGACCTAATAAAATATGAAATCAGTCTATGTCAGCTACTGTGTTAACTTTTTCCTTCCATTTGATCATTTTGGATATAAAAAGTCTAGGTGGCCCAGTCAGCCCAAGTTTGAATATAAAGAACATTTGATCCCATTCACATTTTCTCACAAACAGATGGGCTATAATACACAACGTTACTGCTTTGTCCATGGCGCATTGTAGGCTAGATCAGGGTTTCCCAAACTCGGTCCTGAGCCCCCCGGTGCACATTTAGTTTTTTGCCCTAGCACTACACAGCAGATTCAACTAACCAACACATTATCAAGCTTTGGTTTTTTGAATCATCTGTGTTGTGCTAGGGGAAAAACCGGGAGCTAGTTTGGGAAATCCGGTAGCAGCTAGAAGTGCTAGACCAGGGCTGCCCAACCCTCTTCCTGGAGATCTACTGTCCTGTAGGTTTTCAGCCCAACCCTAATTTAGCATATATGATTCAGCTAGTTAAGGTCTTGTTGAGCAGCTAATAAGAAGAATCAGGTGTGTTAAATTAGGGTTGGACTGAAAACCTGCAGGAAGGTAGATCTCCAGGAAGAGGGTTGGGCAGCCCTGTGCTAGACTATGCAGCTGCTGTTGTTAGTATGCCTACAGTTGATTAGTCTAAAACAAATTGTCTCGTTTCCATGCAAATACAGCATGTCAGATCGCTAATGTTAAGGAATATAGGCTGTTATATTTATGTGAGTTTTTGCTTATGTCTGTGGGGAGTGATGGGTTATCATATAGGCTGTTATATTTATGTGAGTTTTTGCTTGTGTCTGTGGGGAGTGATGGGTTATCACGCTTGCTAAATAAATATCTGAGAAAGTTTTGAGCGCGCCTTCAGCTTTGTGTGTTGTGCCCTGCCCGCACCATCTGTGATTTCTGTCTGGTCAAGACACACAAAATTCCTGCAGCAGCACTCAGATGTAAAGGACAGAGAATGTGCGCAAGTTGACAAATCATGAGGCAAGTCTGTCTAAAAAAACAGCACTTTGACACTCTTAACATTTTGCATTGATATAATTTATTAAACTGAATCAAAAGGATTGAAAATTGCTGTGGCAAACAGTAGCAGTGCGTGGGTAAAATCACAGAGGAAGCCAAGCTAGGGGGAAAAAGGCATTTTACCACCTATGTTTTGTGATAATTGTGTTGTTTGCTCTATAACCTGTTAGTTCATATGCCTTGACACCGTGATATATAGGCCTAAAGGTAGAGACAATAAGAAGACACAGTGGCAGAATAAATTCAACCACACATTTGTTTCATCACAAAACCGGAGAGCAACATCTGTCCAGTGAAGTCCACAAAACATATTGAATGTAACAAACAGCTACATAAACTACAGCATGGTCAAGAAAGGTAATGTTTCCAACATTTTCAGACTACTAAACAACTATTGATTTAGAACCATGGAGAGTTACCACAAGTCGCAAAGAAAACAGGAGCTGCCTCCACTATTCCAGCACCATATCTACATCATCTATTCACCTATGCTTAGTGTAATACAGTGACAAATAAAATATACCAAAAACGATTTAGTCCAATCAACGTAAACTATATATGATGTGCCTGTCCATGGTACTGATTTCTGTGTGTGTGCATGTGTGCATGCAAGTAAAAAAAAACATGTTGACTCACCCTACTTGTAGAGAAATGCCAATGCCATCCTCTTTCATGTTGCCTAAATGGTCTATGACTCTGTAATACACGCTTTTAGTTTTTGATGTCCTAGGCTACCTGGCTAAAATGTTTTCTTGCTAGCCTAAATTCCTTTCATGGGCAACAATGCGCCAGGCCAGCTAGTTAACATTAGCCTAACGTTAGCTGCATATTGAACTTCCATCTTCTCAGGCCAGGGGCACAATGTATGAATTTATGGTTGGATCAGAATCGGCATTATAATCATTGACCTTTACGGAGAATTAAATAAAACCACAAGTCCAACTCCCTATCTCCATCCATGGATAATTTAGGAAAAGGACGATTTTAGCTAGCTAGCCACAGGAGGACAACATGCAACAATTCAAGTTGACTTTTTGCTTCTCAACCTGGTCTTAGAGCTTCTAATGTGATGTGATTGGTGTGAAGCCAAATCCAAACTGGCTTCCCTTGACCCTTTTTTTGTTGCTACAGGATAATAAAAATAATAATATATTTATTTTGTACAGTGCTTTCATTATACAGATCATTTCAAAGATGCTTGGGATAGGCAATATTGATTTGTAACTCAGTTTTGGTGGCAACAACCCCAAGGCTATACTTGCGACTTGTTTCTGCTATATCCAAGATTATACATTTTTCAACATGAGCGTCAGTATCCAGCAATTTCACCACTCCATACCATGGATGGCACAGGTACATCAGTATCTTCCTGCAAGACTATGAAATATGATCATCAATGGTAAGAATCAGATAGTGTAGTCTCACCAGCATTTGGTTCATTGCTGAATTTGGTGTGTTTCTCAACATCCCTTGCTTAGAATGCATTTAGGTGCATCTAGAACTCTTTTTATGTGTGAATTTAGGTCAAGTCCTTCCAAGTTTCTCAGAGATATTGCACTGTGAGTAGTACTGGAAGTCCCGGTCCCTAAACATGGCCAGCTTTCGCCACAACAACTGGCACCTGCCTGAGCTGTAGAAACAATGACTGTTCCACAAGCACATAGAGATGAGGTGCAAGGTGGAGTTTTACGGGCAGTGTGTAAGCTCAGGAAACCAGTTGCTTTTTCTGATAAAGAGAGAACCTGGAAACCATTCCGCGGGTGTTGGAGTTGGCTGCAGCTTCCTGTGAAACTGATTTATTTTGTAGAAATAGTAGTAAAATAAAATATGATACAATTCATAAGTATAGTAAGTTTGATAAGTGTAGGTTATTATTTTAATTAATATTTCTAAAAGTATAATGCGTTTCTTTTTTGTGTGTGTTTGTGTACTTCCGGACATAGAAGCCACAGCGGTAAGGAAGATACCTAGTCAGTTGTACAACTGAATGCGTTCAACTGAAATGTGTCTTCCACATTTAACCCAACCCCTCTGAATCAGAGAGGTACAGGGGGCTGCCTTAATCGACATCCATGTCATCGGCACCCGGAGAATAGTGGGTTAACTGCCTTGCTCAGGGCCCGGGGAACAGTGGGTTAACTGCCTTGCTCAGGGCCCGGGGAACAGTGGGTTAACTGCCTTGCTCAGGGCCCGGGGAACAGTGGGTTAACTGCCTTGCTCAGGGCCCGGGGAACAGTGGGTTAACTGCCTTGCTCAGGGACCGGGGAACAGTGGGTTAACTGCCTTGCTCAGGGCCCGGGGAACAGTGGGTTAACTGCCTTGCTCAGGGGAAGAACAACAGATTTTCACCTTGTCAGCTCTGTGATTTGATCCAGCAACTTTTCAGTTACTGGCCGAATGCTCCTACCCACCAGGCTACCTAGTCAGATTGATGATGTTTTATTTATGGAGCCTGGTATTTCCCAGGTTATTGATAATTTTATTTCAATAAAAGTGTGTGTGTACATACAGCCATAGAAGCCGCAGAGGTAGTCAGACTGGAACCTGGTATTACCCTGTGGCGCGGAAATGTCCCAGCACCCAGCAGGAGGATTCTGTTTAATGCTCCATGTCGTTTGTTGTTTTAGGAGAGACTGGTGTCGAGGTTTTAGGCTTTAATATTGAATAATTAGTGTTAAGAAGAGGTACAGAGGAATGAGGGACTGGCTTAAAGCCATTAGCATTTGTCATAGAATTACAACATTATGTTAATCACATTACTTTTATATCAGAATGCATTTCCTATATTGGTATTCACACCGTCTGTTTTTCTTATAGGCAACAGAATAGGTTTCTTAGAACTCTTATGTGTCTGTGTGAAGAGAGAGAAGCCTCTGAGATTTAACGTTGGCATTAGATTTACGATGGCATGGTGATAAGACAGCATTCCATTCCATGATTAGTGTCTGTGTGCCTGTCTGTCAGTACCAGGGAGACCCAATCTCCAGTTTATTTAAGGAAAGGACCTAGTGTCTATGTTGCATCAGTATTTCTGTATAAGCAAGCAGTAAATGAACTAGAGACAGATATTTGGCGCCATGTAAATCTTGATGTCTGTTGCATGAGAGCAAAATGTACCTTTGTATAAATTCTCTCATCTGTGATTTGTCATGAACATCCAGGAGGATGGACTTTGATATAAAATGCTTTGGCTTAGTCCTGCTGGTTGGGCTCTCAACGAACCACCTACGGGAGGGTCGTTGACAAGCTCCATTACTGCAGTAATTAAATAATGAAGTTTGTTTTTAAGAAATCTAAAAGTCTCCTTTTGATTAGAATAACTCCACGACACATTGTTTATTGGAAATTATGATTTGCGAAAGGATTACAGGGGAGGGGAGTTCTCTGACCCCCAACATGTCATTGTGTACTGTAAATGTTACAGCTGAGCTGGGAATGTGTACATCCTTTCACACGGAAGTAGGTATCGTCTCCATCAACATCACCTCTTAAGTTTTCCTCCCCTGACTGTTGACCTGGTGGTGGAGAAAGTACAGTAATGTTTTGGGAATTCCCGCATTCCCTTTTCTCTCCTGTATAAATATACCTTAATGAGAGGGCCAGATGGATTCAAACTGCAGGCTGATGTTAAGCAACAACCCCCCCTGACCACATGAACATGCCAACTTCTACACTCTACTGTGTGGAGACGTGTATTTGTCATTTAAATACTTATTTTATGTGTATTTGAGTATTTTCAAATAATGTGGCCCTAATCAACTACTTCTATTGGAAGTATTTGAAAATATTTTCTAATACTTATTTCAAATATTATTTTCAGATCCCTGTGTTACATGCATGGGAGTATATTTGTGTCAGTGTATTTAAGTATTTTCAAATACATGCAAATACTTTCCAAGTGTATTTCCAAATACATTCCATATTTGAACTACTTGTCCCCCCCAACAAACAAAAAAATCTGAATATTTACTTCAAAATGTATGTGAAAGTAGTTGAGCTATTTGAAATAGTATTTGAACCCAGTTCTAGGTTCAAATTGCCCGCAGCATACCACCCTGCATACCACTGCTGGCTTGCTTCTGAAGCTAAGCAGGGTTGGTCCTGGTCAGTCCCTGGATGGGAGACCAGGTGCTGCTGGAAGTGGTGTTGGAGGGCCAGTAGGAGGCACTCTTTCCTCTGGTCTAAACAAAGATCCCAATGCCCCAGAGCAGTGATTGGGGACACTGCTCTGTGTAGGGTGCCGTCTTTCGGATGGGACGTTAAACGGGTGTCCTGACTCTCTGAGGTCATTAAAGATCCCATGGCACTTATCGTAAGAGTAGGGGTGTTAACCCCGGTGTCCTGGCTAAATTCCCAATCTGGCCTTCAACCATCACGGTCACCTAATAATCCCCAGTTTACAATTGGCTCATTCATCCCCCTCCTCTCCCCTGTAACTATTCCCCAGGTCGTTGCTGCAAATGAGAACGTGTTCTCAGTCAACTTACCTGGTAAAATAAAAAATAAATAAAAAATACAAGGCCCATAGGGCTCTGGTCAAAAGTAGTGCAATATGTAGGAAATAGGGTGCCATTTGGAATGGAAGTCCATGTCCATCTTCAGTGGAAAATACACTGTAGAGTATTTGTTGCCCCAGAGCAGATACGGTACATTGCTTGGTTTGAATGGAAAATAATAAATGCCTTGAAGCTGTTTCTCCTTTGATGTTTTGATGTATGTCTAGTGCTGTCAGTGGTTGTCACGGGAACACTGTAGAACTCCCTTGGTATCTGAGATGCAATAAATCTAAGAAATAACCAGCTGGTGGCTATGAACAACTTGTAATGTGCTTTAATCTCTTTACAAATGTCAAATAATTCTGTGAGAATGTGTTGATTAAAGCGACTTTGAATGTAAATATAAAAATATAAGTTGTTCCTTCATTCCTCCATTCTTTATTCAACAGCGTTAAACAGTGACTTCAGTTATACTAGACTAGTCTCCCTAGGCAGACGGGTTGCCTCCCACAATGTAAACAAGATTATCTTTATTTTTCTTATCCGATTGGCTGTTACCCATTTGACAACAAGATCCTACAAAAATTCTATGGTGGAGGTCGCTCTCATACAGGAACAATAATGGAAAACCTTATATTTGATACAGTGGAGAGGCTTTCATGAGGGATTGTAGTACAGACAGGCAGTTCACCCAGGGAGCAGAGTTCTTCACGTGTTAAAAAAGGGGAAATAGACTGCACTTGGACACACAAAACACCACACCCTATATATCAGTGAATAGGTGTGGGAAGTGCTTGACATTTTTTCTTGTAAATTAGCAGACGCTCTTATCCAGATCGACTTACAGAAGTGGTGCATACTTTTACATACTTGTTCCCTGCAGGAATCAAACCCATAGCCCTGAGCAAGTGCCTTGCTCTACCAACTGAGCTACATGGGACTTAGACAAACATAAGTGCCCGGGACTCATTTTGTGTGTACTGTTTATATTTAGGTGCAGGAACTGCAAGTATAAATTATTTCTTATTCCTTATATTAAGCAACCCAGACGTTAACAAGTTTTTTTTAGATAGCCAGGGCCACACTCCAACACTTGGACATAATTTACAAATGAAGCATTTGTGTTTAGTGAGTGTGCCAGATCAGAGGCAGTAGGGATGACCAGGGATGTTCTCTTGATAAGTGCTCTTGATAAGTGTGTTAGTTGGACCATTTTCCTGTCCTGCTAAGCCTTCAAAATGTAACGAGTACTTTTGTGTGTCGGGGAAAATGTTTGGAGTAAAAAGTACATTATTTTCTTTAGGAATGTAGTGAAGTAAAAGTAGTAAAAATATATAAATAGTCAAGTAAAGACTTAAGTAGTACTTTAAAGTATTTTTACTCAAGAACTTCACACCACTGGCAGTAGGTCCCTACAGCATGTCAGATTGCTAAAGTTTAGGTTTAATAGGATGCTACATTTATGCAAAAGTTTTTGCTTGTGTCTGTCTGTCAGGAGTGATGTGTTATCACGCTTGCTAAGTAAATACCAGAGGAAAGTGGAGAGCGCGGCTTGAGCTTTGTGTGTTGTGCACGACCTGCAGTTTCCATTAATCTGATTGGTCAAGACACACAAAGAGCCTGCAGCAGCACTCCGATGTGAAGGACAGAGCGTGAGATGACAAATCATCAGGCAAATCTGTAAAAAAACTAAAAAACATCACTTTGCCCCTGTTATTAACGCTTTGCATCATTATATTTTATTAAACTAAATCAAAAGTGGTGTGGCCATCTTGCCACACGCTTTCCAGCAGCCCTGCTGCTAATGCTTGCATGACAGACCCATACCCTTTTGTGTACAGCTAGGCTGGCTAGATGACCTGTCAAATGGCCAAAGATGGCTGCTTTTGTATTATCTCATTCTCTGTTCTTTCCACTGGTTCTTGGACAGAGTTTTGATGTATATTATAGACAGAGTGCTGGTACAAAAGGCTTTTGGGTCGGCACACATGGCCGGCACATGGCATCATCCATCCCCCCTGGGGTCTGATGGTCAGAGGCAATAGATCCAAAACCAACTAAGCTTCAGAGGCTGCTTGGACACTGTGCAGCCAGTGGGAGACAACCCACTTAAACAACACAAACACGTTGGTTTTTACAGCCAAAACAGGAAGCAATATACTGACTGTAGGGCAGGGTACAACTGATTTGAAATGCTCTCTGTAGAATGCAAACTGTCACAACACACCTAGTGGTCTGAGCTACCAATTGTTAGTAGTATTAGTTTTGACAGAAAACATTTACAGGTTATTAAATGACACATCCCCGTTACTGAACCGGATATTGGATTCATTTCTTGTCTAAAGGGCACATTCTTGTCTGCCAGTAACCATGTTTTCATACACAGTTTTTATGCGAATAAAGTCATACCTATAAAAAAGCATTTACCCGTGCTATATCGGTCCTCTAATACAGGACTAGTAAAGGCCCAGTGCACTACTTTTGTGAAAAAATGAAATGTATATTTTATTTGTAATAATATATTTGTTTATTGGAACTTTTCAGGGGATGCTGCAGCACCCTCAGCAAACATACTGCAGCTATGACCAGAGTAAGGCACATCTGCTATTTAACACCACAGTTAAAGTTGAAAATGCAATGGAAACACACTGAACATTAGATTTTCATTCAGTACATAAAAACTTAAACAAAAAATGAATTTTTTGTGCTCTATGTCATCACGCACTGATTTTGATCGGCAAAAAGTCAGTTTGGTGGAAACACACTGGTGGGAGAATGAGCATATTTTATTTATGCAGATTTTAGAATATTCACATGAAAATCTGTCACCAATTGGATGGAAACTTAGCTAGTGATGCAAATCTTCCAAATGTAGCATCACAGGAAATAATTAGTGTATACAATAAGTTTGATAGAATTTTTCTAATGTATTGAGTTTAGGGCTACAGTTGCCAGGACAATGGCTTAGACATGAAAGGTTACAGTAAACCTTTGAGATATTTATAGGAGAGATTTTAGAATAATTCATTCTCAGGTGGGACAGCTTCTGTCTTCTTGAATTTCTTCTGCAATGATATCATGTGATTAAAGCCAGATTCAAGAACATTTAAAAAATATAAATTCTTGCCTTGTGTACTCAGAAAAAGTGCAATAAACTCAGCAAAAAAAGAAACGTCCCTTTTTCAGGACCCTGTCTTTCAAAGATAATTCGTAAAAATCAAAATAATTTCACAGATCTTCATTGTAAAGGGTTTAAACACTGTTTCCATGCTTGTTCAATGAACCATAAACAATTAATGAACATGCACCTGTGGAACGGTCGTTAAGACTAACAACTTACAGACGGTAGGCAATTAAGGTCACAGTTATGAAAACTTAGGACACTAAAGAGGCCGTTCTACTGACTGAAAAAAAAGAAGAGAGAGATGCTCATCTGCGTGAACGTGCCTTAGGCATGCTGCAAGGAGGCATGAGGACTGCAGATGTGGCCAGGGAAATAAATTGCAATGTCCGTACTGTGAGACTTCTAAGACAGCACTACAGGGAGACAGGACGGACAGCTGATCGTCCTCGCCGTGGCAGACCAGGTGTAACAACACCTGCATAGGATCAGTACATCCGAACATCACACCTGCGGGACAGGTACAGGATGGCAACAACAACTGTCCGAGTTACACCAGGAACGCACAATCCCTCCATCAGTGCTCAGACTGTCCGCAATAGGCTGAGAGAGGCTGGACTGAGGGCTTGTAGGCCTGTTGTAAGGCAGGTCCTCACCAGACATCACCGGCAACAACGTCGCCTATGGGCACAAACCCACTGTCTCTGGACCAGACAGGACTGGCAAAAAGTGCTCTTCACTGACGAGTCGCGGTTTTGTCTCACCAGGGGTGATGGTCGGATTCGCGTTTATCGTTGAAGGAATGAGCATTACACCGAGGCCTGTACTCTGGAGAGGGATCGGTTTGGAGGTGGAGGGTCCGTCATGGTCTGAGGCGGTGTGTCAAAGCATGATCGGACTGAGCTTGTTGTCATTGCAGGCAATCTCAACGCTGTGCGTTACAGGGAAGACATCCTCCTCCCTCATGTGGTACCCTTCCTGCTGGCTCATCCTGACATAACCCTCCAGCATGACAATGCCACCAGCCATACTGTTCGTTCTGTGCGTGATTTCCTGCAAGACAGGAATGTCAGTGTTCTGCCATGGCCAGTGAAGAGCCCTTATCTCAATCCCATTAAGCACGTCAGGGACCTGTTGGATCGGAGGGTGAGGACTAGGGCCATTCCCCCCAGAAATGTCCGGGAACTTACAGGTGCCTTGTTGGAAGAGTGGGGTAACATCGCACAGCAAGAACTGGCAAATCTGGTGCAGTCCATGAGGAGGAGATGCACTGCAGTACTTAATGCAGCTGGTGGCCACACCAGATACTGACTGTTACTTTTGATTTTGACCCCCACCCCCCCCCCCCTTTGTTTTGGGACACATTATTCAATTTCTGTTAGTCACATGTCTGTGGAACTTGTTCAGTTTATGTCTGTTGTTGAATCTTGTTATGTTCATACAAATATTTAAGTTTGCTGAAAATAAACGCAGTTGACAGCAAGAGGACGTTTCTTTTTTTGCTGAGTTTACAATGCTTTGGCTTATGTAATCAGTATAAACCAGATCAGTTTAAGACAGACGATGGAGGTGCCTGTATGAATGGAGAGCAGGGTATATCCAGTCCCTTTACTGTTGGGGATATTGGGGATAAGAAGCCATGTTGCTTTGGTTTATGTACTCAGTAAAAGTGTTAGACAATTCTGACATCAGGCCAGGTGAAAATACTTTGATCCTTTGCTGGCACAATCTGGCTTAAGGGAAATACTAGGCTGTTCTGTCCTAGCATGTACAGTGAACCTACTTCCTGTTCAATTAAACCACTGACTTTAACAACAAACCTTAAACAAGAAGGCACAAGTTGGTCTCCTCCCTATAATTCACATTTTCTAGATT
This sequence comes from Salvelinus alpinus, assembly GCF_045679555.1. Taxonomy (NCBI): domain Eukaryota; kingdom Metazoa; phylum Chordata; class Actinopteri; order Salmoniformes; family Salmonidae; genus Salvelinus; species Salvelinus alpinus. The sequence goes on from NC_092090.1 coordinate 90,679,755, forward strand.
GACAAAATAGGTTTTATGTGACTGACGTGTTGCCATTACAACCCAGTGAATCTGGCTGAATCCAAAGGATCCACAGTAGGCTGAGTTGAGTTGAGTTTATTTTATTTTTACAGGGACAGTGCACATCAACGTTTCAGTAAAAGTGCCGGTTTTAGCCAGCCGGCTAATTTTCAACCGCAGTCCCTGGGCAGGATATTAAAAACAATTACAATATAGACAATCATTGAACAGTGAGCACACGCAGAGCAACATAGGACAAGCAAGACGTAGCATACAGACAGAGCAACATAGGACAAGCAAGACATAACATACAGACAGAGCAACATAGGACAAGCAAGACATAACATACAGACAGAGCAACATAGGACAAAAGGCAGCAAGACAAAATTCATAAAAGCAACAAAGTGTTTCCACACCTCACAAGCTACAGACAACAGACAACATGAAAAGCGGCAATACACAGCTAGGGATTATGTTCACAAATCTGATTGACCTTTAGCCATGTCTTCATGCATTTTGTGAAAGTGGGATATGTGGTGCAGTTATGTGTGTCTGATGGCAGTGTATTCCAGACATGGGAAGCTCTCACAGAGAAAGCGGATTTACTAAAGGTGCTTTTCCTTAAGGGAACTATACAGTCACCTCTCATGGCAGACCTTGTGGATCTGCTGCCGTTTGGGTTTTCTGTTTAACAAAAATACTGAGTGGAGGGGGAGCCAGGCCATTTAGGGTCTTGAATACAAGACATGCGTCGGTGTATTGCACAAGATTTTCCCAACTCAGGCGCTCATGCTTTCTGAGGATGTAACAGTGATGATGGCTATTGGGCTTCCTATCAAGCACTTTGAGAGCCTGTTTGTAGACAGACTGAATAGGTTTTAATGTTGTACAGCAAGCTTGGACCCAACTAGTCAAGCAGTATGTTAAGTGGGGGAGTATCATAGATTTTAAGTAGTCAAACAATTTCGTATAAATCGGAAATTAGCTAGGTTGAATTTGGTTATCTCAATTACCTTTTTCACATGCTTTTTAAAAGAGAGGTTGGAATCAAGTATGATGCCAAGGTACTTAAAATCAGATACCACCTGGAGCTTCTCCCCTGACACATAGACATCTGGCTCAGTAGCATCTGTTGCCCTCTTTGTGAAGAACATGCAAACAGTTTTTTTCACATTGAGATGCAAACACGAGTCACTGAGCCACTTTTTAACCTGGACCATTACAGTAGTGAGTTCTTGTGCAGCTTGTTGTTTGCTCTTTGCATGCACATATATCACTGTATCATCTGCATACATTTGAACTTCAGACCCAGTACAGACAGAAGGCAGATCATTAATGTACAGGCTGAACAGGATGGGCCCCAGTATTGACCCTTCGGGGCACGCCCACATCATAGCTAAGAGGGTGACAGCTCATTGCTCACTCTGACACGGAATTCTGCCTTCAAGGTATGATTTCATCCATCTCAAGGCATCAGGGGAAAAGTTGAACTTGGACAATTTTGTGATGAGAATCTCATGGTTAACAGTATCAAAAGTCTTCCTTAGGTCCAGAAATACAGCCCCAACAACGCCCCCTTTGTCCATCTTTTACTTCACATTTTCCAGAAGAAAGCAGTTGGCCGTTTCTGTGGAGTGTTTCGCTCTGAAGCCAAACTGCATGGAGTGTAATGTGAAGGGGCTGTTGTTGAGGTGGGCAATCAGTTGTTCTGCTACACACGTTTCAACAACCTTTGACACCACAGGTAGTATACTAATGGGCCTGTAGTTACTCACGTCAGCAGGGTCGCCCGATTTAAAGATGGCCGTTATTATGGCCGACTTCCATGCCCTTGGAAACACCCCGAGACCAATAGATGTGTTGGTGACCTTAGTAATGGGGCCAATGAGTGACTCTTTGTAGTTTTTAAGAAAGGTAGAGTCCAGCCCAAACACATCTTTGGCTTTAGAGTTCTTTAGTGAGCTAATCACCTTGTTCACCTTTGACTCAGAAACCTCCCTTATGATGAAGACATGGTTGAGTGTAATTTACTAGCACAGTACCGTGACAGAGTCAATAAAGTAGGAATTGAAGGAATTGCTATTTTGACTGCATCCTGTGTTAGATTGTTATTCACCATGATTTCTAGTCTTTTTGCAGTGCTACTATGGTCTTTCCCTGTTAACTTTTTTAGATTCTCCCAGATCAATTTAGAATTTCTCTTTGCTTCACCAATTATGTTAATAAAAAAGTTTGCCTTGGCCTGTCTGATTTCTTTCATCACCTTATTTCTCAACATGGTAAACCTACGTCTGTCATGCTCTAATTTGGATCTTAGGGCTATTTTTAGAGCATAATCTCGTTCTTTCATCAATTTCCAGATTTCTCCATTTAGCCAAGGAAGAGTGCTCTTTTGGCAAGGTTTGGATTTGATTTTCTTTAGGAAACCAGTTATTGTAGTCTGGATTGTGGATAGAAAAAAACCTGACTATCAGCTTCCACGTCTGTATAGGACAAGAGATCATTCCAGTTAATTCCCTTAATTGCGTTTTCAAAATAGTTTAATGCACTCTTAGGTATTCTTAGTGGATCCGGCTTTCTAACAGTAGAGAGGTTAAACCTGCTCTTAGACAGCTTTCTTTCAGGCGGAAAACATCTTTGATTTAGAGAAGAATTTAAAGCAGCAATCAGCAGTTGAAACAGTAACAAAGTGCATCCCTGCCCCCTGTTTTGGTAAAAGTTGAGAGATGGGGCTGGAGAAATGTAACCACTCTCAAATTAATAGACAGAGCTATGGATGCAAGGACTGACCATCCATCATATAAAAATTCTTGACTTAAACATGTTTTGAAGCTATACAGCGTTTATTTGCTTTGTTTACAAACGTTGGCGTAAAACAAGATTATATGTTGGGTTCTGATGGGGTACGACAGTTGAACTAAGCTCATGAGGCATTTTTGAGTTGTATTCTTAAAGAATCAATGGTTACATTTAATTGATTCTTAAATCCCCATCAGATGGATGTAGCAACTGCAGATTGCCCCTTTAACGCCAGAAATCTGCCCCAGCAGCCTCTGGGTTTTATGACCTAATAAGACTGATATGACTATAAAGTCTAAGGTATGCAGCCGAGTGAATGCTGGTAATGATAGAAAACACATGCCCACAACAGGCAGTCAGGTAGCAGTCAGTTAGTGGATAAGCCAGGTTTGTTGGGCGTTGCCAGCTCCTTGTAGCTACTCCCAAGGGACACAACAAGAATGGATAAGAACACATTTAAAAAAGGGCTCCTGGCAGTAAATACAAATGTAAAATCTTAATTTGATTTTCTTTTGTTGCTGAGAATGCAGGAAAAGCATAGCAGGAAAAGCAAACTTGTAGTGTATTTGAGATTTTAAAAGGCTTCCAAAGTTTCCACTTTAAAATGTCGGACCATTAATTTTAATCCACATAAGAATTCACATTTCCTGTTGCTTATTATTTTCCTGCTGTAGCAAACTGGCTCAAATGAAGATCCAAGAGAGAGAGGGAGAGAGAGAGAGAGAGAACTAGAGAACGAGAGAGAGAACTAGAGAACGAGAGAGAGAAAGGGAGAGAGAGAGAGGGACAGAGACAGGGAAAGGGAGAGAGAGAGACAGAGAGAGAGGGACAGGGAGAGGGAGAGAGAGAGACTGGCGGATGTTATGGACTGAAAGGTGAGAGGCCACATTTACCAAAAGGAGAATAAATATGAACGAGAATATGAGTGTAGCTCGAGGAACTCGGAGAACACTGTATGCTTGTCTGAGACTTCCTGAAGTGAACTACTCTACCACCACCACAGGACTAAGAATGACCATCAAGTCATGTAGGGATTTAATATTGAAACTGTTAGTGATCTTGTTTGAGAACAGCTACGCAAACAACTCATTTGTTACATGACTCAGTTTTTTAAAAAGCCACAAAGATGACAGACTTACTGTAGTGTGTGTCTGTGTGCGTGTGCGTGTGTGTGTGTGTTTGTTTGCTCTGAGGGTAGAGGGTAGTGCGTACGGCCCAGTACAGTCCTGGGGCCAAGCTTCCTGCCATTTCAGGACCTGTATACTAGGCAGAGGAAGTCCCAAAAAATTGTCAAAGACTCCAGTCACCCAAGTAATAGCTCTCTCTGCTACCGCATGGCACGCGGTACCGGAGTACCAAGTATAGGTCCAAAAGGCTCCTTAACAGTTTCTACCTCCAAGCCATAAGACTGTTGAACAATTAATCAAATTGCCACCCGGACTATTTATATAGACTGCTGCTAGTCACTTTACCCCTATGTACAAATTACGTCGACTAACCAGTACCAACGCATGTGTGTGTTGGCATGTTGTGTGTGTGTGATTGTAGTAGGAGAAGAAGAGAACAGTACAAGACAAGACATGAAACATCATTCCTCTTATCATGTGAATTTGATATTTTAAGAGCAACACTTAGTCATGTGGTATTGCTATTGTATTTTAAGTAGAAGGGAGACTTTTCCAACCCCACCTACACACAAGCTCATTCACACGCACAGACTGACCTGTTCATACCTGCTTCTGCTCAGACATGTGGCATCTTATGATTCATACCACTATTCTGACCTGTTGGCAGGCCAAAACCTCAACCCCTAATGCAGGGGGATTATACTTAAGTTTTCCCAGTACTTTTCCTTATCCAACAAATTACCCTATTAATACAACATAACGGTGTATACTACCCTACGCAATATCAGCACTTCTTCAGATGTAGGATCTTAGTTTGATCACTTTTTTGTTGCTAAGAAATTGTTGCTGATGTATAGAACAATATTTGGTTTAGATACAAATATCATGAAACCTCTTAACACAATAAATTCAGTAGGTCTTTTGATCTAACTTGCTTACCACTTTTTCCATGTGGTTTCTTCATACACACTCAATGAAATTATGACTTCTTCCTAAATATTTGGTCAAATTACAAATTTTGTGTATGGTGTCCTAGAAACAAGAGTGGCTCAACTTACCCCTTTGGCTCAGCTTACCCCACTCTCCCCTACATTATGGAAGAGTCTCCCTGATTATTACAATACACATCCAAGAATGAAATCAATGTCATGTTCAGACTTGATTTCTCACCTGTTTATTCCTCTGGTAATGCTGTTTGACCCGAGCAAACATGCACACACACACACACACACACACACACACACACACACACACACACACACACACACACACACACACACACACACACACACACACACACACACACACACACACACACACACACACACACACACACACACACACACACACACACACACACACACACACACACTACTGTAAGTCTGTCATCTTTGTGACTTGCATTTGAACTGAGTCATGTAACAAATTAGTTGTTTGCGTAGCTGTTCTCTAACAAGTTCACTAACAGTTTCAATATTAAATCATGACTTGATGATTGCATGGCTGTGTGCTCAATTTTATACACCTGTCAACAACAGTTTGGCTTTTCTTGAATAGATTTAACAAAGATTCATATTTAAAGCATTAAAATTCAATTCCCCATTTCAGCAATACCTACACTACCGGTCAGCCTACACTATACCTACACTATTCCAGATTCACCTGGAATGCTTTCCGGACGCATGCATGCTAACACGGCGCCAGGTGTATGGTGTTTCCTCCCACACATTGGTGCAGGTGGCTTCCGGGTTAAGCGGGTATTGTGTCAAGAAGCAGTGCGGCTTGGCTGGGTCGTGTTTTGGAGGACACACAGCTTTCAACCTTCGCCTCTCCCGAGTCCATACGGGAGTTGCAGGGATGGCACAAGACCAATTGGATACCACGAAATTGGGGAGAAAAAGTGGTATAAAAATAAAATAATAACGATACAGTTAGCTAGCTTGCTTAACATTGACAATATGGTCAGACTAGGTATGTTATCCATATTGATGAGGTTGTAATTGTCAAAAAAAGATTTGTTGTCATATTTTGGTTGAAAAGGTAAAGGCCAGTTGTAAAACGTCACAACTCGGCAACTCGTGTACCAACATTTTCTCTGAGTTTCCAACTTTTAATTCCAACTTGGAGGTTCATTCAAGTGAAATGTCCCACATATAACTGCGATAGCACTTGTACACGGCGTATCACAGGGTGGTAAAGCTAGCTAGTATTTTTCTCTTATAGAGAGCAATAGTAATGCAGTCTTTTTGTAAGCACTAACTCCGCACTAACTCCGCCAATGCTTATTGGCCAAAGCCTATGAGGAAATGAGTGGGACTGTGGTAAACACAGTGTCACGTTCCTGACCTGTTTTCTCTTGTTTTTGTATGTGTTTAGTTGGTCAGGGCGTGAGTTGGGGTGGGCATTCTATGTTTTGTGTTTCTATGTTGGGTGCAATGTGTTGCCTGATATGGTTCTCAATTAGGGGGCAGGTGTTTTACGTTTCCTCTGATTGAGAACCATATTAAGGTAGGCTGTTCACACTGTTTGTTTGTGGGTGGTTGTCTTCCGTGTCTGTATGTCTACCACACGGGACTGTTTCGTTTGTCGTTCGTGTATGTAGTCTGTTCCTGTTCGTGCGTTCTTCGTATATTGTAAGTTCTCAAGTCCAGGTCTGTCTACATCGTTTATTTGTTTTGTAGTTTGTTAAAGTGTTTTCGTGTTTCGTCTTTACTTTAATAAATATCATTATGTCCACATTCAACGCTGCATTTTGGTCCGACCCTTCCTCATCCGAGGAGGAGGAATTAGACAGCCGTTACAGAACCACCCACCAAACAAGGATCAAGCAGCGTGAGAGGAACCAGCAGCAGCGGCCAAAAAAACAGGACTCGTGGACTTGGGAGGAAATATTGGACGGAAAAGGTCCATGGGCACAGCCAGGAGAATATCGCCGTCCCAAAGCTGAGCTGGAGGCAGCGAAAGCAGAGAGGCGGCGATATGAGGAGGCAGCACGTAAGCGAGGCTGGAAACCCGAAAATAAACCCCAAAAATGTATTGGGGGGGGAGGATAAAAGGGAGCGTGGCGAAGTCAGGTAGGAGACCTGCGCCTACTCCCTGTACTTACCGTGGAGAGCGAGAGTACGGGCAGACACCGTGTTACGCAGTAGAGCGCATGGTGTCTCCTGTACGTGTGCATAGCCCGGTGCGGTACATACCAGCTCCTCGTATCGGCCGGGCTAGATTGAGTATTGAGCCAGGTGCCATGAAGCCGGCTCAACACGTCTGGTCTCCAGTGCGTCTCCTCGAGCCGGCATACATGGCACCAGCCTTACGCATGGTGTCCCCGGTTCGCCTACATAGCCCGGTGCGGGTTATTCCACCTCCCCGCACTGGTCGGGCGACGGGGAGCATACAACCAGGTAAGGTTGGGCAGGCTCAGTGCTCAAGGGAGCCAATACGCCTGCACGGTCCGGTATTTCCGGCGCCACCTCCCCGCCCCAGCCCAGTACCACCAGTGCCTACACCACGCAGCAGGCTTCCTGTGCGTCTCCAGAGCCCTGTTCCTCCTCCACGCACTAGCCCTGTGGTGCGTGTCTCCAGCCCATTACCACCAGTGCCTACACCACGCACCAAGCCTCCTGTGCGTCTCCAGAGTCCTGTACGCACTGTTCCTTCTCCCCGTACTCGCCCTGATGTGCGTGCCCTCAGCCCGGTAACACCAGTGCCGGTACCACGCACCAGGCCTATAGTACGCCTTGAGAGTCCAGTGTGCCCTGTTGCTGTTCCCCGCACTAGCCTGATGGTGCGTGTCCTTAGCCCGGTACCTCCAGTTCCGGTACCACGCACCAGGCCTACAGTGCGCCTCAGCCGGCCAGAGTCTGCCGTCTGCCCAGCGCTATCTGAGCCATCCGTCTGCCCAGCGCCATCTGAGCCATCCGTCTGCCCAGCACTATCTTAGCCATCCGTCTGCCCAGCGCCATCTGAGCCATCCGTCTGCCCAGCGCCATCTGAGCCATCTGTCTGCCCAGCGCCATCTGAGCCATCCGTCTGCCCAGCGCCATCTGAACCATCCGTCTGCCCCGAGCCATCTGAGCCATCCGTCTGCCCCGAGCCATCTGAGCCATCCGTCTGTCCCGACCCATTAGAGCCGCCCGTCTGTCCCGAGCCGTCAGAGCCGTTCGTCAGTCAGGAGCCGCTAGAGCCGCCAGTCAGCCAGGATCTGCCAGAGCCGCCAATCAGCCAGGATCTGCCAGAGCCGCAAATCAGCCAGGATCCGCCAGAGCCGCCAATCAGCCAGGATCCGCCAGAGCCGCCAGTGAGCAATGAGCAGCCAGAGCCGCCAGCGAGCCATGAGCAGCCAGAGCCGTCAGCGAGCCATGAGCAGCCAGAGCCGTCAGCGAGCCATGAGCAGCCAGAGCCGTCAGCGAGCCATGAGCAGCCAGAGCCGTCAGCGAGCCATGAGCAGCCAGAGCCGTCAGCGAGCCATGAGCAGCCAGAGCCGTCAGCGAGCCATGAGCAGCCAGAGCCGTCAGCGGAGGTCTTTGTGGTCACTGGAGGGCCTTGCGGCTTGTGTACTCAGTAAAAGTGTTATACAATTCTGACATCTGGTCAGATGGAAATACATTTATCAGACTACCTCCTCTGCTGGCACAATCTGGCTTAAGGGAAATGCTAGGCTGTTCTGTCCCAGCATGTACAGTGAACCTACTTCCTGTTCAATTCAACCTCTGACTTTAACAACAACCTTAAACAAGAAGGCACAAGTTGGTATCCTCCCTCTAATTTATATTTTCTAGATGACCAGAACAGGTTTCATGTGATGGACGAGTTTGCATTATAACCAAGTGAATCCTGCTGAATCCAAAGGATCCACAGTAGGCTGAAAACAACTTTGAATTATCATGTAGACTTGGTTATGTTTTTTGGATCATTGTCTTGCTGCATAACCCAGCTGTGCTTTAGCTTCAGCTCACAGACGGATGGCCTGACATTCTCCTATAGAATTCTCTGATACAGAGCAGAATTCATGGTTCCTTCTATTACAGTGCAGAACTCATGGTTCCTTCTATTAAGGCAAGTCGTACACGTCCTGAGGCAGCAAAGCATCCCCAAACCATCACACTATCACCACCATGCTTGATCATTGGTATAAGGTTATTACTGTGGAATAGAGTGTTTGGTTTTCGCCAGGCATAATGGGACACATGTCATCCAAAAAGTTAGACTTTGACTCATCTGTCCACATAACATTTTTCAAAGATTCTTGATGATCATCCAGGTGCTTCCAGGTGCTTTTTGGAACATTTGAGTCAACTTTTACGGATGAGAAAAAGTTATTTTGTTGTTTATAAACTCAGGTTCCCTTTATATAATATTAGGTTTTGGTTGAAGATCTGATAACATTCAGTAGAAAAACAAATCTACAATAGAGAAAATCGGAAAGGGGGCAAATACTTTTCACGGTACTGTACTGTATATGTCATCAGTGTATAGATTTGACTGATATCTAGTTTCCAGTATGGATATTATGGCTGTTTTTATGACGGTATCAGTGAATTATTGATATCTGGGGAATGGTGGAGTCGTGCTTCCAAGTGCTTTTTGGAAAATTTGAGTGAACATTTTGTTTTAGTGATTAAACCAAAGTTCACAACTTGAAAGAATGGTTGTGTGGTGAGGGATGTTTACAATCCAAATGAATTCACAATGACAGGTTTTGAATGAAAGACTGGCTGTGTTACAAGTTTGACCAGTTTGGAGTTTGGTACTAAGACTTGTGAAAATGTACCACATACTTGGGAAAATAGTACCAAAGCGATAAAGAAAAAAACTGTAATTGAAGTTTAAATGAATGCATGTTGATAGAATAGTGTTTTACTCTTTACACACGGAAACACGACAGGATCTCAGGTGAGTTTAAACAAAAAACTATTTTATCTTGATCTGTCAGTTAGCAGACAGTAATGTGAGAGTAGCATACATGGGAAGGAGTGTGTGTGTGTGTGTGTGTGTGCGTGTGTGTGTGTGTGTGTGTGTGTGTGTGTGTGTGTGTGTGTGTGTGTGTGTGTGTGTGTGTGTGTGTGTGTGTGTGTGTGTGTGTGTGCGTGTGTGCGTGTGTGCGTGTGTGCGTGTGTGCGTGTGTACGTGTGTACGTGCGTGCGTGCGTGCGTGCGTGCGTGCGTGCGTGCGTGCGTGCGTGCGTGCGTGTGTGTGCGTGTGGAATGAAAACAAGATACAGGACAAGACAAGACATGAAACTTCATCCCTCACATCATGTGAATTTGATATTTTAAGAGCAACACTTAGTCATGTGGTATTGTTATTGTATTTTAAGTAGAAGGGAGACTTTTCCAACCCCACCTACACACTAGCTCACTCACACGCACAGATTGACCTTTTCATACCTGCTTCTGCTCAGACATGTGGCATCTTATGATTCATACCACTATTCTGACCTGTTGGCAGGCCAAAACCTCAACCCCTAATGCAGGGGGATTATACTTAAGTTTTCCCAGTACTTTTCCTAATCCAACAAATTCCTCTATCAATACAATAGAAAAGTGTATACTAACTACGCAATATCAGTTCTTCCACAGGTGTAGGATCTTAATAATAATTTCCACTTTAAAATGTCAGACTTCATTTGCTGAATCAAACCCCTACAAAAATCTCAGAACACGCCCCCGTTCACATCAACAGGGCTGTAGTGGAGCGGGTCGAGCGTTTCACGTTCCTTGGTGTCCACATCACCAACAAACTATCATGGTCCAAACACACCAAGACAGTTGTGAAGAGGGCACAACAACCTCTTTTCTCCTTTTGGTGACTGAAAAGATTTGGCAATCAGAGCGGGTGCACCATTGAGAGCACCATCGAGAGCATCCTGACCGGTTGCATCCCCGCCTGGTATGGCAACTGCTCGGCATCCGACCGTAAGGCACTACAGAGGGTAGTGCGTACGGCCCAGTACAGTCCTGGGGCCAAGCTTCCTGCCATTTCAGGACCTGTATACTAGGCGGTGTCAGAGGAAGCCCCAAAAAATTGTCAAAGACTCCAGTCACCCAAGTAATAGCTCTCTCTGCTACCGCATGGCACGCGGTACCGGAGTACCAAGTATAGGTCCAAAAGGTTCCTTAACAGTTTCTACCTCCAAGCCATAAGACTGCTGAACAATTAATCAAATTGCCAGCCGTACTATTTATATAGACTGCTGCTAGTCACTTTACCCCTATGTACAAATTACGTCGACTAACCAGTACCAACGCACATTGACTCGGTACCAGTACTCTATGTATATAGCCTCGTTATTGTTATTTTATTGCGTTACTTTTATTTTATTTTTACTTTCGTTTATACAGTAAAACATTTCTCAACTCTATTTTTTGAACTGCATTGTTGCTTAAAGGCTTGTAAGTAAGCATTTCACGGTAATGACACTGAAACATGATCAGATGTCAGGTGTAGTTTGAACGAAAAACAACAATCTTATCTTGATCGGAAAGGCAACAGATAGTCATGCAGACAGTCCGACGTGGGAAAGGAGTGTGTGATGGGTGTGTGAGAGTGAGTGCACAGTTGCCAGGAAAGTGGCTTTGACATGAAATGTTACAGTAAATAATTGAGACATTTGATAGGATGAGTTATTTTGACTACATAGCCATAACGCATGAATTACACCTTTATAAGCATTTCGTAAACGTGTTATAACACGTCCAAACTATAAAAGTCTGATATAAAGCCTGTACTAGCTCCATTTCCCCCATTGGCCGGTATAGGCAGGTGACGTACCTTCTTCTTCTTCTTCTTCTTCTTCTTCTCGCTGAGGTCAATGGAACATGAAGATCACCACAGGGTTGAATCCTAAGGGTAAATTTGAGGGATCAAATCGTGTAGTTGAGGACTCTTTTTTAACTCATTAACAGCCCTCTTCCACATCACAATTAGGGTTAAGTTGGTCAGACCGGTCGATAATGATTCGACCTAGTAACCTTTTGGTTACTGGCCCAATGCTCTAACCGCTAGGCTACCCGCCTTTGCTATAACTGCCTTCATAAAGCAGTTATAGCAAAGCTCTTCAAATCACATTTTATTTGTCACATGGGGAGGCAGGTAGCCTAGTGGTTAGAGCGTTGGGCCAGTAACCGAAAGGTTGCTAGATTGAATCCCCGAGCTGACAAGGTAAAAAATCTGTCATTCTGCCCCTGAACAAGGCACTTAACCTAGTCTGTCATTGTAAATAAGAATTTGTTCTTAACTGACTTGCCTAGTTAAATTAAAGGTACTGCTTGCCATGCGGTAGCAGAGAGAACAGTCTATGACTAAGGTGGCTGTAGTCTTTGACAATTTTTGGGCCTTCCACTGACACCGCCTGATATAGACGTCCTGGATGGCAGGAAGCTTTGCCCCAGTGATGTACTGGGCCGTACACACTACCCTCTGTAGTGCCTTGCAGTTGGAGGCCGAGCAGTTGACATACTAGGCGGCGATGCAACCACTCAGGATGCTCTCAATGTTGCAGCTGTAGAACCTTTTGAGGATCTGAGAACCGATGCCAAATCTTTTCAGTCTCATGAGGGGGAACAGGCTATGTTGATGCCTTCTTCACGACTGTCTTAGTGTGTTTGGACCATGATAGTTTGTTGGTGATGTGGACACCAAAGAACTTGAAGCTCTCCACCTGTTCCACTACAGTCCAGTCGATGACAATGGGGGCGTGCTCAGTCCTCCTTTTCCTGTGGTCCACAATCATCTCCTTTGTCTTGGTTACGTTGAGGGAAATGTTGTTGTACTGGCACCGCACGGCCAGGTCTCTGACCTCCTCCCTATAGGCTGTCTCATCATTGTCGGTGATCACTGTTGTGTCATCTGCAAACTTGATGATGGTGTTGGAGTCATGCCTAGCCATGCAGTCATGAGTGAACAGGGAGTACAGGAGGGGACTGAGCATGCACCCCTGAGGGGCCCGCATGTTGAGGATCAGCGTGGTGGATGTGTTGTTCCCTACCCTTACCACCTGGGTGCGGCCCGTCAGGAAGTCCAGGATTCAGTTGCAGAGGGTGGTGTTTAGGCCCAGGGTCCTTAGCTTAGTGATGAGCTTTGAGGGCACTATGGTGTTGAACGCTGAGCTGTAGTCAATGAAAAGCATTTTCACGTAGATGTTCCTTTTGTCCAAGTGGGAAAGGGCAGTGTGGAATGCAATAGAGATTGCATCATCTGTGGATCTGCCTACTCTTGAGGTAGGTATCAATGAATAGCTTATTGATCGTACAGCCCTACGTACAGCCCTACGTACAGCACGTCATGTCATCACACGTCATCAGAGTGCGCAGCTGAACATTCTATGCTGAAAAACACTTGGTTTGATATTTTTGATTGAAACAAAACTGATATTCATTAAATGTGAATACAGAACTTTTTTTTCTGTGGATTACGCAACACAGTTAGCTTTTAACAGCAAGCACCGCTATTTCTTGTCCCAGAATCCTGCCTAACAAACAGGTTTAAGCCTGCTTGACAGAGATGCTAAGCTGCTAGCCATCCAGCTAACGAAGTTGGTACCAGATGAGTTTTGCAATGGAGCCCTCTTTGTCTGGAGAAATAAATGAACGGTTCCAGAGTTGGAGGAGCTGTTTCTATTACGCTCTGTTTCAGGACAACTTGGAGTTCCAATGTGGCTATTGTTTACTTGCCGGGGATTATAGGCTTGAGGTGGCTTCATTGATCATGCAGGAGTGGAATGCTTACATTTTCTACGCCGGTGGCTGGACGGCGTTCGCACTTGTTGAATGCATCTCCACCTTGTTGTTTGTCGTTATCCGACTGGCCGGAGTTGCCAGGAGCTCCCCCATCTGATAGCGGAGTCGAAGGAGCACAACAAGAGGAGAAAGACAGTCAATGATGATCACATGTCACAAGCCGTGGAAGCCGAAGACAACAACTTCCCGCAAAGCAATTTACACTACCAACGAGAGGCCCAGAGAGGATACAAACAATTAATAGTTTTGCCATCCTGGAGCCTGATCTTCCTGCACCTTCGTCGCTGGGGGTGCCTGTGTCTGCGGCCACAGTGCCTACAACTACAAATTCGAAGTCGACAACCTTCCGTCTCTGTTCTGGATCGAGCGGGACTTCTCCATCTGTCGGAGGCCTGCCACAGGTGCCGGGAGCAATGGCTCAAGTTATCCTGCCTCTCGCCCGTCCATAAAGGGTTCTCCTAATCCTGAGAAGCGTGGGAGTGGGCAAATTTCCTCGTCCTTCTCGCCAGCCTTGATTCTGGGCAGGACGACCTGACGTGATGACTCCTTGCTGTCCCCAGTCCACCTGGCCGTGCTGCTGCTCCAGTTTCAACTGTTCTGCCTGAGGCTATGGAACCCTGACCTGTTCACCGGACGTGCTACCTGTCCCAGACCTGCTGTTTTCAACTCTCTAGAGACTGCAGGAGCGGTAGAGATACTCTTAATGATTGGCTATGAAAAGCCAACTGACATTTACTCCTGAGGTGCTGCACCCTCGACAACTACTGTGATTATTATTATTTGACCATGCTGGTCATTTATGAACATTTGAACATCTTGGCCATGTTCTGTTATAATCTCCACCCGGCACAGCCAGAAGAGGACTGGCCACCCCTCATAGCCTGGTTCCTCTTTAGGTTTCTTCCTAGGTTTTGGCCTTTCTAGGGAGTTTTTCCTAGCCACCGTGCTTCTACACCTGCATTGCTTGCTGTTTGGGGTTTTAGGCTGGGTTTCTGTACAGCACTTTGAGATATAAGCTGATGTACGAAGGGCTATATAAATACATTTGATTTGATTTGATTTGCTCCTTAGTGTACTATGCCTGGAGATGGAAATTAATTATATCGTAGTCCATGTGGGTTTGAATGACATTATGAAGGGCAGTTTTGAAAAGTTGAAACTGGATTTTAAAGAGTTGATTGACTCTCTGCTAAACACTAACAAAATGCCCATCATATCTGGCCCTCTGCCATCTCTGAATCACGACATTGAATGCTTTAGCAGGATTATTTCTCTTCACAACTGGTTACGTGAATATTGCAGCTCAATAGGTGTACCTTTGTTGACAATTTCGATTACTTTTGGAAACAAAACACGTTTTATAAGGAGCATGGGATCCACCCAAATCATTTAAGATCCTGGATCCTTTCACAGCATTATAAGGCTTCATTGAGACAATGACTTATCAATGACTCAAGCCCAGTTCAGCTAATCCCTACCATTGTGACACAGAGTTGTCATGATGCTTCAGCAATTGTACATTACACCAGGGGCGTCAGTAGACACAATATAAGTAACCTAATTTATGTCCCTTTAACTGCCCTGATTGCCTCTACTGATCCTACAGCTGTTGTATGCAGTAATCATGTGCCTATGAACCAGATTTATACTGTTAGCACTAAGCCGGTGTGCCCTAGGAGGAAGTCCACTGTGAGCAGCTCACCCTGCACTAACATAAAGAACATGAGCACATCTACTGCTACTTAGCTTCCCAGTAAAGTAATGAAAGCAAGTAAGCATCCCAGAAGAAAAGTGCTCAAAATAGCCCATGTTAATATATGTAGCTTAAGAAACAAGGTTCATGAAATATAATTTGCTAGTAACAGATGACATTCATATTCTGACTATCTCTGAAACTCACTTAGATAATACCTTTGATGATACAGTGGTAGCAATACAAAGTCATAACATTTATAGAAAATATAGAAATGCCAATGGTGGAGGTGTTGCTGTTTATATTCAGAAGCACATTCCTGTCAAGATTAGAGAGGATCTCATGTCAAATACTGTTGAAGTAATATGACTACAGGTTCATCTGCCTCACCTAAAGCCCATTCTGGTGGGAAGCTGCTATAGATCACCAAGTGCTAACAGTCAGTATCTGGATATAAGGCTTTGTCTAACCATGTGTATGTGACTAATAAAATTTGATTTGATTTGATTTGATAATATGTGTGAAATGCTTGATAACGTATGTGATATCAACGGAGAGGTATATTTTATGGCTGATTTAAATATTGACTGGCTTTCATCAAGCTGCCCACTCAAGAAAAAGCTTCAAACTGTAATCAGTGCCTGCAACCTGGTTCAAGTTATCAGTCAAACTACCAGGGTAGTTACAAACAGCACAGGAATGAAATCATCAACATGTATTGATCACATCTTTACTAATGCTACAGAAATTTGCTTGAAAATAATATCCAAATCCATCAGATGTGGTGATCACAATGCAATAGCCATATCTAGGAAAGCCAAAGTTCCAAAGGTTGGGCCTAATATAGTGTATAAGAGGTCATACAATACGTTTTGTAGTGATTCCTATGTTGTTGATGTAAAGAATATCTGTTGGTTGTGATGTGTAATGAGGAGCAAACAGACACTGCACTTGACACATTTATGAAATTACTTATTCCATTTGCTAATAAGCATGCACCCAGTTAGAAAATGACTGTAATAACTGTTAAATCTCCATGGATTGATGAGCAAACTTTTGGGAAAAATTGTGTTTGACCAGATACAATGCTATTTTACAGTAAACAAATTGACAACAAACTTTCAGCATACTTATAGAGAAGGACATTCAATAAGCACAGCACTTACACAAATGACTGATGATAAAACATATTGTGGGAGCTGTTTTGTTAGATTTCAGTGCGGCCTTTGACATTATCGATCATAGTCTGCTGCTGGCAAAACTTATGTGTTATGGCTTTACACGGCCTGCTACAGTATATTGTGGATAAAGAGTTACCTGTCTAACAGAACACTGAGGGTGTTCTTTAATGGAAGCCTCTCCAACATAATCCAGGTAGAATTAGGAATTCCTCAAGGCAGCTGTCTAGGCCCATGACTTTTTTCAATCTTTATTATTATTATTTTTATACATTTTCTACCCCTTTTTCTCCCCAATTTCGTGGTATCCAGTTGGTAGTTACAGTCTTGTCTCGGGAGAGGCGAAGGTCGAGAGCCGTGCGTCCTCCGAAACACAACCCAACCAATCCGCACTGCTTTTTGACACAATGCCCACTTAACCCGGAAGCCTGCCGCACCAATGTGTCAGAGGAAACACCATACACCTAGCGACGGGGTCAGCGTGCACTGCACCTGGCATGCCACAGGAGAAGCTAGTGCGCGATCAAACAAGGACATCCCTGCCAGCCAAACCATCCCCAGTTAGTGTCAGAGTGGGTGGCAAGGAATGCATTAGTCCTAAATATTTCTAGAATTAAAAGCATTGTATTTGGGACAAATCATTCACTAAACCCTAAACCTCAACTAAATATTGTAATAAATAATGTGGAAATTGAGCAAGTTGAGGTGACTAAACTGCTTGGAGTTACCCTGGATCGTAATCTGTCATGGTCAAAACGTGCATCCACTTACATCAGTACATTTGTAACAGCCTAAACATTACGAAACTTCTATTAAATCAAATAAGCCATATTTAAATTGACACTCTCTCATAGAACTCCATTCAAAAAAGTGCTTATCTAATGCAGACAAATTTTGGGGCGGAGTAAAACCTCTCGTTTCGCCACGTCCTCTCTGCTTTAATTAGTTTTTGTTATGTGTCGGAAATGGGGAATTGAATTTGAATGCTTTGAATATGAATCTTTGTTAAATCTGTTGAAGACAGTCAACTAAAAAATGTCAATAGTATTATTCTTCAGTGATGTCCTCAGCAATTGTTTTCTGTGTCACATCTAGAACATGTAAATCAAATGTTAATATTTCCTTTAACATTCCATGTTGTGTCCATATTTTTTCTGATAAGTGAGGCATGTCCATAGATGGGTAAATAGAAATGACAGAACTGCATACATTTTAATCATTTAGCAGACGCTCTTATCCAGAGCAGTTAGAGATACGTGCCTTGCTCAAGGGCACATCAACAGATTTTTCAACTAGTCGGTTCAGGGATTCAAACCAGCAACCTTTCAGTTACTGGCCCAACACTCTTAACCACTAGACTTCCTGCTAGTGTTATAGCTCAGAGTGGCAAACTGCAGTTAATTACCATGAAGTGCTTAGCTATTAATGCTTTATGAAAGGGAAAATACATTAGACTTTACTTTGACTGCATAGAACTCATGAATAGACCTTTCATGTGTGCGTTATAGACCAGTATGACAAACGTAATTGAGATGTGCAGTAGAACTGTTAGATTTACAAAGAGTTAATATATGACCCTCAACTACACTATTTCATCCATAAAATGTACATTTACGATCCAACCCTGTGGGTATCTTGATGTACCATTGACCTCAGTGAGACGTAGAAGGTAAGTCAAGGGCTTATAACATCATTTTAAAAATGTGGTTTGGCCTTTAAGTACACTACCGTTCAAAAGTTTGGGGTCACTTAGAAATGTCCTTGTTTTTGAAAGAAAAGCACATTCTTTTGTCCATTAAAATAACCTCAAATTGATCAGAAATACAGTGTAGACATTGTTAATGTTGTAAATAACTTTTGTAACTGGAAACTGACAATTTTTTATAGAATATCTATATAGGCGAACAGAGGCCCGTTATCAGCAACCATCACTCCTGTGTTCCAATGGCACATTGTGTTAGCTAATCCAAGTTTATCATTTCAAAGGGCTAATTGATCTTTAGAAAACCCTTTTGCAATTATGTTAGCACAGCTGAAAACTGTTGTTCTGATTAAAGAAGCAATAAAACTAGTTACTAGACTAGTTGAGTATCTGGACCATCAGCATTTGTGGGTTCGATTACAGGCTCAAAATGGTCAGAAACAAAGAACTTTCTTCTGAAACTCGTCAGTCTATTCATGTTCTGAGAAATTAAGACTATTCCATGCGAGAACCTGAAGATCTCGTACAACACTGTGTACTACTCCCTTCACCGAACAGAGCAAACTGGCTCTAACCAGAATAGAAAGAGGAGTGGGAGGCCCCGGTGCACAACTGAGCAAGAGGACAAGTACATTAGTGTCTAGTTTGAGAAACAGACGCCTCACAAGTCCTCAACTGGCAGCGTCATTAAATAATTTAAAAAAAGAAAAGTCCTCTCACTGTCAACTGCGTACATTTTCAGCAAACTTAACATGAGTAAATATTTATATGGACATAACAAGATTCAACAACTCAGACATAAAATTAACAAGTACAACAGACATGTGACTAACAGAAATTGAATAATGTGTCCCTGAACAAAGGGAGGGTCCAAATCTAAAGTAACAGTCAGTATCTGGTGTGGCCACCAGCTGCATTAAGCACTGCAGTGCATCTCTTCATTATGGACTGCACCAGATTTGCCAGTTCTTGCTGTGAGATGTTACCCCACTCTTCCGCCGTGGCACCTGCAAGTTACCGGACATTTCTGGGGGGAATGGCCCTAGCCCTCACCCTCCGATCCAACAGGTCCCAGACGTGCTCAATGGGATCAAGATCCGGGCTCTTCGCTGGCCATGGAAGAACACTGACATTCCTGTCTTGCAGGAAATCACTCACAGAACAAGCAATATGGCTGGTGGCATTGTCATGCTGGAGGGTCATGTTAGGATGAGCCTGCAGGAAGGGTACCGCATGAGGGAGGAGGATGTCTTCCCTGTAACGCACAGCGTTGAGATTGCCTGCAGTGACAACAAGCTCAGTCCGATGATGCTGTGACACATCGCCCCCAGACCATGACGGACCTTCCACCTCCAAATCGATCCTGCTCCAGAGTACAGGCCTCGGTGTAACGCTCATTCCTTCGACGATAAACGTGAATCCGACCATCACCCCTGGTGAGACAAAACCGAGACTCGTCAGTGAAGAGCACTTTTTGCCAGTCCTGTCTGGTCCAGCGAAGTTGGGTTTGTACCCAGGCAACGTTGTTGCCGGTGATGTCTGGTGAGGACCTGCCTTACAACAGGCCTACAAGCCCTCATTCCAGCCTCTCTCAGCCTATTGCGGACAGTCTGAGCACTGATGGAGGGATTGTGCGTTCCTGGTGTAACACGGGCAGTTGTTGTTGCCATTATGTACCTGTCCCGCAGGTGTGATGTTCGGATGTACCGATCCTGTGCAGGTGTTGTTACACGTGGTCTGCCACTGCGAGAACAATCAGCTGTCCATTCTGTCTCCCTGTAGCGCTGTCTTAGGCGTCTCACAGTACGGACATTGCAATTTATTGCCCTGGCCACATCTGCAGTCCTCATGCTTCCTTGCAGCATGCCTAAGGCATGTTCAGGCAGAAGAGCAGGGACCCTGGGTATCTTTCTTTTGGTGTTTTTCAGAGTCAGTAGAAAGGCCTCTTTAGTGTCCTAAGTTTTCATAACTGTGACCTTAATTGCCTACTGTGTGTAAACTGTTAGTGTCTTAACAACTGTTCCACAGGTGCATGTTCATTAATTGTTTATGGTTCATTGAACAAGCATGGAAAACTGTGTTAAAACCCTTTACAATGAAGATCTGTGAATTCTTTTTGATTTTTATGAATTATCTTTGAAAGACAGGGTCCTGAAAAAGGGACGTTTATTTTTTTGCTGAGTTTACATTTAACATTTACATTTAAGTCATTTAGCAGACGCTCTTATCCAGAGCGACTTACAAATTGGTGCATTCACCTTATGATATCCAGTGGAACAGCCACTTTACAATAGTGCATCTAACTCTTTTAAGGGGGAGGGGGGGGTTAGAAGGATTACTATATCCTATCCTAGGTATTCCTTAAAGAGGTGGGGTTTCAGGTGTCTCCGGAAGGTGGTGATTGACTCCGCTGACCTGGCGTCGTGAGGGAGTTTGTTCCACCATTGGGGTACCAGAGCAGCGAACAGTTTTGACTGGGCTGAGCGGGAACTGTACTTCCTCAGAGGTAGGGAGGCGAGCAGGCCAGAGGTGGATGAACGCAGTGCCCTTGTTTGGGTGTAGTGCCTGATCAGAGCCTGAAGGTACGGAGGTGCCGTTCCCCTCACAGCTCCGTAGGCAAGCACCATGGTCTTGTAGCGGATGCGAGCTTCAACTGGAAGCCAGTGGAAAGAGCGGAGGAGCGGGGTGACGTGAGAGAACTTGGGAAGGTTGAACACCAGACGGGCTGCGGCGTTCTGGATGAGTTGTAGGGGTTTAATAGCACAGGCAGGGAGCCCAGCCAACAGCGAGTTGCAGTAGTCCAGACGGGAGATGACAAGTGCCTGGATTAGGACCTGCGCTGCTTCCTGTGTGAGGCAGGGTCGTACTCTGCGAATGTTGTAGAGCATGAACCTACAGGAACGGGTCACCGCCTTGATGTGAGTTGAGAACGACGGGGTGTTGTCCAGGATCATGCCAAGGTTCTTAGCACTCTGGGAGGAGGACACAATGGAGTTGTCAACCGTGATGGCGAGATCATGGAACGGGCAGTCCTTCCCCGGGAGGAAGAGCAGCTCCGTCTTGCCGAGGTTCAGCTTGAGGTGGTGATCCGTCATCCACACTGATATGTCTGCCAGACATGCAGAGATGCGATTCGCCACCTGGTTATCAGAGGGGGGAAAGGAGAAGATTAATTGTGTGTCGTCTGCATAGCAATGATAGGAGAGACCATGTGAGGATATGACAGAGCCAAGTGACTTGGTGTATAGCGAGAATAGGAGAGGACCTAGAACAGAGCCCTGGGGGACACCAGTGGTGAGAGCACGTGGTGCGGAGACAGATTCTCGCCACGCCACCTGGTAGGAGCGACCTGTCAGGTAGGACGCAATCCAAGCGTGGGCCGCGCCGGAGATGCCCAGCTCGGAGAGGGTGGAGAGGAGGATCTGATGGTTCACAGTATCAAAGGCAGCCGATAGGTCTAGAAGGATGAGAGCAGAGGAGAGAGAGTTAGCTTTAGCAGTGCGGAGCGCCTCCGTGACACAGAGAAGAGCAGTCTCAGTTGAATGACTAGTCTTGAAACCTGACTGATTTGGATCAAGAAGGTCATTCTGAGAGAGATAGCAGGAGAGCTGGCCAAGGACGGCACGTTCAAGAGTTTTGGAGAGAAAAGAAAGAAGGGATACTGGTCTGTAGTTGTTGACATCGGAGAGATCGAGTGTAGGTTTTTTCAGAAGGGGTGCAACTCTCGCTCTCTTGAAGACGGAAGGGACGTAGCCAGCGGTCAAGGATGAGTTGATGAGCGAGGTGAGGTAAGGGAGAAGGTCTCCGGAAATGGTCTGGAGAAGAGAGGAGGGGATAGGGTCAAGCGGGCAGGTTGTTGGGCGGCCGGCCGTCACAAGACGCGAGTTTAGTACCCGCAAAACACCAGTCTCAACGTCAACCGTGAAGAGGCGACTCCGGGATGCTGGTCTTCTAGATGCTGGCCTTCACTACATGACCAAATGTATGTGGACAGCTCGTTGAACATCTCATTCCAAAATCATGGGCATTAATATGGAGTTGGTCCCCCCTTTGCTTCTTTAACAGTCTCCACTCTTCTGTGAAGGCTTTTCGCTTTCTACTAGATGTTGGAACATTGCTTGCTTCAGTTCAGCCACAAGAGCATTAGTGAGGTCGGGCAGTGATGTTGGGCGATTAGGCCTGGCTCGCAGTCGGGGTTCCAATTCATCCCAATGGTGTTCGATGGGGTTGAGGTCAGGGCTCTGTGAAGGCTAGTCAAGTTTTTCCACACCGATCTCAACAAACCAATTCTGTATGGACCTCGCTTTGTCCACAGGTTTATTGTCATGCTGAAACAGGAACGGGCCTTCCCCAAAAGTTAAAAGCACAAAGTCATCTAGAATACCATTGTATGCTGTAGCGTTAAGATTTCCCTACACCGGAACTAAGGGGCATACCGTGAAAAACAGCCCCAGACCATTATTCCTCCTCCACCAAACTTTACAGTTTGGCATCTTCCAGACCCAGATTTGTCTGTCAGACCTATCCAGAGTCTTTACACCACTCCAGCCGACGCTTCGCATTGCTGAAGCTCCCGTTGAACAATTATTGTGCTGACGTTGCGTCCAGAGGCAGTTTGGAACACAGTATTGAGTGTTGCAACCAAGGACAGAGGATTTTTATGCGCTACGCGCTTCAGCACTCGGCAGTTCCGTTCTGTGAGATTGTGTGGCCTACAAATTTGCGGCTGATCTGTGTGCTCTATTTTATACAACTTTCAGCAACAGATGTGTCTGAAGTAGCTGAATCCACTCATTTGAATGGGTGTCCACATACTTTTGTATATATAGTGTAATGTCTTGCATCCTAGACACAGTTCCTCATCTGCTTGCATGCGCCTCCTCTATCAAGGTGTTTTAGTACTTCCCTTATGAACTATGCTTTTCCGCACGCTAAGTATATCACAGATCAATATAGTCTACCAATCGAAGAGGCTATTCTCATTGATTAACATTATTTAAGGAAATGCAGCGCAGCAAGATTTCAATTTACATAATGTGTACATAAACTTTTCAATTGACATTATATCCTTGTCTTACTTTTCGTTGTGGCTGGCAAAGTGACATTATATCCTTGTCTTACTTTTCGTTGTGGCTGGCAAAGTGACATTATATCCTCGTCTTACTTTTCGTTGTGGCTGGCAAAGTGACATTATATCCTTGTCTTACTTTTCGTTGTGGCTGGCAAAGTGACATTATATCCTGTCTTACTTTTCGTTGTGGCTGGCAAAGTGACATTATATCCTTGTCTTACTTTTCGTTGTGGCTGGCAAAGTGACATTATATCCTTGTCTTACTTTTCGTTGTGGCTGGCAAAGTGACATTCTTGATCTGCAGCTCCAAATGTACCGTAAAAATCACTATCACAGTAGCCAGTAAGCTTGCAAACGAATCAACAATGCAAGCAACTTTTACTCTCAAATATATTAGCTAGCTACACTCTTGAATAATGCAACAATTCACAAGCCTGTGCAAACAAGTAAGAGGTTTATTTTCTTGTTCCTACACACATTGAGCTTGCAAGACAATAATACAGGTAGATAGCTATGCTGGCTAGTAACATTAGCATATCAAACATGAACGTTTAGCTACCCCTCTCATAGGAGTAAACAAGTACATTTTCAGTGTATTAAAGTTACTTTAGAACAAACTAGGCTTTATTTTATCAATACCATGAAGTCATTATAATGGGGTAAACGCTAAATTGCAACTGAAAACATTGATACCCTGGTGAGTGGTTTCCACTAACCTCTATACCCACAAAGTCAGATTCTACAGCCACAAAGTTAAAATTGGAAGAATATTATTATTCTTTTTTTGTTTTTTTGTCTTCATTTAAGGTTAGGGTTAGGCATAAGTAATTAGTATAGTAATTAATGTAGTGTTTTTTCGTTGGAGTTCTCTTTCTGTCTTCTGCAACTTGATTTTAATCAAACTTTATTGGATAAATGTAAAGAAGAAAAATAAAGAAGAAAACATGTAAAAGAGGAGGGAGGGGTTCGGTAGGGGATACAGACCCGGTTTAGGGTAAGGTTTAGGGGGTAGGGTTAGGAATAGGATACAGACCCGGTTTAGGGTAAGGTTTAGGGGGTAGGGTTAGGAATAGGATACAGACCCGGTTTAGGGTAAGGTTTAGGGGGTAGGGTTAGGAATAGGATACAGACCCGGTTTAGGGTAAGGTTTAGGGGGTAGGGTTAGGAATAGGATACAGACCCGGTTTAGGGTAAGGTTTAGGGGGTAGGGTTAGGAATAGGATACAGACCCGGTTTAGGGTAAGGTTTAGGGGGTAGGGTTAGGAATAGGATACAGACCCGGTTTAGGGTAAGGTTTAGGGGGTAGGGTTAGGAATAGGATACAGACCCGGTTTAGGGTAAGGTTTAGGGGGTAGGGTTAGGAATAGGATACAGACCCGGTTTAGGGTAAGGTTTAGGGGGTAGGGTTAGGAATAGGATACAGACCCGGTTTAGGGTAAGGTTTAGGGGGTAGGGTTAGGAATAGGATACAGACCCGGTTTAGGGTAAGGTTTAGGGGGTAGGGTTAGGAATAGGATACAGACCCGGTTTAGGGTAAGGTTTAGGGGGTAGGGTTAGGAATAGGATACAGACCCGGTTTAGGGTAAGGTTTAGGGGGTAGGGTTAGGAATAGGATACAGACCCGGTTTAGGGTAAGGTTTAGGGGGTAGGGTTAGGAATAGGATACAGACCCGGTTTAGGGTAAGGTTTAGGGGGTAGGGTTAGGAATAGGATACAGACCCGGTTTAGGGTAAGGTTTAGGGGGTAGGGTTAGGAATAGGATACAGACCCGGTTTAGGGTAAGGTTTAGGGGGTAGGGTTAGGAATAGGATACAGACCCGGTTTAGGGTAAGGTTTAGGGGGTAGGGTTAGGAATAGGATACAGACCCGGTTTAGGGTAAGGTTTAGGGGGTAGGGTTAGGAATAGGATACAGACCCGGTTTAGGGTAAGGTTTAGGGGGTAGGGTTAGGAATAGGATACAGACCCGGTTTAGGGTAAGGTTTAGGGGGTAGGGTTAGGAATAGGATACAGACCCGGTTTAGGGTAAGGTTTAGGGGGTAGGGTTAGGAATAGGATACAGACCCGGTTTAGGGTAAGGTTTAGGGGGTAGGGTTAGGAATAGGATACAGACCCGGTTTAGGGTAAGGTTTAGGGGGTAGGGTTAGGAATAGGATACAGACCCGGTTTAGGGTAAGGTTTAGGGGGTAGGGTTAGGAATAGGATACAGACCCGGTTTAGGGTAAGGTTTAGGGGGTAGGGTTAGGAATAGGATACAGACCCGGTTTAGGGTAAGGTTTAGGGGGTAGGGTTAGGAATAGGATACAGACCCGGTTTAGGGTAAGGTTTAGGGGGTAGGGTTAGGAATAGGATACAGACCCGGTTTAGGGTAAGGTTTAGGGGGTAGGGTTAGGAATAGGATACAGACCCGGTTTAGGGTAAGGTTTAGGGGGTAGGGTTAGGAATAGGATACAGACCCGGTTTAGGGTAAGGTTTAGGGGGTAGGGTTAGGAATAGGATACAGACCCGGTTTAGGGTAAGGTTTAGGGGGTAGGGTTAGGAATAGGATACAGACCCGGTTTAGGGTAAGGTTTAGGGGGTAGGGTTAGGAATAGGATACAGACCCGGTTTAGGGTAAGGTTTAGGGGGTAGGGTTAGGAATAGGATACAGACCCGGTTTAGGGTAACGGTTTAGGGGGTAGGGTTAGGAATAGGATACAGACCCGGTTTAGGGTAACGGTTTAGGGGGTAGGGTTAGGAATAGGATACAGACCCGGTTTAGGGTAAGGTTTAGGGGGTAGGGTTAGGAATAGGATACAGACCCGGTTTAGGGTAAGGTTTAGGGGGTAGGGTTAGGAATAGGATACAGACCCGGTTTAGGGTAAGGTTTAGGGGGTAGGGTTAGGAATAGGATACAGACCCGGTTTAGGGTAAGGTTTAGGGGGTAGGGTTAGGAATAGGATACAGACCCGGTTTAGGGTAAGGTTTAGGGGGTAGGGTTAGGAATAGGATACAGACCCGGTTTAGGGTAAGGTTTAGGGGGTAGGGTTAGGAATAGGATACAGACCCGGTTTAGGGTAAGGTTTAGGGGGTAGGGTTAGGAATAGGATACAGACCCGGTTTAGGGTAAGGTTTAGGGGGTAGGGTTAGGAATAGGATACAGACCCGGTTTAGGGTAAGGTTTAGGGGGTAGGGTTAGGAATAGGATACAGACCCGGTTTAGGGTAAGGTTTAGGGGGTAGGGTTAGGAATAGGATACAGACCCGGTTTAGGGTAAGGTTTAGGGGGTAGGGTTAGGAATAGGATACAGACCCGGTTTAGGGTAAGGTTTAGGGGGTAGGGTTAGGAATAGGATACAGACCCGGTTTAGGGTAAGGTTTAGGGGGTAGGGTTAGGAATAGGATACAGACCCGGTTTAGGGTAAGGTTTAGGGGGTAGGGTTAGGAATAGGATACAGACCCGGTTTAGGGTAAGGTTTAGGGGGTAGGGTTAGGAATAGGATACAGACCCGGTTTAGGGTAAGGTTTAGGGGGTAGGGTTAGGAATAGGATACAGACCCGGTTTAGGGTAACGGTTTAGGGGGTAGGGTTAGGAATAGGATACAGACCCGGTTTAGGGTAACGGTTTAGGGGGTAGGGTTAGGAATAGGATACAGACCCGGTTTAGGGTAAGGTTTAGGGGGTAGGGTTAGGAATAGGATACAGACCCGGTTTAGGGTAAGGTTTAGGGGGTAGGGTTAGGAATAGGATACAGACCCGGTTTAGGGTAAGGTTTAGGGGGTAGGGTTAGGAATAGGATACAGACCCGGTTTAGGGTAAGGTTTAGGGGGTAGGGTTAGGAATAGGATACAGACCCGGTTTAGGGTAAGGTTTAGGGGGTAGGGTTAGGAATAGGATACAGACCCGGTTTAGGGTAAGGTTTAGGGGGTAGGGTTAGGAATAGGATACAGACCCGGTTTAGGGTAAGGTTTAGGGGGTAGGGTTAGGAATAGGATACAGACCCGGTTTAGGGTAAGGTTTAGGGGGTAGGGTTAGGAATAGGATACAGACCCGGTTTAGGGTAAGGTTTAGGGGGTAGGGTTAGGAATAGGATACAGACCCGGTTTAGGGTAAGGTTTAGGGGGTAGGGTTAGGAATAGGATACAGACCCGGTTTAGGGTAAGGTTTAGGGGGTAGGGTTAGGAATAGGATACAGACCCGGTTTAGGGTAAGGTTTAGGGGGTAGGGTTAGGAATAGGATACAGACCCGGTTTAGGGTAAGGTTTAGGGGGTAGGGTTAGGAATAGGATACAGACCCGGTTTAGGGTAAGGTTTAGGGGGTAGGGTTAGGAATAGGATACAGACCCGGTTTAGGGTAAGGTTTAGGGGGTAGGGTTAGGAATAGGATACAGACCCGGTTTAGGGTAAGGTTTAGGGGGTAGGGTTAGGAATAGGATACAGACCCGGTTTAGGGTAAGGTTTAGGGGGTAGGGTTAGGAATAGGATACAGACCCGGTTTAGGGTAAGGTTTAGGGGGTAGGGTTAGGAATAGGATACAGACCCGGTTTAGGGTAAGGTTTAGGGGGTAGGGTTAGGAATAGGATACAGACCCGGTTTAGGGTAAGGTTTAGGGGGTAGGGTTAGGAATAGGATACAGACCCGGTTTAGGGTAAGGTTTAGGGGGTAGGGTTAGGAATAGGATACAGACCCGGTTTAGGGTAACGGTTTGGGTTGGGGGAGGGATTTAATATCTTTATTAGAAATAGAAAATATGGCCTCCCGAGTGACGCAGCGTTCTAAGGCACTGCTGCGGTCTAAGGCACTGCTGCGGTCTAAGGCACTGCAGCGGTCTAAGGCACTGCTGCGGTCTAAGGCACTGCAGCGGTCTAAGGTACTGCTGCGGTCTAAGGCACTGCTGCGGTCTAAGGCACTGCTGCGGTCTAAGGCACTGCTGCGGTCTAAGGCACTGCTGCGGTCTAAGGCACTACTGCGGTCTAAGGCACTACTGCGGTCTAAGGCACTTCTGCGGTCTAAGGCACTGCTGCGGTCTAAGGCACTACTGCGGTCTAAGGCACTGCAGCGGTCTAAGGCACTGCAGCGGTCTAAGGCACTGCTGCGGTCTAAGGCAGTGCAGCAGTCTAAGGCACTGCTGCGGTCTAAGGCACTGCTGCGGTCTAAGGCACTGCTGCGGTCTAAGGCACTGCTGCGGTCTAAGGCACTTCTGCGGTCTAAGGCAATGCTAGAGGCATCCCTATAGATCCGGGTTCAATTGTGGGCTGTATCACATCTGGCTGTGAGTCCCATACCGAGGTGCACAATTGGCCCAGCGTCGTCCGGGTTAGTGGAGGGTTTGGCCGGGGGTGCTTTATTTGGCTCAACGCGCTCTAGCGATTCCTTGTGGCGGGCCGGGCGCCTGCAGGCTGACCTCAGTCGTCAGGTGAACGGTGTTTCCTCCGACACATTGGTCCGGCTGGCGTCCGGATTAAGCAGGCGGGTGTTAAGAAGCGCCGTTTGGCGGGTCATGTTTCGGAGGACACATGACTCAACTATCGCCTCCCGAGCCCGTTGGGGAGTTGCAGTGATGAGACAAGACTGAAAATGGGGACAAAAAGAGGGTAAAATACCAAAAAATAAATAAGATAAATAAATAGGAGATGCTCTTCAGGATGCTGGGAGGGTGTGGTGCTCTGTGATTGTGAGTAGTTGGTTGAGTGGTTGTGGATGTTGTTGGTCTTGGTTGTGTTTGTGTTTAAACTGTTCAACAGGATTACACACAGGTCTTCTCCAGAGCAGCAACACAGCGGGTACACTGCGGTTCGGATCTCAGGTCAGTATTCGGGTAAGTATTGGTGTAGGTTTTCCTGTTTAAGGCTATTCTGACTAAGTATGCATTTTTTAATATATATATATATATATATATATATATATATATATATATATATATATATATATATATATATGTATATATTTTTATAATAAGTCACTGCAGGTAGGTATGCATGTTTTAAATGAATATGATTGAGAATCCACTCTGGGTCGGTATGCATGTATTAAAAGTTCACTCCAGGTACATACACTCTTAGAAAAAAAGAGTTCCGAAAGGGTTCTTCGGCTGTCCTCATAGGAGAACCCTTTTTGTTTATTGGTAGAAGCCTTTATGGTTCCAGGTAGAACCCTCTCTATGGAAAGGGTTCTACATGGAAACCAAAATGGTTCTACCTGGAATTAAAAGGGTTCTACTTGGAACCAAAAAGGGTACTTCAAAGGGTTCTCCTATGAGGACAGCCAAAGAACCCTTTTAGGTTTTAGCATCTTTTTTTGTGTTTGCATTTTCAGTGTAGAGTGTTCTTTAAAGCTGGCTGCCTCTGTGCTCCTCCATAAGGGGATACAGATAAAATACCAGTGGGAGTAAAAGCAGCTGTTTAAAAGTGGTTAAAAGTTATGACATGTAATAACACAATAATAACATGATAATGTGTTAAAAGGCATGACACTTGTTAGATCCACTTAAAATGTTATGGATAAAAAAAACAGTAAAAAAAAAACATTTTAAAAATGGATAAAAGTGATGAAACAATAATAGCGCGAATTGTTAGATACTACTGCACTGTTGGAGCTAGGAACACAAGCATTTCACTACACCCGCAATAACATCTGCTAAATGTGTGTATGTAACCAATAAAATGTGATTAAAAAAAATGTGATTGGATTTGATGTTTTAATGATTAATGATTTGATGATTAAAACTCAGGAAAAAATACCTTAATATTTTAAAAGGGCGGCGAGGGTGCTGCTTGCTAAGACTCTGGGAGGGTTTTGTTGTTCCTCTTGAATCATCAATTTCAAAGTTTCAGCTAAGCTAATGACAAACTTCCACCCTAGAACAGCCATCCTCTCGTCTGTGGTCATTAGCCATGACAGTCCATGTGAGAATTGATTATTTGTCTGTTTCGGGAGCCTACGTTTCTCACTCATGGGTGGCACAAATTGGGGTATGGGGGAGGGAAATGGTCAGGGTATATGCAAATTATTACGTAGTGTCTTGAAACAGGCAGGGAGAGTGAGCTCGTCCATGGTGGTCTGCGAACCCACAACCTTCTGGCCCTTAGCCCTGCTTGGCATGGACTCAAAACCACAAAACCATGCTGGGGCAAAGTTGATATACACATTTATAAACACAGTATCGCTACAGTTATAGTTATTTGTGGTTATTAATTTTTGTTGTTGAGTTAATTGAATGAGGGGGGAGGGTGTGGCCATTTTTTTAAGGTACAAGTACAAGGGTGGGTGTGCATGAGTGTGTGTGTGTGCGTGCGTGTGTGGAGAAGGAGAAGAGAACAGGACAAAACATGAAACCTCATATCATGAACCATATTTAAACCATAACATAACTTTATTATAATGATAGTACAAAAAAATATTCCTGACCCAACTAACAATATACCAAAGGCCTTAGGGCACAGGCATTAGAACCCTAGCAACGTGTTACTGACACAAGGCACATATGGCAGTGGTGTTATTGACAGGTTTAAATACTGCAAATAATTACAAGCAAAAAGTGTTGGCAATCAAACCCAATGAACTCAATGAATCAAATCAATGAATCTCAAATGTTTTCATATGGTGAGAAACCCAAGAGGTTTGGCTGATGAAGGAAAGGAGAACAGTGGTTTTCATCACTCCAATGAGAGGTCAGAAGGCTGTGTTGACATGAAACAATCAAAGTATACTGCTTGAACACTTCATAGCTAGCTAGTTGTTAACTCTCTGAACAATAAGATATACAGAGTGGATTGTTTTCTGGTTGTAGTCTTGTTACCTTGCCAACAGATAGACAGTATACAGTCTGTATTACATGTAATGACATAACAAGCATTAATCAAAAGTCGTTATCACACTACTTATCCCATAGACAGGTGTTCTCTTTCCACTGACCAGGAAAACATCTGGTTAAATTCAACCTACGTTCACTGTTTGAAGGTATTCGTTCAATTTCCGTAACAAGAAAAAGCAGGCATTTCCTTGTGAGAGGAATGTTGACATTGACATTTTAGAAATTCCAGTACTCTGGTCGTGGCACATCAGAGGAGGCTGGTGGGAGGAGCTATAGACGAACGGGATCATTGTAATGGCTGGAATGGTATTACTGGAAGGGAGTCAACTACATGTAGTTTTCATATGTTTGATGTGTTGGATATCGTTCCATTAATTCCATTCCAGCCATTACAATGAGCCCATCCTCCTATAAGTCCTCCCAGCAGCCTCCTCTGAGACACATACAATCAGTATAAAACATAGAAAACATTTCAAACAGTAGCCCTAAAGATATTAGGATATAAACTTCCATTGCTTCTAAACGTTTAGAATTAATATAATTCTGTTTGAGTCATGACATTCACCCTTTTTACTTAAGGACACGATTAAGCTGCAATGTAAGACAAAGGAAGCCTAAAGCTAAATATACTGTAGCGATGCTAATGCTATGGAAAAGACTGCGGTCCATTGTGCGTGTGTGCTGTATTTGTCTCCTTACAGACACACAGCTGTCAGAGTCAAGGATGATGAGGGACCCACCGGCCCTCCAGGAGACCGTACCCCCCACTGGGACTCGCTTTAGGGGTACAGGATGCTTGTAGTGGTGGGGTTGGTAGTGGTGGTGGTGATGGTGGTAGTAGTGGTGGTGATGGTGGTAGTAGTAGTGGTGATGGTGGTAGTAGTAGTGGTGGTGGTGATGGTGGTAGTAGTAGTGGTGGTGATGGTGGTAGTAGTAGTGGTGATGGTGGTAGTAGTAGTGGTGGTGGTGATGGTGGTAGTAGTAGTGGTGGTGGTGGTGGTAGTAGTAGTGGTGGTGGTGGTAGTAGTAGTGATGGTGGTGGTGATGGTGGTAGTAGTAGTGGTGGTGATGGTGGTGGTGGTGGTAGTAGTAGTGTTAGTAGTAGTGGTGGTGGTGATGGTAGTCGTGGGGAGTGAAGGCTGCTGGAGAGTGGTAGGTTAAGAGACTCATACCATCTCTTCCTTTAGGGCATCCTTTTTGGTGATATTAGTGAGTCTGACTCTGACTTCCTCTTTCTCCTCGTCCTCCCTCCTCTTCTTGTCGCGAGCCTCTCCCTCTTGATGGTAGCCCACCATCAGCTGGTAGACTATCACCCCGAAGGTGGAGCCTATAAACGGGGCAAAGATGGGCACCAGGAACCAGCACTTACCGGCACTGTGAGAGAGAGAGAGAGAGAGAGAAAGAGAGAGAGAGAGAGAGAGAGAGAGAGAGAGAGAGAGAGAGAGAGAGAGAGAGAGAGAGTAGCAAAGACATTGAGTACACAAGAGAGAGGAGAAAGATATATTCTTAATCTTGGCATCCTCTTTTATCTGTTTGATCTATCATTAACAGCTCCCATTTTGTCTCATCTGCATATCAATAACGCACAAAGCCCGAACCAGGACATTCAACAGAGGGGTAGACGTATAGTGCTAGGATACATAAGAAGAGGTGTGAAGACAAGCAGAGAGATGAGGAGGCAACTAGAATAATGTAGAAAGGTGTACAGGATTGTGGGAGGACTCACGTGAAGACCTCGGTGCCCCAGCCTGCCAGGGAGGTGAAGAGACGAGGCCCCAGGTCCCTGGCAGGATTGACGGCGTAGCCGGAGTTGAAGCCCATGGACAGGCCAATGACCAGCACCACGAAGCCCACCGTGAAGGCCTCCAGGCCCTGGGGGATGGGGTTGTTGTAGGGGTCTACGATTGCCAGGATACACACGACCAACGCTGCCGTGCCAATCACCTGAGACAGAGACACTTCCATTAACATGGAGAATTCCCAATATACTAGTAGTTCTGTTCCTTGACCTAATCAGTTTGGGGGTTGTATGCAGAAGGAAGATGCTAACCTGGTCAAAGAAGCCATTGAGCAGGTTGAGATGTTCCCCAGGGTAGGTGGCGAAGATGCCAGCGGTGGCGTTGGGCCCGGTAACAATGAGCTTTCCAGCAAAGCCCCACAGAGCGTCTGAGAGGAGATTACACACAGACAAACATCATGAGATAACATCAACTGTAACAAGGTGTTACACTGATTCGTCCAATGGATGCATCAGTTCCATCCCTGGACATGTCCGAGGACTCACCAAAGTACAGACCAAAGATGATCCCGGAGCCCAGGAAAGCGCCCAGTGTCTGGAAGGCAAAGAACACTGGGAACTTTCTCCAGCGTTCTCTCCCAAGCAGGCAGAGGGCGAAGGTCACCGCCGGGTTTAGATGGCCTCCTGGGAATAACACACGTTGAGAGATTTTTAACATTAAAGCAGTACAGCTTCTCTCCAAAAGGAAGTACCTTTCCAACACTGCAACACAGTCATTTATCAGGTAGAAGAACACATGACTATTATAGGTTGAGCCTTAGAATAACTCATGGGAACAAATCTGTTCAAGGAGAACCTCTACACCTAATCATATGATGTGCGTACCTGATACTTGGCCACAGACCAGGATCCCTAGGGTGGCAGCGAAGCCGAAAGCAAAGTTCACGGTGAGGAACATGCCATGTGATCCTCCACTAAGCACCAGCTGAGCCACCGCACCACAACCAAACATCTGTCAAGAGAGGGGAGAGACGAAAAGTATAACATGAGTCCCAACAAAAATTGAGCGCCAACATCGTCTGCAAAAAGAGGACTGTAATGAGTGCATATGAGGAGCACTAGGTGTGTAATTCCAGAGCACAGCCAAACATACACCTTGCAATGTTAACACACTGCAATAGTCACTCAAGCTTTGTGCATCAAAAGGCTTTGTAAGTATAAATGATATATACTGAACAAAAATATACACTCAACATGTAAAGTGTTGTTCCCATTTTTTTTCTGAAATAAAGGATCCTATGGACAAAAAGATAATTTCAGTCAGTAATAAAGTCCTTTTGTGGGGAAAAACTCATTCTGATTGGCTGGGCATGGCTCCCCACTGGGTGGGTCTAGCTCCCAAATGGGTGGGTCTATCACCTTCCAGGCCAATCCATGGCTGTGTCCCTGCCCAGTCATGTGAAATCCATAGATTAGGGACTAGTGAATTTATTTAAATTGACTGATTTCCTTCTGTGAACTGTACCTCAGTAAAAATGTAGCATTTATATTTTTGTTCAGTGTACAAACGGATATCCTAGATTTGTCATCCCTGAAGGTCAGCACAGGTCAGAAGGGGTGTGCAATCACTGTAAGTGAAACTGGACACCTTAAAGATTGAAATGGGATCCAGTCGCAAGGCCCCCTGGAGTGAATGCATTCCACTCAGACCACATGGCACATACGTTGAGGTTAGTTGCGAGGAACCATAGCTCTCGATAAAGGTCTTGGCGTCTAGCAGAGGTTCAACATCACTGAGCCCAGTCTAAACTCCTGATGAGACCAGAGGGCCTCATGCTTCCAACTCGGTGGAAAAATACTTCAGGGGTACCATCTTTAGACATGTAGTCAAATGTCAGAGGCATCTGATAACATGTCAGTATGGTGCCAAAGAGTCGACTGAATTAGCCAGATCAAATTACACCGAAAGGTTATTCTTGGAATCGTTTGAAGTTTCATGACACAGTGAGCAATGATTTAAAAGACATCATCTAACAGAATGAATCATCTGAATCACAGCTGTCTAAATGGCTTGTTGGTGATAGCGACAGCAAGTCATGACAGCATTACGCCATGACATTACTTGACTACATTACGCAATCACTCACCAGAATGTCAGGCAGTTTATGCTGTGTCCTCATACAGCAACATTATGTTTAGTGATAGACCTGGTCACCCAGGTATCCCTTTTAGCCAACAGCACTGGAGGGAGGGAGGTAGGGAGGGAGGTAGGGAGGGAGGTAGGGCGGTAGAGTCACATAGACAGGAAACCTCAGATAGCTTTAGATCCCGTCAGTCTTTTCAAACATCACTATACATGAAAAATGTTTATTGGACAAAAGGACAGGTGAAGTGTGAAGAAGTCACCATACTCTTTCCATCATAGAGCCACTCCTACCATAGCCACAGGAAGTAGGGGTGCTGAGGGTGCTGCAGCAAAACCTGAAAAATCCCCCCCAAAAAATATAGTAATAAAAAAATATATATATTTTTTTACAATATTATTTTACAAAAGGAGTGCACTGGGCCTTTACTGGTATTAGGGGACTTATATAGACCTCTGTAGCGCAGGCAAAAAACAAATCAGCATCACTGCCTTGCCAAAAAAGGTAGGAACAGTATATCTAGCAGGATTCAATAGTTAGAATTGTGAGAGTTGTTGCCCTGTCCCTTTCTCTGCGATTGTCATTCTAATGGAATCCAGAAAGAACAAAACCCTGTCCTAAACAATTACATCCAAAAGTGCAAAGTCATGGACAAAGACACAAAACATCTGCATCAAATGAAATGTTTTTCTTGATAAAATAACATGGAAAACAACCACTTTTTGTGCAGCATTAATTTACCATCCTTACAAACCACTTAATGTAAATTTACATTAAAGTATTGTACATTGGCTGGTCATCTAGGTTTGTACCTGTAGACTTTCCATCACCATGAAGAAAAACAATGTACAATACAGTAATTGAGTACATTGAGACATGAAGTGGTTTGTGATGATGTGATGATGTGGCTCAGTTGGTAGAACATGGTGCTTGCAATGCTAGGGTTGTGGGTTTGATTCCCCGTATGAAAATGCATGCGGTCACTGCTGTATGTTGCTATGGATAAGAGCGTCTGCTAAAATGGAAAAATTATGAATTGACCATTTCAGTTTCACATAGAAATTTGCATTTGCAAAGTATTTCAAGAAACTGGAAAACATATATCAAGCAAGTATTTTTATATTCCACTTGTATTATCAGATTAACTGTTTTGTACAGATAATTATCAGATTCAAGTTACAAATGTTTTATTTAATTGTTTTAAATCACAAATGTGGTGCACTGGGCCATTACTAGTCCTGTATTAGAGGACTGACATAGAGGACACACTGGGCCTTTACTAGTCCTGTATTAGAGGACTGACAGAGTACCGTAACACTGGGCCTTTACTAGTCCTGTATTAGAGGGCTGACATAGAGGACCATAACACTGGGCCTTTACTAGTCCTGTATTAGAGGACTGACAGAGGACCGTAACACTGAGCCTTTACTAGTCCTGTATTAGAGGGCTGACATAGAGGACCATAACACTGAGCCTTTACTAGTCCTGTATTAGAGGACTGACATAGAGGACCATAACACTGAGCCTTTACTAGTCCTGTATTAGAGGACTGACATAGAGGACCATAACACTGGGCCTTTACTAGTCCTGTATTAGAGGACTGACAGAGGACCGTAACACTGAGCCTTTACTAGTCCTGTATTAGAGGGCTGACATAGAGGACCATAACACTGAGCCTTTACTAGTCCTGTATTAGAGGACTGACATAGAGGACCGTAACACTGAGCCTTTACTAGTCCTGTATTAGAGGACTGACAGAGGACCGTAACACTGGGCTTTTACAAGTCCTGTATTAGAGGACTGACATAGAGGACCATAACACTGGGCCTTTACTAGTCCTGTATTAGAGGACTGACATAGAGGACCGTAATACTGGGCCTTTACTAGTCCTGTATTAGAGGACTGACATAGAGGACCGTAACACTGGGCCTTTACAAGTCCTGTATTAGAGGACTGACATAGAGGACCGTAACACTGGGCCTTTACTAGTCATGTATTAGAAGACTGACATAGAGGACCAAAACACTGAGCCTTTACTAGTCCTGTATTAGAGGGCCAATATAGTCGTCCTCAGCACATTTCTTCCCAAAACGACTTCCCACGGTTATGCACTCCTATGAACTTTGTTTGAAGATAGTGATTTGGGGGTGGTCAGCCGTGGTTTTGTGTGGCAGTATGTAGTCTCCCGCCACTTGGATTTAAGCAAAGCAGAGCACACAGACTGTTTCACAAATGGAGCTGAAATATAAGGAGAACAATTATTGCTGTTTTTCCCCCTAATTCCTGGGTTTATGTAAGGACTGTATTGTTTCCTGGGTGGTGCACATGCACACCACTGCTGGGGCCTGAAGGACGTGTTCTGTAAGTCCAACCACCTGTCACACACAGGTGATCCTGTAAGAGCTCAGGAAAGACCTGTCTGCTGATAGAGTCACTGTCACCCGCTGACCTTCAGAGACAAAGAGTGCCTGTTGGCTCCCCACTGACCACCTGGAAATGGAAGTGGTCCCCTTCACTCCAGAGACACCACATTCATTCAGAGGCTTCTAATTGACGACTTCAGTTTAGTTTCACTCTTTTCCTATTCCTTCAGTGTAAACTGGAGTCAGGTATACAATTGTAAAGAATGCAGAGATCTGTTCTCCATGTATAGGGGTGAAGCTGTGCGCATGCCAAATCTAATGCGCACACGCACACACACACTGAAAACCACACATACACACACACTGAAAAACACACACTGAAAAACACACACACACACACACACATTGAAAAACACACATACACTGAAAGCACACCTACACACAGAGATAAACAACCCTGCCCTGCCCTTCGTTCCTACTCCCTACCTGAGTATCAGTCATTAGAACGCCTACCTGTTCACTCATTACATTACTTAGTCATTAGCACAACTTGAAGACAGATGACGTCTACCTGTGTCCTGGAGAGCATTTGGCGTGTTCACGTTTCACCCATTGTGTTGTCGCTGTCACTCCCAATACTTCCTCCCACAACATTCATTAACATTAAGCATTGAAGAAAAACTTTGTTTAAAACGTGTGAGAACGAGCCTGCAACCGTGAGTAAGACTGAATGATCACTCCATCAACTCTCTGAGCCAAATAGTGAAAGTTAACTGCCTAGAGACCCGCAGGTTGTAAACTCGCTAAACTGTCCGCTAGGTGCTCAGTGGCCATTGACTGCTAGAGCCAGATAACAATACAAATAGCAGGGGTTGTTTAATTTGTCTTGTTTCTTTATTTAACATGGCCAATGGCCAAGGGTCTGGGTT
Organism: Salvelinus alpinus; assembly: GCF_045679555.1. NCBI lineage: Eukaryota > Metazoa > Chordata > Actinopteri > Salmoniformes > Salmonidae > Salvelinus > Salvelinus alpinus. Next base: position 90,718,025 of record NC_092090.1, read on the forward strand.
CCTTTATGTGAATGACTGAGGGAAGATTTAATATGTCAGTTTTATTAAAGCTGAGTGATGTGGAGGGATGAGTCCTTCTAGGAAAAGACCCCTCTAAGAGGGAAACAATCAACAGCGGTCAAAAGTGCAAGCAAGAAGCAATCATCCCTAATATTCTTTTTAAAAACAAATTGTTACAATATCATAGTTTTGTGCTAAATTGAAGCTCTCAAATGTTCTACTGCTTGAAATCCTGCACCTCCTATAAAATATTAGCTCAACAGTATTGTGGAGTTCCTGCATCGGAATATAAACAGTAACGGCACCAAAAAATTAGTACCGACACATATTTCAGTCCAAGTCAAGCACTGCTTAGTCTCCTCAGGGACATACATCTTACACACATCGTACAGTATGTTGAATTCTAGATTACCAATTTCTCTGTGTTCAATATCAACAAGTCTTGTGCCATGTCACCATGATGAAGAATGGAACAAATATGGCAGACACAATATGTGTCAAGTACACAGAGATTTACAAACACACATTTACAAACACACGTGTGTGTGAATGTGTGTTTATGGATATGATTCGGAAACACACATATACAAACATGCCCGTGCACACACACACCAAACTCAAATATGACAGCAGAAGGGCATGAGGTTGTCGGGGGTGCTTAGGATCCTGGATCGTTATGCTGGGTAAGTATCATGTGTCCATGTTCTTGCCAACAAGAGCAAGCATATTTTTGTACAGACTCAAGTAGTGTGATTTACAGCTGCCTATATGAGTCTCACATTCCCGACCCCTGTCACTTTGAAGTCAAGTGTAAAGGCTAGCACAACCTGTAAACCCATGCTGAACTTATCCACCAGTATCCATCGCTCTCACATCTTGGCATTACAACAATGGTCCATACTCAAGTTATTGTTCATTCAGAATTAATACAGACTAGAGGAGCCAAGAAAATGTAACCTGCAATGTCGTATTTCAAGGAGATACAGGTATGAATATGCTCAAACTAATATTTATTGTGGCAAAGTCATGAAAGTAAAACATGCAGTCTACTCTTCCAAGGAAAGCTTGAGTGAGGATAACCTGACTATAGATGTGGAAAATGAGTGAGGATAACCTGACTATAGATGTGGAAAATGAGTGAGGATAACCTGACTATAGATGTGGAAAATGAGTGAGGATAACCTGACTATAGATGTGGAAAATGAGTGAGGATAACCTGACTATAGATGTGGAAAATGATTGAGAATAACCTGACTATATATGTGGGAAATGAGTGAGGATAACCTGACTATAGATGTGGAAAATGAGTGAGGATAACCTGACTATAAATGTGGAAAATGAGTGAGGATAAGCTGACTATAGATGTGGAAAATGAGTGAGGATAACCTGACTAAAGATGTGGAAAATGAGTGAGGATAACCTGACTATAGATGTGGAAAATGAGTGAGGATAACCTGACTATAGATGTGGAAAATGAGTGAGGATAACCTTACCATACATATTATGAATGAGAATGTGAGTAAGGTGGTGACAGATAGAGAGTCTCTTACCACCAGGATGAGGGTACCCAGACACTCTGCCAGAGCCTGGCGCAGCAGCAGGTTACGGATCTGGAAGTTCCGTGCCAGCTTGTCCAACCATATCTTCTGTTTTCCCATGGTTCAGTGCTGCTCGGCAAGGTAGGTCCTCCTGAGTGTGTGTGATGGCTGATGCCCTGGCCTCCTGTACTGTGTCTGGTGACAGTAGGTAGGTAGGGCCTCTTGAGTGTGTGTGATGGATGAGGCCCTGGCCTCCTTCTCTTATAGGACCTAGATTTCCTGTGGCTCCTGCCAAAGACAGCCTCCTCGAACACTCCCTTCTCTCTCCCTCCCACAATCTCTCCCTCCCTCCCTCCCTCCCTCCCTCCCTTGTAACTCCCAAACACTCTCTCTCTCTCTGCCTCTTCTGATTCACACTCTCTCTCTTCTCCTTTCCACCTGTCCATTTTCTCTGTTGTTCCTGCTTTGTCTGGTCTGAATAGAGGTACGATTTACTCAAAATCAGTTATAGGGATAGACCTTACACATGCTTTATGAGCTTGCCATACTATCATCTGGTAATACATCAACAGATCTCAGAACTGTCTGACAGCCCTTTGCTTGACATGAGTCAGCCTGCCTCAGGGCCCTGCATGGTGTCTGTAATGAAACTGGCAGTTTGTTGAGTGCACTCAGACCTACCTGACAGAACGTGAAATCCACTATACTGAAAATGTTTAAAGTATTTTAGTTATTTGTGGGAAGAAAGGGACGGCCATAGTTTACTGTATGTGAGTGTTAGGTTGAGTATCTCTACTCATGCTAGTGTGATATATGTTTTGAATTGAAGTAGACTACTTGTACTCTGTATTTTGTGCTTTGCTACTTCACAATGTACTGTGTAGGGCTTCCTATTGTGTTGGAATATCAAATGCAATGTTGGATATAGCAGAGAACAGAAAAACATCAAGGTACATCATATTTGTTCATGAACTGATTGATCTATAATATACTGTATAATCTATACTTTCACAGTTAAGTTGAACATAATGTACTCTAGTACCTCAACAGGGGGGGTCACACTGCTTCTTGGTGTGAGAAGCATACATTTTGAGCGGTTATAGAGATATAATGACAGGCACCTCTATTCAGACCAGACAAAGCAGGAACAGTACATGGTGATGAAGTTTCAGGCAGAACAAAGAAACAGGATGGACTAAAAGGAGAAGAGAGAGTGTGAGAATCAGAAGACTTAGCTTCAGAAGAGGAAGAGCTAATTTCCTGCAATTCTAAACATATTGCCAGGTGGCAGAAAGAAAATTGTGGTTTTATAGCTAATCTTAAGATATTCTACACATTTTGCAATGAGGCTGAGACAGTTTTTTTCAACCATTCATTTTTTCCCTCATAGGGGATTGTAGAAACACTTAAAGGGCTGTGTTTCGTGTAGGCTTTCCCAGGCGTGATGTTTTGATAACCATGTAAATCTCTCTCGGAAAAGGTGACTTTTATCAATATATTCGGCTCTATGTACTCTCAGATTCTAAAAGGCTTATTAGCAACAAAGTAGACATCATGGAAAACTACAAATCCCTGCAAGCTCCTGCACGTCATCTCTAACTGACACCTTTGCTAACAGGTACTGTGTCAATTTAAAACTTGCACAAGACCGTTCACAGAATTGTCAATTTGAAGAAATGTAGCCAAATTATTAATTACTACATTTAGCTAACATTAGATAGTTAATCCAGAGATTATTGTTCTTAACTGACTTGCCTAGCTAAATAAAGGTTAAAACATTTTTTTTTAATTGTTCAAGTTTATTTGCCACTAGTCTGTGAATCTGTGCATGACATATCGAAAATGAGGGTTTAAGGTCATGAAAAGTCATGGAAATTTGTTTAATAATTTATCAATTTAATTAATGGAGGCACACTTAAATATCAATCATTTAAAAATCTACATATTCATGTCGAGTTATATACCTTGATTTGAAGTAGCTCACTTTATCCATTTGATCTCTGAATCATTGAATAAATAATACATTTTTTAAAAGTATTTGGTTGTAATGGTGCAAGATTTTACATCAAGGGTGGCAATCATCCTCCAGGAGAGCTACTGGGTGTGCAGGCTTTTGTTCCAACCCTGGTCTTACCACACTGTAGCCTAAACATCAGCTGCTCAACAGGTCCTTGATAAGCAGACTTGCATGTTTCATGGTTGGATGAAAAGCCCAGCCTGAATACCCAGGAGCTCTCCAGATGGAGGGTTGACCACATGTTGACAACATGTGACTAACAGTGCAGTTCTACTTTGTGGGGTTAGGTTTCGATACACCCACTTGTGTTGATCCTCCCACTTGTTTCGCAACGTCCACTATCAGACACACTCCATATATGCAGTTACCTCTAACTCATGAGAAAAGCATTGCGGTGGTGGTGCACATAATGGTCTCCATTGTGTTTATGTAGTCTGTGTTTATCTTGTTGTGACACGTCAGGTGTCATTCAGACTTTTTGAAAGACAAATATTACTTAACACTAAAACCAGAGAGGAAGAGGCCAAGCGAAATAATTTACTCCTCCCAAAATCTGTCAGCATGAGAAAAGCCCATTTTGAGTATTGATGTCTATGACATTGTTGAATTACGTGAGGCTTATTTGATCAAATAGAAGTTTCATAATGTTTAGGCTGTTACAAATGTACTGATATAAGTGGATACCCTTGGCATTCTGGGAACTTTGAGAAAAACAACTTTGTGCTGTTGCGCACACGCGTATCTGCCCTCTCATTGGCTAGAATGGTCCTGCCTGATCTCACCTGCCAGAAAATCCTGTCCAATAATTAGATAGCTAACAACATTGGACGGACAGTTGTCTGTCCATAGACTGGTTAGCAGACATCACAAAAACAATGTACACTTCCATGGGGTAGAAGCCAGCATGTTGTTGTGATTCTGGATGGCCAGATTGCTAACAAGACTGACAAGAAACTGCCATGTGGGGAATCTTAAGTGGCTCGTTTGTTCTTCATACCATGTCTTGTTTTAAGTGATTTAATGTTAATACTAATATAGATCGAATTTGCTAGCTAGCTAACCAACAATTGTATCGATGTACAGTATTTGAGAGACAACAAGCCCTCACTGTGCAAATGTATTTATGCTTTCACTAAACATTGGAGATGAAATATAGCTTACATGTTGTCACCAATCTAAGATTGCGCCACCCGGGAGGCCCATGTTGTGTAAATTCATGTTGATTGTTGCTTTTTAATGTCTTTGTGTACAGTGTGATGACCAAATGAATTTCCCCCTGTGGGATAATAAAGTTGACTCAACTGAATTTAGCAGGAATTCCAATCACAGGGAAGTCTGCCTCCATAGAAAGTTTGAGGATGGGATGGATTTCAGAGATATGGCCGCCAACACCAATTGCACAAAATTGAGTGGTATTCCTGAGCATGACAGACTACCCAGCAAACCTAAAATTGGTTCTGTGAAGTTCCCAGAACATTCGTAAGGTCGAGGGAAATGTTCTCAAAACACAATGTAGAGTTTGGGATTCGCCAGGCATAATGGGACCCATGTCATCCAAAAAGATGACTGAAGTTTGCCAAAAAGCACCTGGATGATCATCAAGTCTTGGAAGAATGTTCTATGGACAGATTATTCAAAATTATTACTTTTTGGACAACATGGGTCCCATTATGCCTGGTGAAAACCAAACACTGCATTCCACAGTATGAACCACATACCAACGGACCTGGACGACTTGCCTTAATAGAAGGAACCATGAATTCTGCTCTGTATCAGATAACTCTACAGGAGAATGTCAGGCCATCCATCTGTGAGCTAAAGCTGAAGCACAGCTGGGTTATGCAGCAAGACAATGATCCAAAACGCACAATCAAGTCTACATGAAAATGATTATAATAAGCAACAAATTTGAAGTTTTGGAATGGCCTAATCAAAGTCCAGACCTAGTCCCAATTTAGATATTGTGGCAAGACTTGAAACGAGCAGTTCAAACTTGAAAACCCACAAATGTCACGGAGTTACAGCAGTTCTGCATGGAAGAGTGGGCCAAAATTCCTCCAGACTGAACAACAACTATAGGAAGCCTTTGGATGGAGTGATTGCAGCTAAAAGGTGGCACAACCAGTTATTGAGAGTGGGGGCAATTACGTTTTCACACAAGGGCATTGGGTATTGCATTACTTTGTTTATGAAATAAGTACAGTATGTAATTGTTGTGCTACTTGTTCACTCAGGCTCCCTTTATCTAATATCAGGTTTTGGTTGAACATTCAGTGTCAAAAATATGCAAAAGTAGAGAACATTTTAAAAGGGGCAAATACTTTTTCACGGCACTGTAGGTTACAATGATCATTTCCACAATTTCCAAATATGTCAGTTTTTCTGACGTTCATAGCGTATTTGTTTTAGGTTTAACCTCTATGGGATCTGTGTCCCTAAACCGGGAAGGTTGTTGCTAACGTGCGCTATTGTGACTAGAATGACGTATTATACAACAGCCAACTTTCCGGGACATAGACATGTCTTATATGGGCAGAAAGCTTAAATTCTTGTTAATCTAACTGCCGTGTCCAATTAACAGTTGCAATTACATTGAAAAAAATACCATGCAATTGTTTGAAGAGTGCACAACAACAAAAAACTTTTATCACGGCAACTGGTTTGATACATTCACCTCTGAAGGTAAATTATGTACTTACATTCAGTAATCTTGCTCTGATTTGTCATCTTGAGTGTCCCAGAGATAAAATGTAGCATAGTTTTGTTTGATAAAATCAATTCTTATGTTCAAATGTAGGAACTGGGGTCTACAGTTTGACCCCACTGCTGTCTCTGGCTCCACACCCACCCCGCACGGCCATCTAGTTGTATGAAAATTAGTGTATAAGCTAATGATCCATCATGTATGACATTCCTGGGAGTGTGTAAACATACATTTTTTATTACCATAGCATTTTAAATAAAATAGTATTTGTCACATGCGCTGAATACTACTTACAAGAAAAATAAGTGTTGAGTAAAAAAAATATAAGTAAAAATAACAAATAATTAAAGAGCAGCAGTAAATAAAAATGTAGCGAAGCTATATACAGGGGGTACCGGTACAGAGTCAATGTGTGGGGGCACCGGTTAGTCAAGGTAATTGAGGTAATATGTACATGTAGGTAAAGTTAAAGTGACTATGCATTGATAATAAACAGAGAGTAGCAGCAGTGTAAAAGAGGGGGGTGGGGGACAATTTTCTCTATAGTTATGTACTTGAAGATGTATCAATTGGCCAATTCAGCACATTTTGGGCAAACTCCTGGCAGACTTGATAAAAAAATATTGTGCAGTAATGTAATTCTTCACTGGATCAGTCTGAAACTTTGCACACACACTGCTGTCATCTGGTGGCCAAAATCTAAATTACACCTAGACTCCTATCTGAATGTATGGCTTTTCTCTTGCATTTTGGCATCAATACGTCATATATCAGGTAGCCTAGCGGTTAGAGTGTTGGACTTGTAACCAAAAGGTTGCAAGATTGAATCCCTGAGCTGACAAGATCAAAAATCTGCTGCTCCTGAACAAGGCAGTTAACCCACTGTTCCTAGGCCGACATTGAAAATAAGAATTTGTTCTTAACTGCCTTGCCTAGTAAAATAAAGGTAAAAAATTAAATATCAATTTGCAAACAATGTAAAAAATATATATATCATTGAGTTAATAAAGCTGCATACAAACACAATATCTTTATTTTTCTTAAGGAAGCTCCAAAATGCAGGTGTTTCAGCCTAGATCGGTGCTTTCTGTGGTGGTGGTGGTGGTGGGGCAGTTACATTAGAAGTGCCCTTCCAAGAAGGCTCAAGGTCATTGGCCACAGATAGAATTGCGTCAAATCATAGTATATGTAAAGTAGCTTTGATTTGACTGATCATGTCAACATCATACTTTCAAAATCTTAGCTAGCAGTCATCATCATGAATCAAGTCGACAATCTACTGGCAAATCCTTTTTAATCCTTGTCATATGAAGAGAAATAATGAAGAGAAATTATAGGTAAAATGAGAATACTGTGCTCATCGGCCATTGCACATAAACATTACACAACAAGTTGGAAATTGAAAATTCCACAATGAGTCGTTTGGAAGGAATCGGTGACTGTGGCTAACTGCAAGCAATGCACCTGGGGAGTCGGGAATAAATTAGTTCCGACAGGGAAAATACATTTTGAACGGTCATCCAACTCGTAATTGTAAATCCGGCCTCTTTCTCTTTCTTTGACGACAAAATTTGCCCACGAAGGACTGCCTGTTCAAGTAAGCACAGCACAACAATGAGACTCCAAAAATGTATTGTATACTGCTGCATAAATTATGTAATATGCCAGGGAGATATGTATACTGTAGCTAAGAAAGTAATACCAAGTTTATGTTGTGGAGTAAGATGTTAGTAGTCCAAGTGCCTCACCCTAATAATTTGGTATTTTTACCACTCTTAATTTCACCTACTGTTCTGACTTGGTGGTGCACATGTAGCCTATAACCTGTTTTAGGGAAATGTAATCATTGAATATTGTCTGCTTATATGCTTCCTTTATTTATCCTACGGTTCTGACTTGGTGTAGAGGGAAATACTGTAAGAACATCCCATGTTGAATTCTGTTGCTGTACATTTCAGAAGGGCTGAACAAATAGTTATATTGACTACGTCCATTCTAGCTCGCTCATCGAAATTACGGATTGCCTCATCCGCTCGTTGTCCTCTTATGTCTTAATAACGGTAAAATAAAAAAATGTCATAGTTCGTACATCTCAATTGTCAGTAGAAACCACATTTGTTTAAGCAAGTCAGCCATATCAGCTATGTTTTTTTTTAAAGGCAGTTAATGAGGCTGAATGACCTGTTTCACTGCCAGACAAGGCTCTGTTGATAGCCAGGTGTAGTAGTGGTAAGATGTTGGGACTGATTTTGGACAGTTTTATGTAGGCCTAATAGTTTGTGGGAACCGTTTGTCACCGTTATAGTGCAAATCATGTATTGTAGCTTTAATGGCATGCATCCAAAACATTTAATTTTTTTTGCCCCACCAAGATTTACATGCTAAAATTGCCACTGTTCTGTTCCCATGTTTAGAAGGTATCCAAGACTATGAGCCCTGATCTGATTTCATCTGCGGTGAAAGGTGACGGAGATGGAGCAATGTTTGTCAGACCATGAGTCATCCCGAAAATCAGGCTTCTCACAAAATCGTCTGAAGGGTCCTAATGCCTCTGACCAGGTCGCTAGGTGACACTAACAGTGTCATTGCATTTTGGTACAACCAGAAGAACATTAATTTCCAATGAAACACTGCGTTTGCGTTGCACAGGGACGAAGTTGAGGGCAGGCAAACCGTGCCAATATCAAATCAAATTTTATTGGTCACATACACATGGTTAGCAGGTGTTATTGTGAGTGTAGTGAAATGCTTGTGCTTCTAGTTCCGACAGTGCAGCAATATCTAACAAGTAATCTAACAATTCCACAACAGATACCCAATACACACAAATCTAAGTAAAGGAATAAGAATATATAAATATGTGGATGAGCAATGACAGAGCGGCATAGGCTAAGATGCAATAGATAGTATAGAATACAATATATCCTCCAAACACCAGCTTCGAGGGCATTATCACTTCTACACAACGGGTAACCAACATATTCAAATAACGATTGACATATTTTCATAAAAAACGTTATTTTGATTAATTTATTTAAACTATTTCATCCGTCCACAAGATATAGTCCCGACACAAATCTAGGGTTGCTACCCAAGGTCGTTCACTCATTGTCTTTTTGTTCTGTATCTATAGACGCGGCCCAGTCGTTCGTCCTAAATGTTCCACAGCCATACTGGCTGGCAAAGTTCTTATCCCTTGTTTGCTATCTAGCCAACTACGGCTAATATACAGTAAAGACAAACAGGATGGGATGGATTTCAGAGATATGGCTGCCAACACCAAATGGAAGTATAGATGACCAGTCAAAAGTTTTAGAACACCTACTCATTCCAGGATTTTTCTTTATTTTTACTATTTTCTACATTGTAGAATAATAGTGAAGACATCAACTATGAAATACCACATATGGAATCATGTAGTAACCAAAAAGGTGTTAAACAAATCAAAATATATTTTATTTTGTGATTATTCAAAATAGCCACCCTTTGCCTTGATTGACAGCTTTGCACACTCTTGGCATTCTCGCAACCAGCTTCACCTGGAATATTTTTCCAACAATCTTGAAGGAGTTCCCACATATACTGAGCACTTGCTGGCTGATTTTCCTTCACTCTATCGTCCAACTCATCCCAAACCATCTCAATTGGGTTGAGGTTGGGTGATTGTGGAGGCCAGGTCATCTGATGCAGCACAACATCACTCTCCTTCTTGGTCAAATAGCCCTTACACAGCCTGGAGGTGTGTTGGGTCATTGTCCTGTTGAAAAACAAATGATAGTCCCACTAAGTGTAAACCAGATGGGATGGTGTATCGCTGCAGAATGCTGTGGTAGCCATGCTGGTTAAGTGTGCCTTGAATTCAAAATAAATCACTGACACCAGCAAAGCACCCCCACACCTTCTCCTCCATGCTTCATGGTGGGAACCACACATGCAGAGATCATCCGTTCACCTTCTCTGCATCTCACAAAGACACAGCAGTTGGAACCAAAAATCTCAAATTTGGACTCATCAGACCAAAGGACAGATTTCCACCTGTCTAATGTCCATTGCTCGTGTTTCTTGGCCCAAGCAAGTCTCTTCTTATTGGTGTCCTTTAGTAGTGGTTTCTTTGCAGCAATTCGACCATGATGGCCTGATTCACGCAGTCTCCTCTGAACAATTGATGTTGAGATGTGTCTGTTAATTGAACTCTGTGAGGCATTTATTTGTAGCGGCAATCTGAGGTGCAGTTAACTGTAATGAAATTAGCCAGTCACACCACAGAAACCACAGCAAATCTGAAATTACGGTGGCAGATTCGGTTAATTGTTTGCGGCAAATATTTCAATATAACAGGCAGGAGTGAGTACACAATTGTTTAAAAAACAAATTGTATTGAGTGTATCTACCGACAGCCTGTATACAGTTGAAGTCGGAAGTTTACAAACACCTTAGCCAAATTTTTATTTTTTCAATTTTTTATTTAACCTTTATTTAACCAGGAAGGGCTCGTTGAGATTTAAAATCTCTTTTTCAAGAGCGTCCTGGCCAAGATAGGCAGCACCAAGTCATTACAAAAATTACAGACAAACAACATGAAAAACTACAAGTAATCTAGTAAAAACCATAGAATTCACAAGAGCATAACAAAAATCAAAAACAGCAAATTAAAAACATTGACAGGTCAGGGAATCAGTCTCAAGATCATTGATCAGTGATGTAAAAATACCAAATCGGGACAAGTTCTTCCAGTTTAAAAGTATTTTGTAAGGCGTTCCAAGACGATGGCGCAGTGTACATAAAAGCCCTTTTACCAAATTCAGTTCGGACATTTGGAACAGTTAGCAGGATAAAGTCCAGCGAACGAAGAGAGTACCCACCACATTTCTGAACAATAAAAATGCCCAAATAAAAAGGTAGTAAACCCTAAATGGCTTTATAAATAAAAGTATACCAGTGACTGAGCCTACGGGTGACTAGAGAAGGCCAGCCAACCCTGGTATACAAAGTGCAGTGGTGCGTAAGGGTTTTGCAGTTTAAAATAAATCTCAAAGTGCCATGGTAAAGGGTGTCAATTGATCTCAAACACTGAGCGGAAGCATTCATATATAAAATATCCCCATAGTCTAGTAAAGGCATAAATGTAGCTGATACTAGCCTCCTTCTGGCTTCAAAAGAAAAACAGGCCTTATTCCTCAAATAAAATCCCAATTTCAGCTTCAATTTTTTTGTAAGTTGTTGAATATGCAATTTAAAAGAGAGGCCGTCATCAATTAAAATTCCAAGATATTTATATGAGGTTACATATATCAATCTCCTTGCCCTGACAGGTAGTACTAGTAATAGGTGAAAGGTTCAGAGGTCTATTTCTTGCTTTAGAAAACACCATTAGTTTAGTTTTGTCAGTATTTAGGATAAGCTTCAATTGACACAAGGTATGTTGAACAGTATAAAAAGCAGTTTGCAAGTTCTGGAAAGCTTTTGTAAGAGACGAGGCACAACAGTAAATAACAGTATCATCAGCATAAAAATGAAGTTGTGCATTTTGGACATTTTTGTCTAAATCATTTATATAAATAGTGAATAAGAGAGGACCAAGTACAGAGGCTATGAAATCAGCTGCCAGATTTAAAAAGCAGGGATCCAAAAGATCAGGACCTGCAGGCTTTCTCTGATCTAAGGATTTCAGGGCTTTATGTACCACCTGCACCGAGAATGGCAAAAAGCAAAAAGTTTGACCAGCTCTCACTGGTTCATCCACACAGGGTTGTACAGAGACAGAGGACACTGGTTCATCCACACAGGGTTGTACAGAGACAGAGGACACTGAATCAAACAGCCTACCAGATGATACAAAGTGCTCATTGAAACAATTCAGCATTTCAGTTTTGTCATATACAGCAACAGAGTCCTTCAAAACACGGTAATTCATTAACATTACTGTTTCCAGACATAGACTTAATAGCCTTCCAAAACTTTCTAGGGTCATTCAGGTTATCAGTGGTAACAGACATAAAATATTCAGACTTGGCCTTCCTGAGAAGAAAATAACACTTGTTATTCCTTGCTTTAGCCCAGGCTAGATTACGGTCGTGAATAATACAAGACAGCTCAGAAGAAAACCATGGATTATCCCGCCCTTTAACCCTGAACCTGCGGAATGGGGCATGTTTGTTTACTATTTGTAAAAAAAAACATAATGAAAGAATATCCAGGCAGTTTCCACATTAGGGATAAACTCAATCTTGCTCCAGTCAAAATAAGACAAATCATGAAAGAAAGCCTGCTCATTAAAACACTTCAAATTTCTCTTACGAATAAAACGTGGGTTTGTCTTAGGAACCTTAGTATTTCTAACAGCAAAAACAGCACAATGGTCACTTAAATCATTACAAAAAACACCAACTGCAGAATATTTATGTGGAAATACATTTAAAAACTGAGTTTTTCACAATTCCTGACATTTAATCCTAGTAAAAATGCCCTGTCTTAGGTCAGTTAGGATCACCACTTTATTTTAAGAATGTGAAATGTCAGAATAACAGCTGAAATAAATCATTCTCTCTACTTTTATTTCTTTCATCACATTCCCAGTGGGTCAGAAGTTTACATACACTCAATTAGTATTTGGTAGGATTGCCTTTAAATTGTTTAACTTGGGTCAAAAGTTTTGGGTAGCCTTCCACAAGCTTCCCACAATAGGTTGGGTGAATTTTGGCCCATTCCTCCTGACAGAGCTGGTGTAAATGAGTCAGGTTTGATGCTGCCACCCCCGTGCTTCACGGTTGGGATGGTGTTCTTCGGCTTGCAAGCCTCCCCCTTTTTCCTCCAAACATAACAATGGTCATTGTGGCCGAACAATTCTATTTTTGTTTCAACAGACCAGAGGACATTTCTCCAAAAAGTATGATCTTTGTCCCCATGTGCAGTTGCAAACCGTAGTCTTGCTTTTTTATGGCGGTTTTGGAGAAGTGGCTTCCTCCTTGCCGAGTGGCCTTTCAGGTTATGTCGATATAGGACTCGTTTTACTGTGGATATAGATACTTTTGTACCGGTTTCCTCCAGCATCTTCACAAGGTCCTTTGCTGTTGTTCTGGGATTGATTTGCACTTTTCGCACCAAAGTACATTCATCTCTAGGAGATAGAATGCCTCTCGCTGCGTGGTCCCATGTTGTTTATACTTGCGTACTATTGTTTGTACAGATGAACGTGGTACCTTCAGGCGTTTGGAAATTGCTCCCAAGGATGAACCAGACTTGTGGAGGTCTTGGCTGATTTCTTTTGATTTTCCCATGATGTCAAGCAAAGAAGCTCTGAGTTTGAACGTAGGCCTTGAAATACATCCACAGGTACACCTCCAATTGACTCAAATGATGTCAATTAGCCTATCAGAAGCTTCTAAAGCCATGACATCATTTTCTGGAATTTTCCAAGCTGTTTAAAGGCACAGTCAACTTAGTGTATGTAAACATCTGACCTACTGGAATTGTGATACAGTGAATTATAGGTTAAATCATTTGTCTGTAAACAATTGTTGAAAAAATGACTTGTGTCATGCACCAAGTAGATGTCCTAATTGACTTGCCAAAACTATAGTTTGTTTACAAGAAATTTGTGGAGTGGTTGAAAAACTAGTTTTAATGACTTCTACCTAAGTGTATGTAAACCTCCGACTTCAACTGACAAAACAACATCCGTTGTTTTGACATTGTTTTACTCTGCCTGCAAACATCCTGGATGATTCAGAATCCATGGAAGAGCTTGAATGATTCATTGACGAAAGGTACTGACGAGCTCAAAGAAATATGTCACTGGTTTCAAGCACTGTTAAGGACAACAAACACATAAAAAAAAAAAAAAAAACGAATCCAAGTTGGCCAAGCCGTATCAACAATGGCATCAAACCATCCCCAAACAAGCGGGTGTGCGTGGAGAGTGGTTTACGAATATGGATGTTGACTTAGTTAGCTAGATTGAAATATATCAATGAAAGGCTTGCCAACCTTGATATCTTGGATATACTACAAGAGGACATCAATTGATTATGTGCCAATCTAGAATTCAGCCAATGTCAGATTGATGATATAAGGAAAGAGAACACAGTGTTGAAAGGTACTGTAGACTCTATTCCTGGCAAGGTGGAGTTGATGCAAAGGGAGAACAAACAACTTAAAGAAACCATGGTTGATGTACAGTGTCGATCAATGCGGGACAATCTCATCTTTTCAGGGATACCAGAGAATGACAACAGCAGAAGCTGTGAGGACACTTTCCATGACTATGTCACCTCAACTGAAACTGTCCACAGATGTGCGTAAATGTCACTTTCTCCAGTCCATAGAACGGGTAAGGCCTCTGGGAATAGTCCACGGGCTATTATTGCATGTTTTGAATATTTTAAGCAAAAGGAAATAGCGAAGAGCAGGGGCAGAGAACTCAAACACTGATTTTGGAATGAATGATCACTTCCTCACGGAGATCAATGAAAGGAGAAAAAAAACTATCCCATTACCAAAGAAAAGCGTTGCCTGAACCAACGAGTCTCCTTGGTGATGGATAAACTTTACATCAACGGGCAACTGTATCGGGACTCTAGAGTAACTCTCTGGCTATTTTAATCCAACTGTATCGGGACTCTAGAGAAACTCCCTGGCTATTTTAATCCAACTGTATCGGGACTCTAGAGAAACTCCCTGGCTATTTTAATCCAACTGTATCGGGACTCTTGAGAAACTCCCTGGCTATTTTAATCCAACTGTATCAGGACTTGTGGTGGCATATTTCTGCTTTACCAAATGAGGAGAGTTACAAACTTCACACAACAGTCAGAGTTATACTTAAACTACATCTTTAATAATAAGAGCTTTGCAATAGCATTTGACTTTCAATGATGCGCTATCTCTAATGAACCATTTAAAGTGACTACAGAAAATTACAAAGATCTTTTATAGCCAAGATACACCCCTCTCAACCTACATGACGAACCACAGATCTTAGGAACAGTTCACAAAGAAAGACTTTTACTTGAGAGAGAGGAGTATCCCATAGCCAGATAGCATTCGCTATAAATTATCGTTCAGTTTGGTCCCTAAAACGAGGTTATAATCTCGTTCCTGGTACTTCATAGCACAGAACCATTACCTTATCCAATGGCATAACTCAAATTGTCAACTCTAGATACTCCCATCTAAAGTAAAACCCCTTCTTGACCCCTCTCCTGGACAAACTCACTGAGGGGAGTGACTTGCGCACAGACATTGTGGAGACAAGTAATTGGTTCCCCCTTAATCACGCCATCCTTTCACATGGTTTAACAGATACATTCACATATGAAGACAATGTTCCATCCTGTCCTCTTCCCTTTCTGATATTCTGCATAGCACCAGAGACATGTAAAATACAAGCCTGACCTCTCCCCTCTCTGGGCCCCAAGTGACTGAGCCCCAGCTGAGGGAAGCAATGCAACTGCCAACACTAGAGTCTATTAGAAATACATTCTAATAAAAAGTATATCACATAAGAATATTATGCAGATATGACATCTTAATTACTTATGTTACCCAACTAATTCTGATTCATCCACCACAGACTCTAGAGTAACTTCCTGGCTATTTTAATCCAATGTTCAAATCTGAGTTTGTGTTGTAGTATATCATGACAACTTCAACTATAATGAATACATGCTCTATTGATCTCCACTGTAATGAATACATGCTCTATGGATCTCCACTATAATGAATACATGCTCTATTGATCTCCACTATAATGAATACATGCTCTATTGATCTCCACTGTAAAGAATACATGCTCTATTGATCTCCACTATAATGAATACATGCTCTATGGATCTCCACTGTAATGAATACATGCTCTATTGATCTCCACTATAATGAATACATGCTCTATTGATCTCCACTATAATGAATACATGCTCTATTGATCTCCACTATAATGAATACATGCTCTATGGATCTCCACTATAATGAATACATGCTCTATTGATCTCCACTATAATGAATACATGCTCTATGGATCTCCACTATAATGAATACATGCTCTATGGATCTCCACTATAATGAATACATGCTCTATTGATCTCCACTATAATGAATACATGCTCTATGGATCTCCACTATAATGAATACATGCTCTATTGATCTCCACTATAATGAATACATGCTCTATGGATCTCCACTATAATGAATACATGCTCTATGGATCTCCACTATAATAAATACATGCTCTATGGATCTCCACTATAATGAATACATGCTCTATTGATCTCCACTATAATGAATACATGCTCTATGGATCTCCACTATAATGAATACATGCTCTATGGATCTCCACTATAATGAATACATGCTCTATGGATCTCCACTATAATGAATACATGCTCTATGGATCTCCACTATAATGAATACATGCTCTATGGATCTCCACTATAATGAATACATGCTCTATTGATCTCCACTATAATGAATACATGCTCTATTGATCTCCACTATAATGAATACATGCTCTATTGATCTCCACTATAATGAATACATGCTCTATGGATCTCCACTATAATGAATACATGCTCTATTGATCTCCACTATAATGAATACATGCTCTATGGATCTCCACTATAATGAATACATGCTCTATGGATCTCCACTATAATGAATACATGCTCTATTGATCTCCACTTGACAAGGAAAGGGTTGCATATAGCTCAGGTTAATGTATGTAGCCTTCCTAACAAAATACATGAGGTTAACTTAGTCAACATCAATAATATTCATATTTTAGCTTTGACCGAAACACATTTGGATGCATCTGTAAATTATGGGAAAATTAACATTCATGGATAGTCTACATCGAAGGGACAGGAATGGGAATTGTGTTTAAAATAAACCATGAGTGTTTGACGGTAGATTTAAGTTGTCTGTGGTTTTTCGTTCTCACTTTTTCACTATTATTATTTGCATGAGTTATGTTACGGGTCTCGTTTCCATCCCCCCCTAGACTGCAGGGCCAAAGGGATTCGTAACAGGGGGTGTAGCTCTGTATATTCAGAATCATATACCTTAAGGAGGGATGACCTTAATGTATGTCAAGTAGAGGCACAATGGGCTCAAGTACATCTGCCTCACCAGGCACCCATATTAGTAGGATGTGTGTATAGACCTCCTACCTCTAAGGTGTCCTATCTGGATGACTTATGCACTGGGTTTGACAAGGCCACAGATAGTGACAGATGTATTGAACTTGGGTGATTTTAATATAAATTGGAATTCAAATATAACTAAATTAATGAGATGCTGAGAGCTGTGGTTAGGAAAAAAATGGTTAATGATAGAACTAGATCAACTAATTTAGGTCTCCGTTCAGACACGTGCATTGAACTGATCTGTAATATACCATTGCAATGCTTAAAACCCAGATCAATGCCAGTGGGCTGGATAGACCATAATCATGAACACCAAGGTTCCAAAGAAACCCCCAAGGATTGTGGTCAAGAGAAATGTTAGCACATTTAAACATGAGCTATTTCAAAATGATTTGGCTGCTGTACCCTGGGAGCTGATTTATCTAGAGGTTGATTTAAATCACACTACAGAATGTTTTATTGATTTGCTCACTGGGGTAATGGACCATCATGCCACAGTTGGGGCTCGTCCATCTCCATGGATTGATGAACTTGGTGAGGCTTTTTCTCAAAGAAACATGGCAAAAGTCTTACCAGCCAAATCTGAACTAGAAATTGATGAACAGAATAATAGAACACTATGTAATTTTGCAGTTAAATTAAATCAAAACATTTTACAGAAATGCTTTTGATTGTAAAATAGATTTTTTTTAAAGCTACGGAATACAGTTCAGGGCTTACTTGGTATATCTATTTCATCATACCCACCTAGTGTGGAGGTTGATGGAGAACAATAAAACCAGCTGATATTGCCAATAATTTTGCAGATTTTTTTTACAAAGAAAATTGATGTACTGAGCGACGTAATCACCCATTCTTCCAAACAAGCTATTGTCCAATGGATTGATGATCATATGAGCAACAACAAACTGCTTAGTCTACAAATAGTGCCAGTTGAGGTGTTAAACCTGTTGAAGTCACTACCCAACGGTAAAGCTACAGGTTATGATCTTATGGACAATTTTTCACTTCGCTATGCTGCCCCCCCAGATTGCAACTCCACTGAAATACATATTTATTTGGTCACTGGAAAAGGGGACATTTCCAAATGTATGGAAGCTAAACTGTGTCAATCTCAAACGAGAGCAAAGAACCCATTACTCCTACCAGTAGTGGACCAATTAGTCTACCCCCTTCACTCAGTAAGATATGGAGGTAAAAATATGGGAGTATACGGAAAATAATGATCTGATCTCAGCCTTCTTACAGCAAAAACCATTCCATTACCACTGCATTGGTTGACATGACTTACCACAGGCTCAATGCTATGGATAATGGCAGGTTGTGGTGGTACTATTTTTTAGGTTTTAGTTTAGTATTTGATTTAGTGGATCATGAAATAATTGACAATTATTGCATTATGGGTTTGAGGCGGTAGCATTGTATTTGGTACAGTCATATTAGCTGACAGGAAACAGTCCAGCTATATCAATGGGTAGTTTTCTTCCCCTCATGCTTTAAACAGTGGAATACCGCAGGTATGGCAGCTGCCTTGGGCCACTTCTTTACTTAATATATACTGTAATGGGAATTCATGTTTGTGCTTTTCTTTTAACTAATTTCTGTCATCAATTATTGTGCTGTTCTAATAAACAATCTGTGTTCATACACAAGTGGCTGACTGTACAAATCCTCACTCGCTATCAGTAGCTGCAATTTGGCAGTACGCCCAGACCGCGTTTTGAGATCGAAAGAAAGATCTGTTTCAAGTTCTCAACTTAAAGAAGCCTCATGAGATATTGGTCTGGCACCTCTCCAGAGTGCTAACAATAAACACGGATTCATGTAAGATTGACTGAGTGTCCCTGTGTAAGAATTTCCACGACAAAAACCAACAGCCTTTTTGCCTTATCTGAAACTCAAGCTACTATATCTGCAGATGAAACTACAAGTTATACAGCAAGACAATCGGTTCAACAGGTACAGCAAGCTCTACAAATAGATGTAGTGGGTTTACTGGAACGACCTTGTTTTGAACACTTAGAAAACCAAAGTTATGTTGGTCTGTTCCACCAGGAAAAGAACAAAAACATGGGATACAATTAAGTGTGGGGGGAGTACAAATTGAGGAAGTGGCAGAAAACAAACTACTAGGAGTGCAGCTAGACAACTGCTTATCATGGTCGTTTCAAATAACTGATCTATGTAAAAAATTAAATGCATGATCAGGATAGCTAAATATTTACAAGGAAAGATTAAACAAACAACTCAAGCATTACATTGGGAGTCAGGTGAACGACTGTTCTGTGGTCAGGTGAACAGAACAAAGCAGCAAGGAATGGTTTAAGGTGGAGATATGGTTCTTCTGTTAGAGTCATGCACAATCATAATCAAGATAATTGAAAAAAAATGCTTATTTTATTTTGCAATGTACACCATTTAAAGAGGCCTAACTCCATTCACAACAGTATTCAGTTGGTAAGAGACAAACATTCAGTAAGTACTAGGAATAGATTGTCCACACAGAAAAGAGAAATAGGCTAAATAAAATTTCAAATTAGAGCAATGGAAAAATTATCTGAGCAAACCAGAAACCTTTCAATATATAAATATAATAAATTGGAAGGTTGTGCAGGAATATGGTAGATGAATCTATAATTTCAGACTGAAGAGTATTTATCTGTAATAGTGTTAAATGTGATCGTATTATAAATTGTATTTCAATGTTAAGGACTAAAAGAGATCCTAATCAAATCATCTGCAGAGGTAACTCTGGGTCTTCCTTTCCCGTGGCGGTCCTCATGAGAGCCAGTTACATTATAGCACTCGATAGTTTTTGCGACTGCACTTGAAGAAACTTTCTTGAAATGTTCTGTATTCACTGACCTGGACTGTTGCTTCTCTTTGTTTATTTGAGCTGTTCTTGCCATAATATGGACTTGGTCTTTTACCAAATAGGGTTATCTTCTGTATACCACCCCTACCTTGACACAACAGATTAGCTCAAATGCATTAATTCCACAAATTAACTTTAAACACGGCACACCTGTTAATTGAAATGCATTCCACGTGACTACCTCATGAAGCTGGTTGAGAGAATGCAAAGCTGTCTTCAAGGCAAAGGGTGGCTACTTTGAAGAAACTCTAAATAAAATATATTTTGATTTGTTTAACACTTTTTTGGTAACTACATGATTCCATGTGTGTATTTCACATCTTCACTATTATTCTACAATGTAGAAAATAGTCAAAATAAATGTAAATCCTGGAATGAGTAGGTGTGTCCAAACTGTGGTACTGTATACTGAGACTGTTTAGGGACAAAAATAAGTTGTTAAATACATGAAAAAAGTGTTTCCTGATATTTCTTATCTCTCAGATATAAGACAGACACTTCAGAACAAACTTCCTTTAGTCTCCCCCCAAAAGCTATCTGTTGTTCCATGTAGTGAGACTGTTACTCAATGCATTTGTATGGGCTAATAGCAGTAAGGCCAAATTACATTTCCCAAAATTATTTTGTAAAAAAAAAATGTTATACTTCAAGGGGTCTTAAAATCCAAACAGCAAAATGATCCTTGGTACGACTTTAAAACAACTTCATATAGATTAGTAGACCCCCACCCCGCCGCATACACATTTTACAGTTGCGAAAGAACATGTAAGCGCTCTCAAATTTGATTCAGTGATTATGAAACCAGTGAGAACTTACTTCTACGGTAATCGTTACACCCAAACGGCCACAGTAATGACACTTCATGATACTGATGCGTCCCCAGGTTTCTTCTAGGAGCCGGGGAGGATGTAGCCTAGTCTGACATGCTCAGGCATGCCTGCCTGTACTCTAAGAGCCAACTTATGCTTGATCTGAAAATGTGGCCGGAGTTGCCTGGATGGTGTGATGCATTTTCCGCCATAGGGGTCATTGAAGAACAGAGCCAGGTCTCCAAATACATCCTGGGAAAGATGGGCAGACACAGGTTTAAAACAGATGGCCATTAACCCAAGAACCACAGTGGCTTGTGAAAGTATTCACCCCTTGGCATTTTTCCTATTTTGTTGCCTTACAACCTGGAATTAAAATTGATTTTTGGGGGATTTGTATCATTTGATTTACTACCACTTCGAAGATGCAAAATATTTATCGTGAAACAAAGAAATAAGACCAAAAAAAACAGGACTTGAGTGTGCATAACTATTAACCCCCCAAAATCAATACTTTGTAGACACCTTTTCCATCAATTAGTTGCAAGCCTCTTTAAGCTCGGCACATCTAGCCACTGGGATTTTTGCCCATTCTTCAAGGCAACACTGCTCCAGCTCCTTCAAGTTGGATGGGTTTTGCTGGTGTTCAGCAATCTTTAAGTCATACTACAGATTCTCAATTGGATTGAGGTCTGGGATTTGACTATGCCATTCCAAGACATTTAAATGTTTCCCCTTAAACCACTCGAGTGTTGCTTTAGCAGTATGCTTAGGGTCATTGTCCTGCTGGAAGGTGAACCTCCGTCCCAGTCTCAAATCTCTGGAAGACTGAAACGGGTTTCCCTCAAGAATTTCTCTGTATTTAGCACCATCCATCATTCCTTCAATTCTGACCAGTTTCTCAGTCCGTGCCGATGAAAAACATCCCCACAGCATGCTGCCACCACCATGCTTCTCTGTGATGAGGTGTTGGGTTTGCGCCAGACATAGCATTTTCTTTGATGGCCAAAAAGCTCAATTCTAGTCTCATCTGACCAGAGTACCTTCTTCCATATGTTTGGGGAGACTCCCACATGCCTTTTGGCGAACACCAAACGTGTTTGCTTATATTTTTCTTTAAGCAATGGATTTCTTCTGGCCATTCTTCCGTAAAGCCCAGCTCTGTGGAGTGTACGGCTTAAAGTGGTCCTATGGACAGATACACCAATCTCCGCTGTGGAGCTTTGCAGCTCCTTCAGGGTTATCTTTGGTCTCTTTGTTGCCTCTGATTAATGCCCTCCTTGCCTGGTCCGTAAGTTTTTGTGGGCGGCCCTCTCTTGGCAGGTAATTGGTTGCACCAGATCTGATTTAGGAGCTTCAAAGCATTTGGTGGTGAATACATATGCACGTACCACTTTCCTGTTTTTTTTTATTCTTTGAAACAAGTAATTTTTTCCCATTTCACTTCACCAATTTGGATTATTTTGTGTATTTACATTTACATTTAAGTCATTTAGCAGACGCTCTTATCCAGAGCGACTTACAAGAGAGCGACTAAA
This sequence comes from Salvelinus alpinus, assembly GCF_045679555.1. Classification (NCBI taxonomy): domain Eukaryota; kingdom Metazoa; phylum Chordata; class Actinopteri; order Salmoniformes; family Salmonidae; genus Salvelinus; species Salvelinus alpinus. The sequence continues at coordinate 90,740,644 of NC_092090.1, forward strand.
AGTCCTAATATAATACAGTTTCTCCCCGACCAGATTATTCTCCCTCTTCCTCCTTCACCTTTTTCTTCTTCTTCTTCTTCTTTGACGATTCCTCTGTGGGAGAGACGGGCGCCTCCTCTTCCTCTACGTCCATCGCCTCGGCTTTCTTTTTCTTCTTCTTGGGAGTTTCTCCTGCTGCCGTTGACGCCTCTGGTTCTTCCACCGGTTCTTTTTTGGGTTTCTTGGGTTTGACTGTCACCGGTGTGGCCACCTCTTCCTCCACCTCCTCAAACTTCCTCTTCTTGGAAACAGAATATTTATGTCTATTATATATGTCTATTATATGTATGTCATGTGTATATGTCTATTCACATACATTGGGGTACATACATATACATATGTGTATATGTATGTCATGTGTATATGTATGTATGTCATATATATTATGTGTATGTCTATTACATGAAATCCAAATAAAAATCAATTTAAATTACAGGCTGTAATGAAACAAAATAGGAAAAACAAAAAGGGGGATAAATACTTTTTCAAGGCACAGGCAATAGCCCTGGCTGCACGAGTCCACGAGAAATAAATTGCAAACTGCAGGTCAGGAAAAACCCAGACGTTGTCTTTTTGCTTCTATAGAATATTGCATATTCTTTCGCAACTGTAAAATAGGTAAGAGGTTCATAAAAAGAAGCAAACATTTCTGTTATTTATCCTTTATTTCCACTCACTATGATGTGTAACTAAAGGTAAAGCAAGCAAGGCGTTCAATTTTTCTTTTGTTTTGGAATATACACTGCTCAAAAAAATAAAGGGAACACTTAAACAACACAATGTAACTCCAAGTCAATCACATTTCTGTGAAATCAAACTGTCCACTTAGTAAGCAACACTGATTGACAATAAATTTCACATGCTGTTGTGCAAATGGAATAGACAACAGGTGGAAATTATAGGCAATTAGCAAGACACCCCAATAAAGGAGTGGTTCTGCAGGTGGTGACCACAGACCACTTCTCAGTTCCTATGCTTCCTGGCTGATGTTTTTGTCACTTTTGAATGCTGGCGGTGCTTTCACTCTAGTGGTAGCATGAGACGGAGTCTACAACCCACACAAGCGGCTCAGGTAGTGCAGCTCATCCAGGATGGCACATCAATGCGAGCTGTGGCAAGAAGGTTTGCTGTGTCTGTCAGCGTAGTGTCCAGAGCATGGAGGCGCTACCAGGAGACAGGCCAGTACATCAGGAGACGTGGAGGAGGCCGTAGGAAGGCAACAACCCAGCAGCAGGACCGCTACCTCCGCCTTTGTGCAAGGAGGAGCACTGCCAGAGCCCTGCAAAATGACCTCCAGCAGGCCACAAATGTGCATGTGTCTGCTCAAATGGTCAGAAACAGACTCCATGAGGGTGGTATGAGGGCCCGACGTCCACAGGTGGGGGTTGTGCTTACAGCCCAACACCGTGCAGGACGTTTGGCATTTGCCAGAGAACACCAAGATTGGCAAATTCGCCACTGGCGCCCTGTGCTCTTCACAGATGAAAGCAGGTTCACACTGAGCACATGTGACAGACGTGACAGAGTCTGGAGACGCCGTGGAGAACGTTCTGCTGCCTGCAACATCCTCCAGCATGACCGATTTGGTGGTGGGTCAGTCATGGTGTGGGGTGGCATTTCTTTGGGGGGCCGCACAGCCCTCCATGTGCTCCCCAGAGGTAGCCTGACTGCCATTAGGTACCGAGATGAGATCCTCAGACCCCTTGTGAGATCATATGCTGGTGCGGTTGGCCCTGGGTTCCTCCTAATGCAAGACAATGCTAGACCTCATGTGGCTGGAGTGTGTCAGCAGTTCCTGCAAGAGGAAGGCATTGATGCTATGGACTGGCCCGCCCGTTCCCCAGACCTGAATCCAATTGAGCACATCTGGGACATCATGTCTCGCTCCATCCACCAACGCCACCTTGCACCAGACTGTCCAGGAGTTGGCGGATGCTTTAGTCCAGGTCTGGGAGGAGATCCCTCAGGAGACCATCCGCCACCTCATCAGGAGCATGCCCAGGCGTTGTAGGGAGGTCATACAGGCACGTGGAGGCCACACACACTACTGAGCCTCATTTTGACTTGTTTTAAGGACATTACATCAAAGTTGGATCAGCCTGTAGTGTGGTTTTCCACTTAAATTTTGAGTGTGACTCCAAATCCAGACCTCCTTGGGTTAATAAATTTGATTTCCATTGATCATTTTTGTGTGATTTTGTTGTCAGCACATTCAACTATGTAAAGAAAAAGTATTTAATAACAATATTTCATTCATTCAGATCTAGGATGTGTTATTTTAGTGTTCCCTTTATTTTTTTGAGCAGTGTATATATATTTTTTAACTCTTACCCATTTCGCAGTTGTGAAATAATATGCAAGCTCTTTGGAATTTACCGCCGAGGCGATACTGGCAGCTCTGTGATTATGAAACCAGTGAGACCTTACTTCTACGATATTTCAAATGGTAATCGTTACACCCAAACGGCCAGAGTAATGACACTTCATGTTACTTATGCATCCCCAGGTTTCTTCCCAGGAGCAGGGGAGGGTGTAGCCTAGTCCGTCATGCCCAGGCATGCCTGCCTGTACTCTAAGAGACAACTTATGCTTGATACGAAAATGTGACCCGAGGTGCTTGAACGGTGTGAGCATTTGCGGAGCTGCCGTAGGCACACAGAGGCCAAATTGAGCTCAATACCGCACTCCCGCGGAGCCTCTCAATTTTTTTGTAACAACTCATAGGGCTCCATAATGCTCTGCATTGACATGACTAGTTGACAGTAGGTCAGGGCAGGAGGTCCTGTATGAGCACAAACTCACTTCCTCCACAACAGCTCTACAAAGCACAAGTATGAATGCCCTGACCTCTGCAAAGGCCGTATCACCGTAAATGCTGCATGGCTAATGCAGATGTAGATTGACCATGCAGAGCCTTTATGTTCACGTTCTACTTTCATAGATAGGGTGAAGCGCCCTCTGTTGGTCAGGATACATCATCTCAACTAGACCGCTTTTACACTATGGGGAATACCGTAGGGACAGTTCACTGCTACCGCATCATGCCGTCACTATTTACCCTCCCAGATGAAACAGTAACACAGACGAGCTTGAGAATAGTAGTTTTTTATAAGACTGGGTAAAGCACCAGCGAAAACATGGTTAGTTTCTTACAACATTTCTCCTACCCAATAAATATCCTTGACTTGCTCTGATTACAGAATTAGATATATATCAAATAAAATGTGTTCAAGCTGTACTCAGGGTGAAACATAACATAGTAAAAGTAAATTCACTCACTCAATTTAGTATGATGCTGCATTTTGTACAGTATTATTAATTTGTTGATGTCCATCCATTTCATGTTACAAATTACGAATTGTACAATATGTTATGAATTTGCGATACGTATGATATGTGACCAATTCGTTACGGCTAACGTTAGCTAGATTGCTAGGTGGCTAGGTTAGGAGTTGGGGTAAGGTTAGCTAACATGCTAAGTAGTTACAAAGTTTGCTAAAATGCTAAAGTTGTCCGTGATGAGATCTGAACATACAACCTTTGCACTAAGAAAGTTGCTGGCTATGGGGAATTGATTTAAAGTCGAACTTGATTGTACAAGTTAAAATATGATCACGGTACATGTGTGTGTGGGGGTGTGTGACCTCAGTCTACACTACACCACCCATCTCTCCGTCCTTGGCTCCACCGACTTCACCAGGCCCTGGCCCATGACCCTGAAATCCTCCAGGATGGCCTCCACGTTGGGGACAGTGTGAGCCTCCTCCCCACTCACCTCCACACGACGAGCCACCATCTGGGAGGTCTGTTCCAGAGGGACACACATATGACCAGGGGGATACACAAAGAAATGAATAAGCAAATAGAGAGGGAAAGAAAGATATGCTCTGTGACTTCCGGTCTTTACCTTGAACGGCAGTGGGCTGAAGGCTTTGGGTTTCCATAGCACCGCGATCACAGTGCCGCCATAGGGGTCATAGAAGAACAGAGCCAGGTCTCCAAATGCATCCTGGGAAAGATAAGCAGACAGGTTTAAAAAATGGAAGGCCTTTAACCCACTTGAGTCAAAATTACAAGAACTACATGGTCTGAAACCTACATACAAAAGGCAATAGACCTGGCTGCACAAGGCCACTAGAAATAAATGGCAAACTGCATGTCAGGAAAAACCTAGACGTTGTCTTTCTGCTTCTATAGAAAACCAGCAAGCCAGAGCCCATTGCGCACCACACCAGTACTTACCCTGAGCTCTGCCAGGTAGTGGGTGACGGGGTTGAAGTCGATGACGGGCAGTGCCCCTCCCGTGTTGGCCACTCTGCCAGCCAGGATGCCCCTGCTGAAGGTGGCATGAGGCGGGTCCACTGCCTGGCTCAGTAAGGGCACCTGCTTGGGGCTCAGGTGGATCAGGACATCATAGGGATCCAATGGAGGCCGCATGACCACCTGTGTGTGTGTGTGTGTGTGTGTGTGTGTGTGTGTGTGTGTGTGTGTGTGTGTGTGTGTGTGTGTGTGTGTGTGTGTGTGTGTGTGTGTGTGTGTGTGTGTGTGTGTGTGTGTGTGTGTGTACACAAACACAGAGAGAAGGAATGGTAATGATGGAATGGTATATTACAGTAGGTTTGACAATGCAATAATTTTGGGGAAATGAAGAAAAACATTATACAATTATGCATGCGAGTGGTAGTTTTAAAGAACGTGTGTGTGAGTGAGTGACTGACCCTGACATCCTGTATCTGGCTGGTGTCCATCAGCTGAGGTTCTAGGATCTTCAGGCTCTCTGCAGCCACCATCACCACACGCTGCAACATCTGAGCACACACAAATCCCTCAATAGCCCACACCTGATACTGGCCAGCATAGTGAGAGTGATCCTACCAAACCCTTGTTGGTTGTCCGTAAAGAGATACGTTTGAAACTCCTCATTCAGAACTATCCTCACCTGTGGTTTAAACAGATTTAGGGTCAATACTGTGAATGAGTAAGCTAAGGGCAGTTTGAGTTCTATCGAATCGCTAGGTTTACTCTGTTGTCTAAACACCAGACTTCATCACAAAGATCTGGTACATTGTGAAGGATGGGCATCTTGGTGAGAACATCAGGCTGTAAAAACATGTGCACTGAGCTCCATTATAAGCTGTTCTATCACATAGTGCTCAGCCTCTCGATGAATCATTTGATTACGCAAGTGTAAAGTGCAGTGTCCTTGGGCATATTCAAATCATTCTACCTGCTACCCCGCAGCCTTCGTACATTCACAGTTGGAACACTGCAGCCATTCAAAATGAAGTGCACCTTCGCCATCAATGTGAAAGTGACATGACAGATGCCGCAAACACACACGTTTTTCTCAGCCACATGAAATGTTAGTTAGTCTGCACATCATGCATTACGCCTATTGAATTCAATGTTATTTGACAGACACAAAAACATGGCAGGTCTAGAGAGCAGCTACTTGGAGCATTGGAATCCAGTGGGTTAGGTGGAACAGGAAAGCAACATGAAAAGGCTGGGAAGCTGCCGGCTCCATCTCCTCCCCATGTTGCTGTGTGCTGCCGTATTTGTCAGCGCACTCTGTCAAACAGCGGACATGAAAACAAGATCTTCAACTGATTTCCTTCTGGAAGTGGACAGCGATAAAAAAAAAAAAACTGTGGAGCATTACATGAACGTCCTGATCATGTTGTCCCTGATAATATTGAAGCCATATCCATTGTATTCGTCTAGATAGAACACCATGAATGAAAAAGGAAGCATTCAGGTAAAATGTTATTTTTGCCATTTTGAATTCATGTAATATAATTATTGTATTAGTGTCATAACATGACAAACTGAATGTGTATGGCATTACAGATGAGTGATTACAAGGTGCTTGAAAAGGTTAAAAAGCAAGACGTCTGTATCAAGGAAAGAAACGGTCAGCTGCCTATGGTGAGATACGACGCTAGTCATTTCAACAGGCATTTAGACTTTATTTTTTTACTAAGCAGTAATAGTAATATTGATAACGGTATGAGTGTATCTGTCACCAGCGTGACATAGGAGAGCAGTATGCTTTGAGGAAGGGTCCAAGGATCGGGAAACTGTGTGACTGCCGACCAACAAGAATGTGCAATTCATTTCTACTCCGCTGTTTAAGATGTCACCTCTACCATTATATTCTGTTAGGTTCTAATTCAGAGTAAAAACTTGATGGACACTATGAAAGCTTAAACCAAGTTTATTCTTCCCAGAGGGTCAATACGGCTGCCTTAGACAACATCACACACCAGCACTGATATTTAACCCTTTCTCCTAGGCTGAGTCTCCTCCTACACTGAACAGCCAATGCATCTCTGTTGCTAGACAGAAATGTAGTGATATCTGTTCTTCCTCACTTCATCTGACCTCTACCCCAAAGTGCTCACTCCTCTCCAACTCAAGGCTGTTATGGTGACTGGTACCAGACTGTGTCTCCTCTCCTCCCAGAGGATCCCTCCCATAGGATCCCTGATGGCTAACAATAACATTCTGCCATATTGTAAATATTATACATTACCCTTTCTCCGTCAGTGACGTAAGTATATTTCCTATTCTCAGAAGCCAACAATTGACTATGCTGTTTAATATACAGAGACTGGCAAGAACATGGCCTGTCCTAGACAGTGTGAGAGTCAATTGAAAAGTTAGATTTTTTTATATTTTTTTTTACTCACTTTCTGTGTATGCCTCTTCTGTTACTATGCTGTGTACAATGTGCTGCACAAATAAGATATTGGATGTGACATACTGGTGAATGTACTGCATGTGTGTGTTCTGACCTGCACAGTGGGAGCCTGCTTGGTCCAAATGGAGACTTTCTTGTCGTTGGGTGTGGCCATGAACATAACAGGCAGAGACTCTCTGGAGGCTATGAAGTCATTCTTGATCTCAGTGTAGTCAGCAGCTACAGAAGAGGACAGACGGGAGGAGAGAGGGAAAGAGAGGAGGAGGAGAGAGGGAAAGAGAGGGGGAGGAGAGAGGGAAAGAGAGGGGGAGGAGAGAGGGAAAGAGAGGGGGAGGAGAGAGGGAAAGGAGAGAGGTAGGAGAGGCATGGACAGGACAGAGGGAAGGAGAGAGTGGACAAGAGAAGAAAGGAGAAAGAGAGGGGTAGGATAAGGGAGAACAGGACAGAGTGGACAGGACAGAGGGAAGGGGAGAGAGTGGACAAGAGAAGAAAGGAGAAAGAGAGGGGTAGGATAAGGGAGAACAGGACAGAGTGGACAGGACAGAGGGAAGGAGATAAAGGGGTAGGATAAGGGAGAACAGGACAGAGTGGACAGGACAGAGGGAAGGAGATAGAGGGGTAGGATAAGGGAGAACAGGACAGAGTGGACAGGACAGAGGGAAGGAGATAGAGGGGTAGGATAAGGGAGAACAGGACAGAGTGGACAGGACAGAGGGAAGGAGAGAGATGTTATGGGGTCTTTATATACTGCTGCATGAGTACGATTAGATGAACATGGTTGTGTAAGATACAATATAATCCACATTGTGTGTGTGCTCACCGGTGAGCTGGCTGTTGAGGTTGACAACCAGGGGGTTATTTCTCCAATCGAAGGAGGAGAGTAGGTGGAGAAAGCGAAGGAAACCTACCTGAGGAGACCTGAGAGAGGAGAGAGAAAGTGAGACAGGAGAGACAGAGGAGAGAGCGAGCACAAGAAACAGATGGATAAACTACTTCTCCAATTTTTTTAATCAAAGAACAAACAGCAAAAACATATGACCAATTACAAATGTTAGAATATGCTATTAAAAGTCCTATTCGCATGGGACTAGTATTACTAGAGAACGTTGGTTATGTATTTATTACCCCAGGATGTCCATTATTCCAGAGGACGATTCAGACAGGATACGTTTTTTCCCAAAATGTCCCCTGTAAGTGTCTTCTTTTAAATAAAAAAGCCTGGATGTTTTTTTTCTAGGCGTGAAGATATTTCAAGTCCAGGCAGAAACAGGCTACACTGATAAATCGAGCTTGGTTCCAACTTTCTGACCCATACCAAACCATCTTTTAGGTCTTGTGTCGATATAATATTTGAATTAAGGAAGCGTAATAATTAGGATACTTTAGCGATCTGCAGTAGAAGGCAAACTAAATGGCCCCCAGCCTTCAGATGAGAGCTGAACAGTAAACTTGCACTTGATATGAATTTTTAGGCTATGAATGAGACCGTGAACTTGTCATTTCCAAACGTTTAGCTCAGTATGCTGCTTGTGATATCTTTTTTGTTTTGACGTTGCAACAACAATCTACAAATCTGTCATTATAGGGTATTGTGTGTAGAACAATTGTTTTTAATTTAATCCATTTTAGAATAAGGATGTAACTGAACGAAAGGTGGAAAAAGTCAAGGGGTCACTGGCCTACACACAATATCCTATAATGTCAAAGTGAAATTGTTTTTAGACATTTTTACAAATTAATAAAAAATGAAAAGCTGAAATGTTGCATCAATAATTATTCAAGCCCTTTGTTATGGCAAGCCTAAATAAGTTCAGGAGTAAAAACATACGTTTCATGGACTGTGTGCAATAAGTGTTTAACATGGTTTCTAAAATGACTACCTCATCTTTGTACCCGACACATACAGATAAATGTAAAATCCCTCAGTCAAGCAGTGAATTTCAAACAGATTCAACCACAAAGACCAGAGGTTTTCCAATGCCTCGCAAAGGGCACCTATTGGTAGATGGGTAAAATAAAAACACTGACATTGAATATCCCTTTGAGCATGGTGAAATTATTAAATTACACTTTGGATGTTGTATCAACACACCCAGTCACTACAAAGATACTGGCGGAAAACCGTTCAGGGATTTCACAATGAGGCCAACGGCGACTAAAACATTTAAGAGTCTAATGGCTGTGATAGGAGAAAACCGAGGACGGATCAACAACACTTTAGTTACTCCACAATACTAACCGAAATGACAGAGTGAAAAGAAGGAAGCCTGTACAGAATACAAATATTCTTAAACATGCACCCTGTTTGCAATAAGGCACTTAAGTAAAACTGCAAAAAATGTGGCAAAGAAATTAACTTCATATCCTGAATACAAAGCGTTATGTTCGGGGCAAATCCAACACATCACTGAGTACCGATTCATATTTTCAAGCATGGTGGTGGCTGCATCATATTATGGGTATGCTTGTCATCAGCAAGGACTAGGGAGCTTTTTTAAAAAGGATAAACAGAAACGGAATAGAGCTAAGCACAGGCAAAATTCTAGAGAAAAACCTGGTTCAGTCTGCTTTCCAACAGAAACAAATTCCCCTTTCAGCAGGACAATAACCTTAAACAAAGAGCCAAATATACACAAGTTATTTACAAAGAAAATATTGAACGCTCCAGAGTGGCCTAGTTACAGTTTTGACTTTTCTTTTTGAAAATCTATGGTAAGACTTGAAAATGGCTGTCTAGCAATGATCAACTACCAACTTAACAGGCCTTGAAGAATTCTTTAAAATAATAATATGCAAATATTGTACAATCCAGGAGTGCAACGCTCTTAGAGACTTACCCAGAAAGACTCACTGCTGTAATCGCTCTTAGAGACTGACCCAGAAAGACTCAGTGCTGTAATCCCTCTTAGAGACTTACCCAGAAAGACTCACTGCTGTAATCGCTCTTAGAGACTGACCCAGAAAGACTCACTGCTGTAATCGCTCTTAGAGACTGACCCAGAAAGACTCACTGCTGTAATCGCTCTTAGAGACTTACCCAGAAAGACTCACTGCTGTAATCGCTCTTAGAGACTGACCCAGAAAGACTCACTGCTGTAATCGCTCTTAGAGACTTACCCAGAAAGACTCACTGCTGTAATCGCTCTTAGAGACTTACCCAGAAAGACTCACTGCTGTAATCGCTCTTAGAGACTTACCCAGAAAGACTCACTGCTGTAATCGCTCTTAGAGACTTACCCAGAAAGACTCACTGCTGTAATCCCTCTTAGAGACTTACCCAGAAAGACTCACTGCTGTAATCGCTCTTAGAGACTTACCCAGAAAGACTCACTGCTGTAATCGCTCTTAGAGACTTACCCAGAAAGACTCACAGCTCTTAGAGACTTACCCAGAAAGACTCACTGCTGTAATCGCTCTTAGAGACTTACCCAGAAAGACTCACTGCTGTAATCCCTGCCAAAGGTCATTCTAACATGTATTGACTCAGTGCTGTGAATTAGGGGTGTGCGAAATTGTTAGACAAAACGAGTATCATAACATATGGGCGATTTTCTTGACACGATTATGATCAGAGTACCTTTTTGTAATTATCCGTGATTTTAAAAAATATATATTTTCGGGTGCCAGCAAAAATCTCATGTAAGTCAGTCAGACTTTCTAAACCATACTGTACGGTCTTTGAGTCAGTCATGTGTCAGTCAGACTTTCTAAACCATACTGTACGGTCTTTGAGTCAGTCATGTGCGAGGTTCTACGTGGTCTAAATAACTCAACTGGCTAGTTTTCCTGTCTGTAAAGAGAAGGGCGGGTTGTACGTTAATCCTGCTGCTCTGATTGGATAGAGTGAAACTGTATAATTCCATCCACTAGCTTCAGAATTTCAACAGATCACTGTTCCCATCGCATGTTTTCCTTCTGATTATTTAGATTGTTGCTGCCTGCTACAATAATAAAATCACAAGGCGAGGACGTTTGCTATCAAGTTCTCAATGTGCATAATATTTAACAAGCGGGGCAAGGATAGGGAAAAAACAGGAGACGTTAATGCGCATTCTGAACGACAGCAAACTTGGCTGCCAACTGCAAAAGCAGGTCATTAGACATTTCTGCAAATGTATAAAAAAAATTAACTGATATTTTACATTTACATAAATAAGTACTAAGACACTTTACTCAGTACCTTTGTTGAAGCACTGTGGCAGTGCTAGTAGAATAGAGAGAATGATTTATTTCAGCTTTAATTTCTTTCATCACATTCCAAGTAGGTCAGAAGTTTACATACACTCAATTAGTATTTGCTAGCATTGTCTTTAAATTGTTTAACTTGGGTCAAACATTTGGGTAGCCTTCCATAAGCTTCCCACAATAAGTTGGGTGAATTTTGAGTCAGGTTTGTCGGCCTCCTTGCTCGCACAGGCTTTTTCAGTTCTGCCCACAAATGTTATATAGGATTGAGGTCAGGGCTTTGTGATGGCCACTCCAATACTTTGTTGTCCTTCAGCCATTTCGCAACAACTTTGGAAGTATGCTTGGGGTCATTGTCCATTTGGAAGACCCATTTGTGACCAAGCTTTAACTTCCTGACTGATGTCTTGAGATGTTGCTTCAATATATACACTTAATTTTCCTCTCTCATGATGCCATCTATTTTGTGAACTGCGCCAGTCCCTCCTGCAGCAAAGCACCCCAAACACATGATGCTGCCACCCCCGTGCTTCACGGTTCACGGCAAGCCGCCCCCTTTTCCTCCAAACATAACAATGGTCATTATGGCCAAACAGTTCTATTTTTGTTTCATCAGACCAGAGGACATTTCTCCAAAAAGTACAATCTTTGTCCCCATGTGCAGTTGCAAACCGTAGTCTGGCTTTTTTATGGCGGTTTTGGAGAAGTGGCTTCTTCCTTGCTGAGCGGCCTTTCAGGTTTATGTTGATATAGGACTCGTTTTACTGTGGATATAGATACTTTTGTACCCGTTTCCTCCAGCATCTTCACAAGGTCCTTTGCTGTTGTTCTGGGATTGATTTGCACTTTTCGCAATAAAGTACGTTCGTCTCTAAGAGACAGAACGCGTCCTCTTCCTGAGCTGTATGACGGCTACGTGGTCCCATGGTGTTTATACTTGCGTACTATTGTTTGTACAGATGAACGTGGTACCTTCAGGCGTTTGGAAATTGCTCCCAAGGATGAACCAGACTTGTGGACGTCCACAATTTTTTTCTGAAGTCTTGGCTGATTTCTTTTGATTTTCCCATGATGTCAAGCAGAGGCACTGAGTTTGAAGGTAGGCCTTGATATACATCCACGCCTCCAATTGACTCAAATGATGTCAATTAACCTATCAGAAGCTTCTAAAGCCATGACATCATTTTCTGGAATTTTCCAACCGGTTTAAAGGCACAGTCAACTTAGTGTATGTAAACTTCTGACCCACTGGAACTGTGATACAGTTAATTATAAGTGAAATAATCTGTCTGTAAACAATGGTTGTTAAAATTACTTGTGTCATGCACAAAGTAGATGTCCTAACCGACTTGACAAAACTATAGTTTGTTTTAACAAGAAATTTGTGGAGTGGTTGAAAAACGAGTTTTAATGACTCCAACCTAAGTGTATGTAAACATCCAACTTCAACTTCATCTACAGTACTAAATCCATGTATGTATGTATGTATGTATGTATGTGTCTGTACCTATGTTTGTGTTGCCTCACAGTCCCCGCTGTTCCATAAGGTGTTTGTTAAATCTACATTTTACTGCTTGATGTGAGTTCCATGTAGTTATGCTCTATGTAGTACTGTGTGCCTCCCATAGTCTGTTCTGGAAGAGACCTCGTGGCATGTCTTGTGGGGTAGGCATGGGTGTCCGAGCTGTGTGCCAGTATTTCAGACAGACCGCTGTGTGCCAGTAGTTCAAACAGACAGGTCGGTGCATTCAACATGTCAATACCTCTCATAAATACAAGTAGTGATGAAGTCAATCTCTCCTCTACTTTGAGCCAGGAGAGATTGACATGCATATTATTAATATTTGCTCTCCAAGGGCGAGACGTGTACATCCAAGGGCGAGACGTGCTGCCCTGTTCTGAGACAATTACAATTTTCCTAAGTCCTTTTTTGGGGCACCTGACCACACGACTGAACAGTAGTCCAGGTGCGACAAAACTAGAGCCTGTAGGATCTGCCTTGTTGATAGTGTTGTTAAGAAGGTAGAGCAGCACATTATTATAGACAGACTTCTCCCCATCTTAACTACTGCTGTATCAATATGTTTTGAACATGACAGTTTACAATCCAGGGTTACTCCAAGCAGTTTAGTCATCTTAACTTGCTCAATTTCCACATTATTATTAACAAGATTTAGTTGAGGTTTAGGGTTTAATGAGTGTTTTGTTCCAAATACAATTCTAGAAATATTTAGGACTAACTTATTCCTTGACACCCACTCTGAAACTAAATGCAGCTATTTGTTGAGCGTTGCAGTCGTTTCAGTCGCTGTAGTAGCTGATGTGTATAGTGTTGAGTCATCCACATACATAGACACTCTGGTTTTACTCAAAGTCAGTGGCATGCCATTAGTAAAAATTTTAAAAAAGCTACACTGGGGAACTCCTGTATTGTATTGTAATGTCGTTAATGCATTTATTTTGAAGAAATATTTATTTAATGTACAAGTGAATAGGTTGGTTTACTTTTAAGTTGAAGTTTTGACCAATAAGGTAGCGTGTTAAGCTGTGGCCAATGGGAGAATTGACCTGGTTAACAGGAGGAGGTCTGAGGGAGAGACGTTGAAAAAAGGAAGGAGAGACATTATTGGTGTTGGTGAAGAAAACCGTTAAATTAAGACGATAAAAGTAGAACAAAACCCAAACCTACTGAGTCTTGAAGGGAAATACAGATTTCATCTTATAAGAGTTAACAAAGACTCATCGTGGAGGTATTTGACAGCCTAGAAGTTAGCCTAGCATCGTGCAAATTAGGGAGCCAAATGAATAGCGCTCTCACCGACGCAATTTGGTAGACTACACTGAATGACGTGACCAGAGTCACTGACTTTAGCGGCAAGCCCAGGATAGGAAACTTGTCCCGACACCATGGACATACAGTAGAACCACGCTGCATTATTATTTTTTATATTTTTATTTATTTATACATATATTTGTTTGCCTTCACCTCCCTTATCTCACCTCACTTGCTCACATTGTATATAGACTTATTTTTTTTCACTGTATCATTGACTATATGTTTGTTTTACTCCATGTGTAACTATGTGTTGTTGTATGTGTCGAACTGCTTTGCTTTATCTTGGCCAGGTCGCAATTGTAAATGAGAACGTGTTCTCAATTTGCCTACCTGGTTAAATAAAGGTTAAATAAAAATAAATAAATAAAAAAATTATTTATGAATGGCAAAGGGATATAGAAGTTCAAATGTATTCAGTCAGTTCGACACCTTCAATAAACTAGTCAACACTTGCTGTTCAGTTGTCAATCAAAACACAGTAAGTGGCCTACAACTCTGCGTGGCTGGCTATAGGAAAGATGTGAAGGGGGAAAGAAATGGCTGTGGCAGAGAACAATAATTTGGCTAAGTGGATTTCGACTCATCGTTACCACTTACATTACATGTGACGTGCAAATTCACAAGCATCGTGCTCTCCCTTCTCCTTGAAAAACAAATTTGACAGCAACCAACCACAGAGCACAAATTGTACCAGGACAGACAGACCGCGTTTCCCCGTCATCGCTCGCTTTTTGACTGTCAGGCACCTATCCTATCAATAGATCCCTAGAAGATGCATATCAAATTAAAACTTCTAAATGAAAAGTAGCCTAGTTAATATGAAGTAGAAAAAGTAGCTGGCTGAAAATTAATCTGTAACCGGATGATTAGCCGACGACTGGAAAACACTAACGGAAAACACAGTATGATCTGGCAAAACAATACTGGAATCAGTTATAAAACCCATAGCCCTTTATGGTTGCGAGGTCTGGGGTCCGCTCACCAAACAAGAATTCACAAATTCTGCTAAAATATCCTCCGTGTACAAAAACAAGAATTAGGCCGATACCCGCTAATTATCAAAATCCAGAAAAGAGACATTAAATTCTTCAACCACCTAAAAGGAAGTGATTCCCAAACCTTAACCATAACCTACAGAGAGATGAACCTGGAGAAGAGTCCCCTCAACAAGCTGGTCCTGGGGCTCTGTTCTCAAACACAAACAGAGCCCCAGGACAGCAACACAATTAGACCCAACCAACTCATGAGAAAACAAAAGATAATTACATGACACATTGAAAATCATTAAACGATCTGGCCCTAAACCGAGAGTACACAGTGGCAGAATACCTGACCACTGACTGACCCAAAATTAAAGGAAAGCTTTGACTATGTAAAGACTCAGTGAGCATAGCCTTGCTATTGAGAAAGATCTGGCTCTCAAGATCTGGCTCTCAAGAGAAGACAGGCTATGTGCCCACCCCCTACAAAATAGAGCTGCACTTCCTAACCTCCTGACAAAATGTATGACCATGTTAGAGACACATACATCCCTCAGATTACACAGACCCACAAAGAATTTGAGGGAAAGAGTTTGTAGTACAGGAAGGTGACGATAGAACGAGTGAGAAAAATTAGCAGAGAGGGATTGATACTGCAAGTAGGTAACTAGTTACCCTGGAGGAGTGAAAGGGGCCGGCTGCAGGAAGAGGAACGCCACCAGCAGGTCAGCAGTGTCCTCTGTGATGTCATCGCTAAAGAGCTGCGCTCCCAGCCAGCGCTTGGCCAGGCGACACACCGCCCCGAAGCATGGGTGAAGCTGCTGGAGCCTAGAACACACAACCACAGAGACATTAGGATATGTGTGTGTTTGAGAAGGTGTAAAGCTATAGTGTTAGCTGACAGAGAGAGAGCTCCAGTGTAAAGCTGGTGCCTGACCCGTGCAGAGTACTGGTGAGTAGGGGCCGCTGCATGGTGGCCATCTCCAGGGCCTGAGCCTCCGCGTTGTCCCTGACGATGAGCAGCCCCTCTGGACTAACACTCTCCCTCAGGACCTGAGGCTCCCGGTGGTACGCTACCTGGATCCTGAACACCAAGCCATCCTGCACACACACACAGTTAGTCAATGTCTGATAACAGTGCATCCCTATACCAGTCAAATTAAAATCAAATCTATTTCATAAAGCCCAATTGTGACAACTGCAGATGTCAGTGTGTGTGTCATTAATTAACATAATCACTACCACCCTAACCCCACACACAGAGAGAGAGAGCGGGGCCCATACCTTCCACACATCCAGGTGTGTGGGACTGGGCTGGCAGGTGTAGTGGTGGTGTTGGGTTAACAGTTCTCCCAGGCTGATGTGGAAGGCTGCTTTAATGTGGCGGATGGCCACTCTGTCATGAGGCCACTTCCCACTGCCCTCCATGTGGCAGATCACTACAACAGGAGAAGGCAAGCGAGAAGGGTTCATAGTAGAAAACACACAAAAAAAAAATAGCATACCGTCTCTGGATCCACAACAAAACACTTCAATTAGGTCTGTACAGTACACACTAGGCTTGGGCAGTATGCCGTTATAGATCATAAACCGGGATATTTGACGGTACCATTGGTCTGATTTTTCAGTTAGTTTGTACTCTAACATTCTAAAAGTTATTTTTTTTGCGCTGTTTGCTAAAATCACATCAATGTGAGTGAGGTGAGGGGATCAAATTACACCTCTCTTGGAAGAGTGGAAGGGGTCATAGAGCCTACTAACTTTTGGGGTCACGTGACCTCTTCTACCTTTAGAAAGATAAGAGAGAGGAAGGGGTCATAGAGCCTACTAACTTTTGGGGTCATGTGACCTCTTCTACCTTCAGTAAGATAAGAGAGAGGAAGAGTGAAAATGGCAGATCTGGTGTCGTAAAAAAATGCCACTGTCTCTTTTTGGATACATTTCGGCTTTAAAACCAACGAGAAAGGGGAACCCAAGGATTTAACAGAGGTCATTTTCTAGATTTGACCGAAGGCAATAACAGCAAAAGAAGGCAATAACAGCAAAAGGCAATACATAAAATGTGCCCTCCTACCTCAGGGTACACCAGGCCCTGAACTACGCAAGCCTCAGGACCACAGCGCTGGGGCCAACCCAATCTCGATCACAGCTGACAATTATTAGGTCTTTTTTGAAAACTATCCAAATACAAAAAGCAAAGCACCCGGTGGTAGAGGTGCACAGACGGCGGTAGAGGTGCACAGACGGCGGTATGGGTATGGGGACGGCGGATGGGGTCACTTAGAAATGTCCTTGTTTGTAAAAGAAAAGCACATTTAACATCAAATTGGTCAGAAATACAGTGTAGACAGTTCAGACAAGATAGAACGGCCAAAGGGGGCGGTGTTGCAATCTACTGCAAAGATTGCCTGCAGAGTTCTGTTACTATCCAGGTCTGTTCCCAAACAATTTGAACTTCTACTTTTAAAAATCCACCTCTCTAAAAACAAGTCTCTCACCGTTGCCGCCTGCTATAGACCACCCTCTGCCCCCAGCTGTGCTCTGGACACCATATGTGAACTGATTGCCCCCCATCTATCTTCAGAGCTCGTGCTGCTAGGCGACCTAAATTTGAACATGCTTAACACCCCAGCCATCCTACAATCTAAGCTTGATGCCCTCAATCTCACACAAATTATCAATGAACCTACCAGGTACAACCCCAAATCCGTAAACACGGGTACCCTCATAGATATCATCCTAACCAACTTGCCCTCCAAATACACCTCTGCTGTTTTCAACCAAGATCTCAGCGATCACTGCCTCATTGCCTGCATCCGTAATGGGTCAGCGGTCAAACGACCTCCACTCATCACTGTCAAACGCTCCCTGAAACACTTCAGCGAGCAGGCCTTTCTAATCGAGCAGGCCTTTCTAATCGACCTGGCCGAGGTATCCTGGAAGGATATTGATCTCATCCCGTCAGTAGAGGATGCCTGGATATTTTTTTTAAACGCCTTGCTCACCATCTTTTTTTTTTTTTTTTACCTTTATTTTACTAGGCAAGTCAGTTAAGAACAAATTCTTAGAATAAGAATTTGAATAAGCATGCCCCATAATATCTTGAATAAGCATGCCCCATTCAAGAAATTTAGAACCAGGAACAGATATAGCCCTTGGTTCTCTCCTGACCTGACTGCCCTTAACCAACAGAAAAACATCCTATGCATTAGCATCGAACATTAGCATCGAACAGCCCCCCGTGATATGCAACTTTTCAGGGAAGCTAGAAACCAATATACACAGGCAGTTAGAAAAGCCAAGGCTAGCTTTTTCAAGCAGAAATTTGCTTCCTGCAACACAAATTCAAAAAAGTTCTGGGACACTGTAAAGTCCATGGAGAATAAGAACACCTCCTCCCAGATTCCAACTGCACTGAAGATAGGAAACACTGTCACCACCGACAAATCCACTATAATTGAGAATTTCAATAAGCATTTTTCTACGGCTGGCCATGCTTTCCACCTGGCTACCCCTACCCCGGTCAACAGCACTGCCCTCCCCTCTGCTACTCGCCCAAGCCTTCCCCATTTCTCTTTCTCCCAAATACAGTCAGCTGATGTTCTGAAAGAGCTGCAAAATCTGGATCCTTACAAAACAGCCGGGCTAGATAATCTGGACCCTTTCTTTCTAAAACTATCTGCTGAAATTGTTGCCACCCCTATTACTAGCCTTTTCAACCTCTCTTTCGTGTCGTCTGAGATTCCCAAAGATTGGAAAGCAGCTGCGGTTATCCCCCTCTTCAAAGGGGGGGACACTCTTGACCCTAACAGCTACAGACCTATATCTATCCTACCCTGCCTTTCTAAGGTCTTCGAAAGCCAAGTCAACAAACAGATTACCGACCATTTCGAATCCCACCATACCTTCTCCGCTATGCAATCTGGTTTCAGAGCTGGTCATGGGTGCACCTCAGCCACGCTCAAGGTCATAAACGATATCTTAACCGCCATCGATAGGAAACAATACTGTGCAGCCGTATTCATTGACCTGGCCAAGGCTTTTGACTCTGTCAATCACCACATCCTCATCGGCAGACTCGACAGCCTTGGTTTCTCTAATGATTGCCTCGCCTGGTTCACCAACTACTTCTCTGATCGAGTTCAGTGTGTCAAATCAAGGCGAAGCGCTGTATTTATCATCTTATTGCACTGGGAAGTTGTTTGTATTTTAAGAAATGCAATGCTATGCTCTTCGTTCATTTGTTGGCATGAGTTAACGCCTCGAGTCCCATGCCATCATATAGTTTTAGTGCTTCCAACATTTTATAAGAAGGCTGAGATTGTTTTTGACTGCTTACTGTGTTCATTATTGAAGAATGTTGAGCATTAACCTGCATATTGAGTTGGATTATAAGCCTAAATGGTAGGCTACAAGCAGCAGGCATGGATGTGGTTGATGGGAAAGTGAACCATAATGGAAGAATTAGTATTCTATCCAAATTGCAAATACAATGCCGCCTCACTGTGGCGAGATTGTTGTTGCACATTGTGTTGAAGAGAATGTATGAACCCTAATTTCATGAATAACTAGGCCTAGAAAAGTTCAGTCCCGCCACAGTTCTGGCACGTACATGAAGGCAGGCAGCATTGTAAGCACAATACATGAACGCAAGACACTGATGAACACATACACACACGCAAGAAATGTTGTGCGGTACCTTTGACAGGGGTGATGTACACAGGGCAAGGTTTGACCTCATGGGGTACCAGTGACCGGGACAACTTCTCTCTGTCAAAGAATGAGTAGTCCAGCTTCAGGGGCACTGGGGGGAACACCTGTGTGATGGAGGAAGCACAAATCAAACATTGAAATAATGAACCATCTCCAACTCACTAATTCACATCTGCTGCATGGAGCTGGAGTGGATTAGGAACCAAATGGAAACAAACAGGCCTTAACGGGAAGTGACCTACCTGAAACCCTTTTGTTAGGGTTTGCACCGATGAATACACCCCTGTTGAGATGTGTCAATGGGGAGGGGGGTCTAGGTAGGGTACAGTAGCTAGGGTTACCTGGGTGTAGCGGAGGGCTGGGTGGGCCCCCTGCACTGAAGTGATGGACAAGGGAAGCCCCTCCAGCCTCCACAGCTTCCTGCTTAGATCATCATATGACTGAACCACCTTCAGACTCTCCTCCTCACCAGTACTGCACACCTGGCGAACACACACACACACAGAGCTTTAACAGGTTTCAGATGTCAACGTTTGTATGGAGGGGGTCATCAACCCACACAGTAAGATGCACTACTACAGAAAACTCAGAACTACCTCGTGCCCCACTTTGATGACATCATCCAGCATCCCTCCAATGTATCTCACACAGGATTCTGGTATATCTGCATGACTGAGGAGAAGAGAAAGGAGCCTCTCTTAAACCTGCTTCTAACAGAACTTCCCATACAACCAACACAACATCATACAAGGAAAAGATAGTGGAGAGTTGTCAGAGGCATTTTGATGAACAGCTCAGCCTACTCCTTCCTTCCAGTCTTGGAGGGTTTATTTATTTCACCTTTATTTAACCAGGTAGGCCAGCTGAGAACAAGTTCTCATTTACAACTGCAACCTGGCCAAGATAAAGCAAACCAGTGCTACAAAACACAGAGTTACACATGGGATAAACAAACGTACAGTCAATTACACAATAGAAAAATCTATATACAGTGTGTGCAAATTTAGTAAGATTAAGGAGGTAAGGCAATAAATAGGCCATAGTGGCGAAATCCGTGTTTAATTGCTAAATTGTAATTAAACACTGGAGTGATAGATGTGCAAGTAGAGATACTGGGGTGCAAAGGAGAAAGAAAAAAAAATAACTATGGGGATGAGGTAGTTGGGTGGGCTATTTACAGATGGGCTGTGTACAGGGGCAATGATCAGAAAGCTGCTCTGACAGCTGGTGCTTAAAGTTAGTGAGGGAGAAGGAAATCTCCAGCTTCAGTGATTCTTGCAATTCGTTCCAGTCATTGGCAGCAGAGAACTGGAAGGAAAGGCGGCCAAAGGAGATGTTGGCTTTGGGGATGACCAGTGAAATATACCTGATGGAGCGCGTGCTATGGGTGGGTGCTGCTATGGTGACCAGTGAGCTGAGACAAGGCATCGCTTTACCTAGCAAAGACTTATAGATGACCTGGAGCCAGTGGATTTGGCGACGAATATGAAGCAAGGGCCAGCCAACGAGAGCATACAGGTCGCAGTGGTCGGTAGTATATGGGGCTTTGGTGACAAAACGGATGGCACTGCGATAGACTGCATCCAATTTGTTGAAGTGTTGCAGGCTATTTTGTAAATTACATCGCCGAAGTCAAGGATCGGTAGAATAGTCAGTTTTACGAAGATATGTTTGGCAGCATGAGTGAAGGAGGCATTGTTGCGAAATAGGAAGCTGATTCTGGATTTAACTTTGGATTGGAGATGCTTAATGTGAGTCTGGAAGGAGAATTTACAGTCTAACCAGACACCTAGGTATTTGTAGTTGTCCACATATTCTAAGTCAGAACCGTCCAGGGTAGTGATGCTAGATGGGCGGGGGCAGCGATCGGTTGAAGAGCATGCATTTAGTTTTACTTGTATTTAAGAGCAGTTGGAGGCTACGGAAGGAGAGTTGTATGGCATTGAAGCTCGTCGAGGTTTGTTAACAGTCTCCAAAGAAGGGCCAGAAGAATACAGAATGGTGTCGTCTGCGTAGAGGTGGATCAGAAAATCACCAGCAGCAAGAGCGACATCATTGAAGTATACAGAGAAAAGAGCCGGCCCGAGAACTGAACCCTGTGGCACCCCCATAGAGACTGCTAAAGGTCCGGACAACAGGCCCTCCCATTTGACACACTGAGCTCTGAGAAGTAGTTGGTGAACCAGGCGAGGCAGTCATTTGAGAAACCAAGGATGTTGAGTCTACAGATCAGAATGCGGTGATTGACAGAGTCGAAAGCCTTGGCCAGGTCGATGAAGACGGCTGCACAGTACTGTCTTTTATCGATGGCGGTTATGATAGAGTTTAGGACCTTGAGCGTGGCTGAGGTGCAGCCATGACCAGCTCGGAAACCAGATTGCATAGCGGAGAAGGTACGGTGGGATTCTAAATGGTTGGTTATCTGTTCGTTAACTTGGCTTTCGAAGACCTTAGAAAGGCAGGGTAGGATGGATATAGGTCTGTAACAGTTTGGGTCTAGAGTGTCTCCCCCTTTGAAGAGGGGGATGACCGCAGCAGCTTTCCAGTCTTTAGGGATCTCAGACAATACGAAAGAGAGGTTGAACAGACTAGTAATAGGGGTTGCAACAATTGCGGCGGATCATTTTAGAAAGAGGGTCCAGATTGTCTAGCCCAGCTGATTTGTAGGGATCCAGATTTTGCTCTTTCAGAACATCAGCTATCTGGATTTGGGTGAAGGAGAAATGGGGGAGGCTTAGGCAAGTTGCTGTGGGGGGTGCAGAGCTGTTTACCGGGGTAGGGGTAGCCAGGTGGAAGTATGGCCAGCCGTATAAAAATGCTTATTGATTCTCGATTATCGTAGATTTATCAGTGGTGACAGTGTTTCCTAGCTTCAGTGCAATGGGCAGCTGGGAGGAGGTGCTCTTATTCTCCATGGACTTTAGTGTCCCAGAACTTTTGTAGTTTGTGCTACAGGATGCCAATTTCTGTTTGAAAAAGCTAGCCTTCTCCCGGGTGGCGCAGTGGTCTAGAGCACTGCATCGCAGTGCTATGCTGCGCCACCAGAGTCTGGGTTCGCGCCCAGGCTCTGTCGCAGCCGGCCGCGACCGGGAGGTCCGTGGGGCGACGCACAATTGGCTTAGCGTCGTCCGGGTTAGGGAGGGTTTGGCCGGTAGGGATATCCTTGTCTCATCGCGCTCCAGCGACTCCTGTGGCGGGCCGGGCGCAGTGCGCGCTAACCGAGGGGGCGGGTGCACGGTGTTTCCTCCGACACATTGGTGCGGCTGGCTTCCGGGTTGGAGGCGCGCTGTGTTAAGAAGCAGTGCGGCTAGGTTGGGTTGTGCTTCGGAGGACGCATGACTTTCGACCTTCGTCTCTCCCGAGCCCGTACGGGAGTTGTAGCGATGAGACAAGATAGTAATTACTAGCGATTGGATACCACGAAAAATTGGGGAGAAAAAGGGGATAAAATTTAAATTAAAAAAAGAAAAAAAAAAAAAAGAAAAAGCTAGCCTTTGCTTTCCTAACTGCCTGTGTATATTGGTTCCTGACTTCCCTGAAAAGTTGCATATCGCGGGGGCTATTCAATGCTAATGCAGTACGCCACAGGATGTTTTTAAGCTGGTCAAGGGCAGTCAGGCCTGGAGTGAACCAAGGGCTATATCTGTTCTTAGTTCTAAATTTTTTGAAAGGGGCATGCTTATTTACGATGGTGAGGAAAGCACTTTTAAAGAATAACCAAGCATCCTCTACTGACGGAATGAGGTCAATATCCTTCCAGGATACCCGGGCCAGGCCGATTAGAAAGGCCTGCTCGCTGAAGTGTTTTAGGGAGCATTTGACAGTGATAAGGGGTGGTTGTTTGACCGCGGACCCATAACGCACGCAGGCAACAATCACTGAGATCCTGGTTGAAGACAGCGGAGGTGTATTTAGAGGGCAGGTTGGTCAGGATGATATCTATGAGGGTGCCCGTGTTTACAGATTTAGGGTTGTACCTGGTAGGTTCCTTGATAATTTGTGTGAGATTGAGGCCATCTAGCTTAGATTGTAGGACGTGTTAAGCATATCCCAGTTTAGGTCACCTAACAGTAGGAACTCAATTAATTCACATATCGTGTCCAGGGCACAGCTGGGGGCTGAGGGGGGTCTATAACAAGCGGCAACAGTGAGAGACTTGTTTCTGGAAAAGGTGGATTTTTAAAAGTAGAAGCTCGAACTGTTTGGGCACAGACCTGGATAGCATGACAGAACTCTGCAGGCTAACTCCACCCCCTTTGGCAGTTCCATCTGGACAGAAAACGTTGTAGTTGGGGATGGAAATTTCTGAATTTTTG
The DNA here is from genome assembly GCF_045679555.1 of Salvelinus alpinus. Classification (NCBI taxonomy): domain Eukaryota; kingdom Metazoa; phylum Chordata; class Actinopteri; order Salmoniformes; family Salmonidae; genus Salvelinus; species Salvelinus alpinus. The sequence continues at coordinate 90,764,416 of NC_092090.1, forward strand.
GTGGTCTTCCTAAGCCAGGATTCAGACACGGCTAGGACATCAGGGTTGGTGGAGTGTGCTAAAGCAGTGAATAAAACAAACTTAGGGAGGAGGTACAATGTACAGACATTGGTATGGTAGGATGTGAGTACAGTGGAGGTAAACCTAGGCATTGAGTGACGATGAGGTTCCGTCTCTGGAGGCACCAGTTAAGCCAGGCAAGGTATCCGCATGTGTGTAGGGTGGGACAAAAGAGCTACAGTGGGGAGAAGAAGTATTTGATAACCTGGAAAATCGGCAGTGTTTCCTACTTACAAAGCATGTAGAGGTCTGTAATTTTTATCATAGGTACACTTCAACTGTGAGACACGGAATCTAAAACAAAAATCCAGAAAATCACATTGTATGATTTTTAAGTTATTCATTTGCATTTTATTGCATGACATAAGTATTTGTTACATCAGAAAAGCAGAACTTAATATTTGGTACAGAAACCTTTGTTTGCAATTACAGAGATCATACGTTTCCTGTAGTTCTTGACCAGGTTTGCACACACTGCAGCAGGGATTTTGGCCCACTCATCCATACAGACCTTCTCCAGATCCTTCAGGTTTCGGGGCTGTCGCTGGGCAATACGGACTTTCAGCTCCCTCCAAAGATTGTCTATTGGGTTCAGGTCTGGAGACTGGCTAGGCCACTCCAGGACCTTGAGATGCTTCTTACGGAGCCACTCCTTAGTTGCCCTCGCTGTGTGTTTCGGGTCGTTGTCATGCTGGAAGACCCAGCCACGACCCATCTTCAATGCTCTTACTGAGGGAAGGAGGTTGTTGGCCAAGATCTCGTGATACATGGCCCCATCCATCCTCCCCTCAATACGGTGCAGTCGTCCTGTCCCCTTTGCAGAAAAGCATCCCCAAAGAATGATGTTTCTGCCTCCATTCACGGTTGGGATGGTGTTCTTGGGGTTGTACTCATCCTTCTTCTTCCTCCAAACACGGCGAGTGGAGTTTAGATCAAAAGGCTCTATTTTTGTCTCATCAGACCACATGACCTTCTCCCATTCCTCCTCTGGATCATTCAGAGGGTCATTGGCAAACTTCAGACGGGCCTGGACATGCGCTGGCTTGAGCAGGGGGACCTTGCGTGCGCTGCAGGATTTTAATCCATGACGGCGTAGTGTGTTACTAATGGTTTTCTTTGAGACTGTGGTCCCAGCTCTCTTCAGGTCATTGACCAGGTCCTGCCGTGTAGTTCTGGGCTGATCCCTCACCTTCCTCATGATCATTGATGCCCCACAAGGTGAGATCTTGCATGGAGCCCCAGACCGAGGGTGATTGACCGTCATCTTCAACTTCTTCCATTTTCTAATAATTGCACCAACAGTTGTTGCCTTCTCACCAAGCTGCTTGCCTATTGTCCTGTAGCCCATCCCAGCCTTGTGCAGGTCTACAATTGTATCCCTGATGTCCTTACACAGCTCTCTGGTCTTGGCCATTGTGGAGAGGTTGGAGTCTGTTTGATTGAGTGTGTGGACAGGTGTCTTTTATACAGGTAACGAGTTCAAACAGGTGCAGTTAATATGGGTAATGAGTGGAGAACAGGAGGGCTTCTTAAAGAAAAACTAACAGGTCTGTGAGAGCCAGAATTCTTACCGGTTGGTAGGTGATCAAATACTTATGTCATGCAATAAAATGCAAATGAATTACTTAAAAATCATACAATGTGATTTTCTGGATTTTTGTTTTAGATTCCGTGTCTCACAGTTGAAGTGTACCTATGATAAAAATGACAGACCTCTACATGCTTTGTAAGTAGGAAAACCTGCAAAATCGGCAGTGTATCAAATACTTGTTCTCCCCACTGTATCTAAGGCATTTTGAGTGGGAAATAAAACAATAAGAAATAGCTGAGACAGCAGTAGACAAGGCATATTGACATTGGAGAGGAATAAAGCAATCACAGGTGTTGATCAGGAGAGCTAAGACAACAACGGGTAAATGGAGATTAATGGGCAGAGCGGGTCAGTTAGGTACATACAGGACCTGAGTTCGAGGCTGGGGCCGACAGGTAAACAAAAGAGTTGTGATCCCAAACTGGATGCAGTCTATCACAGTGCCATCCGTTTTGTCACCAACCCCCCATACTGCGACCTGTATGCTCTCGTCGGCTGGCCCTCGCTACATATTCGTCGCCAGACTCTCTGGCTCCAGGTCATCTATAAGTCTTTGCTAGGTAAAGCGGCGCCTTGTCTCAGCTCACTGGTCACCATAACACCCACCCGTAGCATGCGCTCCAGCAGGCATCTCTCACTGGTCATCCCCAAAGCCACCACCTACTTTGGCTGCCTTTCCTTCCAGTTCTCTGCTGCCAAAGACTGGAACAAATTGCAAGTTGGAGACTTCTATCTCCCTCAATAACTTTAAGCATCAGCTATCTGAGCAGCTAACCGATCACTGCAGCTGTACACAGCCCATCTGTAAAAAGCCCGTCCAATCTACCTACCTCATCCCCATATTGTTTTTATTTACTTTTTTGCACACCAGTATTTCTACTTGCACATCATCATCTGCACATCTATCACTCCAGTGTTAATTTGCTAAGTTGTAATTACTTCACTACTATGGCCTATTTATTGCCTTACCTCCTCACGCCATTTGCACACACTGTATATAGACTTTCTATTGTGTTATTCCATGTGTAACTCTGTTGTTGTTTGTGTCGCACTGCTTTGCTTTATCTTGGCCAGGTTGCAGTTGTAAATGAGAACTTGTTCTCAACTGGCTTACCTGGTTAAATAAAGGTGAAATAAAATGTTTTTAAATTAAACCCACTGATACAGGGTCAGATCTTTATCCATCCCCAAAATGGTTATGGTTAGGATTGGAGGTAGGATGATCTGATTCTAGATCTGTGCTTAGGAGTGGTGAGGAACATACAGCTGCAGCAGGTGTGTGATGAGCTGGCGTGGGACCAGTCTCTTCTGACAGGTGGTCTCTCCATCCCACACCACAGCCTCTGTGATGTCACCGTCCTGGAACCGACGCAGCTCAGAGCGAGACCCCCACAGCTGCCTGAACTCCTCAGCCTGCACAAACACACACAGCAGTGAGAATGACACACAACTGGATGACACATTTGAAAACATGGTATTGAGTGTTAACACAGAAACACAAAGAGAGAAAGAGACACAGACCTTGGGACTATCGGCTGGGGGTCCTCTCTCCAGTACAGAGGCCGCCTGTTCTGGGTTGAGCAGCAGGCCAAAGGACAGGGGTGGCTGGGCACTGTGCTTCGGAGCATCACTCTCCACCGGCCACTGCCATAGCAAACATACACTGTTACACACACACCAACCAGACTACCCATTAGGAATGTTATCAAGTAAACAGTTCTCTCTAAACGTACTGGACCAGTCCGTCCCAGTCAACAGACCTGAATTACACACACAACCTGTCTCAACCACACACACATTTTTTAAAGTGAAACACAGGAACACAAACCATTCAGTACTATTTAACATACGGAATTCAAAGAAAGCATGAGAATGCTCACCTCAGGGTCAGGGGTCAGTGAGTGGGTGAGGAGGCGGACCCTTTGGCCCAGTCCTCGTTGCAGGAGGGAGAGGATAAAGGGGAGTGCGGTGAGGACGTAGTCTCCACTGTGGTCCATGAGTTCACTGAGGAGGTTGAGTTTCTTACAGCAGGACTGCAGCTTGACCAGCTCACACAGCCTGATGACAGAGACACACAGGAGAGGAGAAGAAACAGAATAGGGGGGGGGGGGTCAAAGTTAATACAAGAGGAGAGAACAATAAATGTGTGTGTGCTAGCGTGTGTGTCTAAACAAGGCCTTACTGGAAGACATGGTCACTGGTCCTGATCATGGGTTTGGGGGTCATGAGTAGGGCATGGAATCCATCCACGGTGGGGTCGTCCCAAAACTGCAGCGACAGAGAAGCCTCATGCTGCACCTGAGAGCCAAACAAGCTACAGTCAACCAATCAGAGGGCATGTTACTGCCATCCAGCCAATCTCAAGGCACCTTGCCACAGGGCACTCACCTGTTTGTAGGTGCAGGCTGTCATGTCAGCACACATGTTGAGGTGTCCAGAGGGGTCGACAAAAACAACCTGGAAAGCAGTGTGGAACTCGGCGAGAGAGGGCTGACGGAGGGAACGAAAGAAAACAAGGGGGAGAAGAACATGTGATTATGATCCATAATGGAGAAAATAGAAAAGCACTCCTATCACTAAAGAAAAAGGACCCCCCAAAAACTAGCTTCTTGTATTTGTTTCATTAGTCCATTGTTGATATTGTCCCAAAATGTTTTGCATGTCAGAAATCGAGTTTAAGAGATACAATTCAAAATACAGAAATACAGCCGGTATGATGCATTTTGCATCATATGATGATCATACCTTATACAACTTGAAAACTTGCTGACATGAAAAACATTTTGGGACTATATCAACAAAGGACTAACGGGGGAAAAATGTCAAAAGATAGTTTTTGGGTGGCATTTTCCTTTAAAGTCATTTGGACTAGTCCTGCCTCACCGCTGTTGAATCTGGGCCTTTGGCTAGGGTAATTCCATTCTCTGTCAGGTCGTTGAAAGCTGAGATCGAAAAGAAAGCGATCACAATGAGACCGTCTCTAAACAGAGTAGTGATGAGACCAACACCAAACACAATAACACCAGGTATGGTATTTATGGTACATGCAATGTTACTCCAACGGTAGGAGTAGACAGACAGGTAGGAGATGAGACCTCATGCATCTTACCCAGGAAATGCAGGCTGTTGCGGAGCAGCTGGTAGGCTGTCATGGTGTTGCTGACTCTGTGGCAGGAGAGGAGGTAGGCCAGCAGCATGGAGCCCAGGAATCCACTGAAACACCCAACGCCCTGGGGGAAGAGAGAGTGTAGTTTAAGCGCCGGGTTCATTCAGCCTGGTAAAACTCTTGATAGAGAGGGAGCGGGTGGTGGTGCAGGGGCCCATACCTGGTCCAGCTCCCTCTGTCTGAGCCACACTTTGAGCAGGGCCACTCCCTCTGCAAAGGCGGCACACTGGGAGCTCACAGCGGTCAGGAACTGCAGGTGGGCCCTGGGGAGCATGTCCCCAAGAACAGAGCTGTTGTAGTGGGGAGTGGGCGGCTCACTCGTCGCTGCCCAAAAATACAGACAGAAAAGGAATGGATGAGAAGTTAGACTTAAGTCTGATTTAAAGGTGAAGAATCTCTCCAATGCACAGCTGTAATTCAGGTTAGTGTACCATCTCCCTCAACAAGGAACACTCATCCCGTTTAACAATCGGTTTCCATTAACATCCTAAATCAGAAGAGACCTGTATTTTAGGAAACAATATATCGAAGCTGCTTGGTTTGAGTTGAGGCCCTCACCTGGCTGAGAGCTCCCCAGGCCAGTATACCAGTCGGTGCGGATGTTGTTCCTCTGGGGGTGGAAGCGGCTGGGCTTGAAGAAGCCCGGTGGAGGGCAGGCGTGGAGTCGCAAGGTGAAGCTGGAGGAGTCTTTGCCTGGAAAAGGGGCCATTTCATTTAATCAATATTGACACACACAAAACAATACATTGTGAAACGGTACATGAACAGGTACTGAATAGGTGCTTGCCGACAACCATATGGGTGGCATGCTAAATCCAACCAAGCTAGGCTTTGAGTTAAGGAAAACTTTGAATAAAGGTTTAAGCTCTACAAGACTTGGCCTTAGAATGAACCAACCGTTCAATCAATCAAATGTATTCATAAAGCCCTTTTTACATCAGCCGATGTCACAAAGTGCTACACAGAAAACCAGCCTAAAACCCCAAACAGCAAGCAATGCAGATGTAGAAGCACTGTTGCTGTCCCACCCTTCTGTGACAGATGCTAGGTACCTGGAGGGGAGAGCAACAGGATAGGACGGAGGCGGTTGCCATGGAGACATGAGTACCGCATGGCCCCGATGGCGGGAGAGGCGGCAAGATGTTGTGCCAGTCCTGCCAGGTAAATCGCCCTCTTCCGTGGGTACCTCTGGTTTAGGGCATCTTTAGGGTGCAGGACATCCTGAAGATAATACATGAATGGCGTTATTTCTGTTGTCTGACCAAATGTTGACTCTTATTGTTCAGAGTGAAGAGTGTGGCGTTACGTACAGCAGGAATAGCGACTGCCAGATCAACGGAAATGCCTGGTTTGGTGCAGGTGCCAAGTGGGTAGCTGCCCATGATGGTAACAGATATGGGTGGTGCCATGTGAAACTTGCCCTTGGCTGCCTTTGGCACCAAGACAAAGGGGACCTTCACCCCTCCTGACAACCATGACAAGTCACTTAGCTGGGGAAAGAGCAAGAGAGAGATCAATGGCATCAATGGCAAACATTTTGGAGATCATTGAGGTCAGACCAAATACAACAAGTACCCATTATTTCTAATCCCCTGGAACCACAGTATCACTGACATACCTCCATTTCAGAAGTCTGTGGTACAGTCTGGAGCTGCTCAGTGACACTCTGGACAAAAGAATCAATCAGCTGCTTCCTGCGCTCACTCAGGGAAACCTCCTTCAGCAGCTCCTCCATCTGTTGGCATTGGCAGGGAGACAGAGGGAGATTAACAAATGTATATGTATATGCATGCATGGGACCATTGAGACTGCTGTCATGTTGCTAAGTGGCCGTGTGGTATCCCCTTCATCAGAAATACTGGAATGTAGGCGTGTGTGTGTGTACACACACAAACACACAATGTCAATGTTCTTAAACGATTGATTTGTGAATTAACCACCGACCTCCACCCATACCTAACCCCCATCTCACCTGCATCTTGAGCAGGCTGCAGTGGAAGAGGCTCTCGGCCTCCTTGAGCTGGTTTAGTTCATCTGCGGTGGGAGGTTTGTAGAGGTCACCGCGCGACAGCTTCACGGGACGGGGGAACCCGTCCTGGACCACCTCGGGCTTACCCCTTTTGGCCCTGGTCGGGCCCTCATCTTCCTCATCGTGTGAAGACTCTGATTGCGCCATCTTTGAAACGTGAGAAACATGTGTAACGTCAACACACATATCATAATATGTTGTAGTGCGAGATCTAGCCAGTAAGCTAACTAGCATCAAGTTGGCTGCATGGTGGATATAAAAGGCATGGGCTAGCTATAGTTGGCTAGATACATTGGACTAGCTACAGAAACTCGTCAAATTCCGATAAACTTTCAAATACTATAGCTCGCTAACTACTAACGTTTTATGTAATACTAAGCAAATATATATAGTCTCCGCTAGCTAATGTTAACATTACGTTAGCCACACATGAAGTGTTACAGTACACATGTAATTTGCGATGCTAACGTTAGCTGGCAGCTAGTTACTAGTACTAGTCGTCATTGCCTCATGCTAAAATGAAAAAGTACACACTATATAATGTAAGTTACCTGCTCCTCGGCTGTTGCTTTCATCTTTTATTTATTCACTGGTTGTTCAACAGGCAATCGTTTTAATCCCATGCATATGACAACTTTTAGTTGTCGGCACAATTCTCACGTGTGGACAGGATCAGTCAGACCCTAGCGCTTTACGACACACAACTGTGTGTTACGATTGGCTCATTTCCGTGTAACTCCGCCCATCGAACTCAAGATGCGTTGCATGAGCATTTGCGGAAGGATGCAGAGGAAGAGAGGCCCAACTGGGTGGAAAACCTTTCTCCCTCCAGCAGGTGGCGTTTTTCCCCCGTTGTTTCGCCAACCAAGCAGGGAGTTTTTGTATGGTCGATTAGGGTCAAATTTGGTCAACAAAAAATGTATGGCGCATCTGCTACGTGAGGTTTATTTAATCGAAAATAAGTTTCGTAATGCTTAAGTTATGAGTGTACTGATATAAGACAAGTGCAACTTTGAGAAAAAAAACACTATATTGGAGTTGTCTCGAGATCAAATTGTATTTGTTACATGCGCCGAATACAACAAGTGTAGACCTTACAGTGAAATGCCTACTTACAAGCCCTTAACTAACAATGCAGTTTTAAGAAAAATACCTAAAAAAATAAGAAATAAAAGTAACAAATAATTAAAGAGCAGCAGTAAAATAACAATAGCGAGGCTATATACAGGTGGTACCGGTACAGAGTCTATGGCTTGGGGTAGAAGCTGTTTAGAAGCCTCTTGGACCCAGACTTGGCGCTCTGGTACCGCTTTCTGTGCGGTAGCAAAGAAAACAGTCTATGACTAGGGTGGCTGAAGTCTTTGACAATTTTTAGGGCTGTCCTCAGACACCGCCTGGTATAGAGGTCCTGGATGGCAGGAAGCTTGGCCCTGGTGATGTACTGGGCCGTACGCACTACCCTCTGTAATGCCTTGCGGTCAGAGGCCGAGCAGTTACCATACCAGGCAGTGATGCAACCCGTCAGGATGCTCTCGATGGTGCAGCTGTAGAACTTTTTGAAGATCAGATGGCGATGTATATTCATGTCATGAGGCTAGTAGCATAGCATCTCTCCATTGAACACAGGAATTTGATGTCAATAACCCTCATCGAATATTCAAAAAGGGATTACAATAATATGTATCCAATCCAAAGAAAGGATAGGCAGGAGCTAGACAGCCCGCCTTGCCTGTGTGGACAACGACTCCCATTGTTAGGGCGGAGAAACGTATCTTGTCAGTATATCCATAATCTTTGGTTGATGCGACCCAGTATTTACAGGTGCTTTAGTGCTGGGCTGGAACAAAAGCCAAACAACTCTCCAGGACCAGAAGTGAATGTAATACAGAACAATAAACTCTACCAGACATACAATCTATTTCTTTTATGTTTCATTGTCACATACACCGGATAGGTGCAGTGAAATGTATTGTTTTACAGGGTCATCCATAGTAGTATAGCGCCACTGGAGCACTGACATAAATTAAGTGTCTTGCTTAAGGGCACATCGACAGATTTGTCACCACGTCACCTCGGGTATTCAAACCAGCGACCTTTCGGTTCCTAGCCCAACACTACTGTACCTGCCGCCCACAATCTTACCAGAGTAAATAAACAAAGAAACAAGTGAATTATAATTACGCTTTAACTATGGGGGTGCGCTTTCTCACATTTTGACCAGAATTATAATTTTAGTTTGCAGCACTGTTGTGGATTGTGCAGTTATTGGTAGTCATGTTTGGCATAACATCTTTATTTTGGTGCTTTTCTAATACAGCAGGCCAGTTAAAACACTGATAATTTGAGCTTTTCAGAAGAGAACCCAGATGTCATGAGCCACTCATCGATGGCTTTCTCATTGTTCTCCACATCCTCTTGCCAGTCCAGATGCCAACGCAGGTTTGCAATGACTTGGGTATAATTGTCACCAAGACTCTTTCGCCATGCAGCAAACTGTTGCTTATTGTAGAGACGGATTGCCTGAGAGACTTGAGGGTAGTCTACTACGCTGCGCAGCAGCTTGTCCAGGTGACGACACACATCAGGGAATTTGGACGCCACATTGTGAAGCTCCTCTTTGTCCACCGTTAGGTCTGTCAGGGGAGAGAGATATTAAAAGTGTTAAAAGAGGAAAGGGTGGTTGCAGAGATTTGATCTACGTAGGGAACATTCTCTACGTAGGGAACAGACAAAGGTTTTAGTGGGGAATGACATCTACATTTAAAAATGTATATATTTAACCTTTATTTAACTAGGCAAGTCAGTTGACATCTAAATAATGCCGAAAGTTATGTGGCTATGCTTAAAAATCACATACCAAGTACACACAGTCGTGGTACTGTCCCAAATCATCTTTATCCACTAAATAAAAGGATTAGATATTGGACCATGTGTAATTTACATTCTGATAAGTAATGATGAGGGATAAAAACAAACCCTAAACCCTCTTTCCTCCAGTAATCTTTCAGTGCGGGGGGGGGGGGGGGACTCACCGAATAGCTGCGGGGGGACACTCACACCATCTGCGTAGGTAATGTACTTCCACCGGCCCTCCCTCAACATATAGGTGGAGGCGTTAGCATTGCAACCGTGGTATTCACTCAATACCCAGTCTGGGCGAGTCCGTGCGGGCCGGGCAGCAGACTGAGACAGCAAAGGCAGGAGTGAATGACCACTAAGGCCACCTGGCACTGCTACGCCTGCCATCTCTGCAAACACGTATGTGGAATGGAATCAGTTTACTGACCAGGATGTGTAACAACCCTTTGAATCCCTCCATCATCAAGCCCTGTGCTTCTGACCCTGAGATACTCCTGTACTTACCCAGCACAGTGGGATAGATGTCCACCAAGGACACTGGCTGACTCAGCCGCAGGCCAGACTTCACCCCAGGCCCCATGATGAGCAGGGGGACATGGGAGCTGCCCTCAAACATGGACATCTTGTAGAACTGTCGGTGCTCCATGGCCAGGTCGCCGTGGTCAGACGTGAAGAGCAGCACTGTGGTGTCCAGCAAGCCTGTGTCCCGCAGAGCTGAGATCACCTGGCCTAGAAGGACCACAGAGAGTAGCGCAGCCACAGAATGGTTAGTACTCTCCGGGATCCTTCGAACATCCCTACCCTGAACCCCTACCTAACTTTAACTATTTTAAAATATCAACATCAAATGGAGTAGGGACATCCCAAGTATCCCAGATAGCACGGACCGCCACAGAATGAGTGTCTGTTGGGATTACATTCAAGGAGTAGTAGAAGCGGGTAATGTAAGGGACTACTTATTCAACTTCCAAACTACATTTGAAAACAAGTTTTTTTTGCAAGAATGTTGTAGACCTAATCAATGTATGAAAACTGATTGAGTTGCACAAGGTTGCAGAACATCCTATGGTTGGTGGCTGCCTGGCTGGCACGTGGCTAGATGTTTTACTACCAACAGCAATACATCTGCAATAAACTAGTATAACACCAGTAACTGCTAAACTGTCCATTGCTGAACACCACATTCTGCAACTCTGTAAAACATTGTACGGATGTTCACATTTGGCCAACCATGAAATTCCAGACACAAACAATTAAGTCACCACTAACCCAGCATGGCATCTGTTTCGGCACACATAGCGTAGTAGAAGGCCCGTATCTTTCTGACCTCCTGCTCTGTGAAGTTCCCACTGCAGTTCTTGGTGAAGGTGGAGTAGTAGTCCACAGGGTGCATGTCAGACAACGGCAGCCATTTTGGAACAGAGATTAATTCAGGCATCACCTGTGTGGACAGCAGCTCCTTATTACACATGCTGCGAAATGGAACACAAGCGCAGACTGCAGATGGGAATCTAGAGTCCTGCATCTAGAGTAAAGTCGAATGCTTCTGAAGATGTATCAACATTTGGTTAGCACAGTTAAAACAAAGCTAGCCTGCTAACATGACACATGACTGCTTTAAAATTGTAAATAGGAACTAGTAGTAATACTTATGGAATGGCCTGAAGAGAACGTGCCTTTTCGAGCCAGTAAGGAGAGGTGCGGAAGGTGGACCCCCCAGCGTTGGGCCCCAAGGAGTCTGTGACGTAGGGGTGTGGCAGGTTCAGGCCCAGGTAGAGGGCGAAAGGCTGGGAGAGAGCTGCAGCTTTGTGGCGGATCCACTGGGTGGTAATGTCCGTGGTTCTCCAGTCCTTGGTCATAACTCTCGTTGTGGACGCGTCCCCAACCAGGTCTGTCACCGGCCGGCCCTCTTGCCGCAGAAGGAAAGGCACATCTCGCGTCCATGCCTCCACACGATTACTGGAGTGGAAATACACACATCATAAAAATGTGACATCACCAAACGAGACACGAGGAAAAAACATAGGCCTAAATAAAGACATGAGTCAGAAATCAAAGGGACTGTTCACATTTGTGGAAAATGAGACTGAATAGAATATTTCCATGCACAAGCCTATCTATCTACACATAAAGTCTCTGCATCTCTTAGCATTACAAGACTGGCTACTTTAAGTGAGCTCACTGTTTCCTGTAAAATGATGCTGTCAGTTCTGTTATAATATTTATTTTTATTTTATTTTTTCACCTTTGTTTAACCAGGTAGGCCAGTTGAGAACAAGTTCTCATTTACAACTGCGACCTGGCCAAGATAAAGCAAAGCAGTGCGACAAAAACAACAACACAGAGTTATACATGGGATAAACAAACGTACAGTCAATAACACAATAGAAAAAGCTAAGTACAGTGTGTGCAAATGTAGTAATGTTAGGGAGGTAAGGCAATAAATAGGCCATAGTGGCAAAATAACTACAATTTAGCATTAACACTGGAGTGATAGATGTGCTGATGATGATGTGCAAATAGATACTGGGATGCAAAAGAGCAACAACAAAAAAAATAACAATATATGGATGAGGTAGTTGGGTGGGCTATTTACAGATGGGCTGTGTACAGGTACAGTAAGCTGCTCTGACAGATAATGCTTCAAGTTAGTGAGAGAGTTGTAAATCTCCAGCTTCAGTGATTTTTGCAATTCGTTCCAGTCATTGGCAGCAGAGAACTGGAAGGAAAGGCTGCCAAAGGGGGTGTTGGCTTTGGGGATGACCAGTGAAATATACCTGCTGGAGTGCTATTTTGGAGGCTATTTTGTAAACGACATCGCCGAAGTCAAGGATCGGTGGGATAGTCAGTTTTACGAGGGTATGTTTGGCATTCATGGCTTACTGCAGTGCCCGCCCACCTGACAGAGTGGCTTCCTGAAGTATAGTCCAGCTTCCCAACACTCAAGGTGTTATAGCCATTCTGTTGGAGCATGTCCATCCACGTTGTGGCATTGGGGTCCAGGCACTTATAATTATTCCAGGACTCAGTTAAATGGGCAAAGCGACCACTCCACATAGCTGAGAAAAATAAACAACATACAACAGACCATGAAATGTTTCAATCAATGGACCTATGGTGGCCATTGGATTGAAATGCAGTTGTAGTATTGTTTGAGTTTGAATACAATTTTAGCTGGTTACATTCTATTCCTTTGTACTGAACAGGTCTGTTACTCACAAACTATTGGAATCAGAGTCATCCACCAGCATTATGCAATTCAACTTCTTGTTATGTATGTTGTGAATGGATCGTAACATAGCCCACATTATTGACCAATGATCTGCTGTTGCCTTGAGGTCTTCCATACAAATGCACACTAACATCTTACCTGCTCTTGAGGGGCAACAGATTGGAGAATTGGTGTAGGCATTGAGGAAGACAGTGCCTAGCTCCCGGAGATAGTTTAAGTATGGTAACTGGACCACCCTACTCCCAGGGTCAAAGGTCAGCCGCCCATCCTTCAGCAAGAGGGAAATAAAGAGTTTGAATACCTTTAAAAAAAACATCCTCCCTAATTCTTTCTCCCTTCTTTGAGGTAGTAACAGAGCATCTACTATGTCTCTATTAATAATAACTGATCCATGACCGATTAGATACCTGAAAGCATCCCACCCTCCAACCTTATCAGAGCAGTGATAAATTAACTAGGGATATTATAACTCCACGGGACGGTTGAACTAACGTAGGCTAATGTGATTAGCATGAGGTTGGTGGAAACTCACTGGTGGAAACAACTTATCACTCATCAGGAAAGTAACTATAAAATAATCCACACAATCTCATGAGAATGTTGTGTAAAACGAATCAAAAATATTTACAAAATGTCAAAGTGGCAGTACTTACAAATGCATCGGACATCACCATCACAATGTTGGGTCTGAAGTTTGTGGTACGATTTTGGCACGTATACTTTCCCAAACTCATGGATATTGTAAGGAGAACTAACCATGTTCCATACATCGCGTACATCAATATAAAAAAATGATAATTATTACGACATTAACTCCTGCTGCTTGACTTGGTACTGACGAGGGGCATTTATTCAGGATAGTCACAAGACTTATCAACTCATCAGCCATAATTTCGACAAGGGCTTCTTGACTGCAACAAACTCAATTTTCACGTTTGTTGTTGTTCCGCATTAGTCACGTGGTGTCGCCATTGCAGTATTAGGTTTCTAGCAGCAGAGGGCGCACACGAAGATAAACTTGATTTGCAAAAAATACTGTCAATTTATGGCAATCCGAGCAATACAATGTATATTATATATACGACACCGTGCCATCTTGTTAAATTTACTCATACCATTGAAAAAAATGCCTTTCTACCTCAGTCTGAAAGCCCACATATGGCCTACTGCTCCACCATGGAGCATCAAATATCTGATTAGCTGGGAAAAGTGAAGTTAACTCAAATTTCTAGTTTCATTGTATGTAGAAATCGCTGGAAAATTACACATTTTAAAATAAAAACTTTTTTAAACGTTATTTAATCTCAACAATTTGTATATTTCTTTCATTCTTAAAGTTATTGTCATGAAATGGATCCCATTATTTTGTCTAAAGTAGTTGACCTTCCCAAAGTTCTTGAGTTATGGCCAAGTTGGTGTCAAATCAGTGTGTTGACCTGAGGGTCTGGTCCGGCCGTCAGCTGCTCCAGGGGAAACAGTGGCACAGGCAGATTGTTCTGTATGGGCCTCAGCTCTGCACTGTGCTCTGGCTGTGCTGGGCATCCTTTGAGGGGGCTGAAACGGGTCCCCTGGGGGCCTTTGAGAGTGACCCCAGGGGCCAGCTCCATGCTATCCAGCATCAGGGTGCCAGAGAAGGGTACAATCCCCTCACTGTTGCCCCCATGCGGAATACTCCTCCTTTTAATGGTCAGACAGACTGCCCCAGTCAGGGCATTTCTCCTCTGGGCCATGGATGGGCCTTTGTAGTTGGTCAAGGGTTTCATTGCCTTTGTCTGTGTGGTGTGTTGTTTCTCAAGATTCTGCCCTGCTGCCAGTGGACCTCCGGTTCTCAATGGATGGCGCTTTGAGGGACTGGCATCCAGCACTTCATATTGGGGCCAGACACGATGGCGTGGAAGACGGGTAAGATCCAGTCTCGGCATGGCTGGGAAGCCTCCACGCTGAGGACAGAGCTTAGCACTTTGGACAGAGATGTTTGGGCATGTCTCTACATACTTTTCTACCTCAGTCACTGAGCTGTTCAGAGAATGCCTTGGAGACTGCAGGTAGTCCTCTGTGGGAGTGGTGGGTGATGAGTGATGCTGCCTCCAGGTCCCTCCCTCAGTTATGGGTGGGGGGGCAGGGGATAGTTTGAAACCCCTAAAACCTGGTGGCTCTCTGGCTTTTCTGTCTTCTCTGGAATGCTTGGGAGAGGAACTAAGCTGGCTCACTGTGTGAGTCTTGTGATTGGCCCTATGACCTGTCCGTCCAGCCGCCTCACCAACCGGAGTGGACCTCTGGAGGAAAACACCAGAGATGTGTTAGATTACATTATTATGATTAAATGATTAGCTTTACAGTATTAGCTTTACACCAGCCACTCACCGGTAAGCAAGCAACTAGCTTCAAACAATATACTTCATGGAGTTCTTATTTTACTATTTCTACTTCCTTTACTACTACATATTTACTGCTAGATATATCCTGGACATTTGGGGTTATTTCCAGGTAGACTTGTTAGAGTGGAAACACAACGCAGCTCGATGGAGTATTGTTCAGAGCTACCTGTAGGGGAGAAGGGTATTTTTTGGGCTTGGCTTGCAGAACCAGCACACAGCCTTGTGCCCAGGAGTCTGTAGTTGACGGCAGGGGCTCTGAATCTTCTTCCCAGGAGGGGGCACTGTCTGGCCCCTCCCCCTCATCCTGGACCAGGAACTGCCACTCCAGAATCTGCACCAAAGAATCTCGGGCCCAAGACGTTGTGAATAACTCTGGCTAGAGAGGAGACATTTCATTGTCAGTCCCACAAAAAATTAGCAGCATTATTGGTGAGAGAATAGTAAAGGGAAATTGGACACCAGCCAGATTGAAACAGTGCATTTGATCCTCTGAGCAAAGGAAGGCAGTTATTGTAAAGGGAATTGATTAAATCAATAGTATATACAGTGCAGTCAGAAAGTATTCAGGCCCCTTGACATTTTCCACACTTTGTTACATTACAGCCTATTTTAAAATTGATTAAATGGTGTTTTTCCCTCATCAAACTACACACAATACCCCACAATGACAAAGCAAAAACTGGTTTTTAGAAATAAAAAAACGGAAATATCACATTTACATAAGTATTCGGACCCTTTACTCAGTACTTTGTTGAAGCACCTTTAGCCGCGATTACAGCCTTCTTGGCTATGACGCTACAAGCTTGGCACACTTTTATTTGGGGAGTTTCTCCCATTCTTCTCTACAGATCCTCTCAAGCTCTGTCAGGTTAGATGGGGAGCATCGCCGCACAGCTATTTTTAGGTCTCTCCAGAGATGTTCGATCAGGTTGAAGTCCGGGTTCTGGCTGGGCTACTCAAGGACATTCAGAGACTTGTCCCGAAGCCACTCCTGCGTTGTCTTAGCCGTGTGCTTAGGGTCGTTGTCCTGTTTGAAGGTGAACCTTCGCACCAGTCAGAGTTCCTGAGTGCTCTGGAGCAGGTTTTCATCAAGGATCTCTCTGTACTTTGCTCTGTTCATCTACCAGTCCTGCCGCTGAAAAACATCCCCACAGCATGATGCTGCCACCACCATGCTTCACCGTAGGGATGGTGCCAGGTTTCTTCCAGACGTAAAGCTTGGTATTCAGGTCAAAGAGTTCTTGGTTTCAGCAGACCAGATAATCTTGTTACTCATGGTCTGAGAGTCCTTTAGGTGTCTTTTGGCAAACTCCAAGTGGGATGTCATGTGCCTTTTACTGAGGAGTGGCTTCCGTCTGGCCACTACCATAAAAGTCTGATTGGTGGAGTGCTGCAGAGATGGTTGTCCTTCTGGAAGGTTATCCCATCTTCACAGAGGAACTCTGGTCACTCTGAAAGAGCCCCATCGGGTTCTTGGTCACCTCCCTGACCAAGGCCCTTCTCCTCTGATTGCTCAGTTTGGCCGGGCGGCCAGCTCTAGGATGAGCCTTGGTGGTTAAAAACTTCTTCCATTTAAGAATAATGGTGACCACTGTGTTCTTGGGGACCTTAAATGCTGCAGACATTTTTGGTACCCTTCCCCACATCTGTGCCTCGACACAATCCTGTCTCTGAGCTCTATGGACTATTCCTTCGACCTCATGGCTTGGTTTTTACTCTGACATGCACTGTCAACAGTGGGACCTTATAGACAGGTGTGTGCCTTTCCAAATCATGTTCAAACAATTTAATTTACCACAAGTCGACTCCAGTCAAGTTGTAGAAACATCTCAATGGAAACAGGATGCACCCGAGCTCAATTTCCAGTTGCATAGCAAAAGGTCTGAAAACTTATGTAAATGAGGTATTTCAGTTTTGATAAATTTGTAAACATTTCTAAAAACCTGTTTTTGCTTTGTCATTATGGGGTATGGTGTGTAGATTGATGAACATTTATTTTTATTTAATCCATTTTAGAATAAGGCTGTAACATAATGTGGACAAATGGAAGGTGTCTGAATACTTTCCAAATGCACTGTATACTGCCCACATTAAACTGATGAGCCGCGTAAACTGAACGATTCTTCATTGGCTACAGTACATTTATTAATATTTGTTTGAAACAAAATCAGAATGTCATCTCTGCACAGTGAATGTATCAGACTATTGTCTGACAAAGGTAGTGTCCAACTGTGAACGTAAGGCCTCACCTGTCTCTGGAGGTACACAGTGTAACACTTCTCCATGATATGGTTCATGAATTCATACAGGACCTCCACCACCACCTCCTCTCCTTCCTCCTGCACTAGCATGGACACCCAGTTAGACTCTGTCAGGCGGCCCGGGACAATGTCCACCACATCTGGACTCTGGGAAGGAGGAGGGGGGGGTGCAGGAGCAGAGTTGGTGCGCCCTTTCTCAGCACGGGACTTTGATGCAGCGCGGGACATCTTTGCCCGGAGCCTGAGTTAACACATAAGCCACAAAAAGAGGAATTAGGAATGTACTAAACTCAGCAAAAAAAGAAAAAGTCCTCTCACTGTCAACTGTGTTTATTTTCAGCAAACTTAACATGTGTAAATATTTGTATGAACCTAACAAGATTCAACAACTGAGACATAAACTGAACAAGTTCCACAGACATGTGACTAACAGAAATGGAATAATGTGTCCCTGAACAAAGGGGGGGTCAAAATCAAAAGTAACAGTCAGTATCTGGTGTGGCCACCAGCTGCATTAAGTACCGCAGTGCATCTCCTCCTCGTGGACTGCACCAGATTTGCCAGTTCTTGCTGTGAGATGTTATCCCACTCTTCCACCAAGGCACCTGCAAGTTCTCGATCATTTCTGGGGGGGGAATGGCCCAAGCCCTCACCCTCCAATCCAACAGGTCCCAGACGTGCTCAATGGGATTGAGATCCGGGCTCTTCGCTGGCCATGGCAGAACACTGACATTCCTGTCTTGCAGGAAATCACGCACAGAACCAGCAGTATGGCTGGTGGCATTGTCATGCTGGAGGGTCATGTCAGGATGAGCTTGTAGGAAGGGTACCACATGAGGGAGGATGTCTTCCCTGTAACGCACAGCGTTGAGATTGCCTGCAATGACAACAAGCTCAGTCCGATGATGCCATGACACACCGCCCCAGACCATGACGGACCCTCCACCTCCAAATCGATCCTGCTCCAGAGTACAGGCCTCGGTGTAACGCTCATTCCTTCGTCGATAAACGCGAATCCGACCATCACTCCTGGTAAGACAAAACCGAGACTCGTCAGTGAAGAGCACTTTTTGCCAGTCCTGTCTGTTGACGTTGTTGCTGGTGAGGACCTGCCTTACAACAGGCCTACAAGCCCTCAGTCCAGCCTCTCTCAGCCTATTGCGGACAGTCTGAGCACTGATGGAGGGATTGTGCATTCCTGGTGTAACTCGGGCAGTTGTTGTTGCCATCCTGTACCTGTCCCGCAGGTGTGATGTTCGGATGTACCGATCCTGTGCAGGTGTTATTACACGTGGTCTGCCACTGCGAGAATGATCAGCTGTCCGTCCCATCTCCCTGTAGCGCTGTCTTAGGCGTCTCACAGTACGGACATTGCAATTTATTGCCCTGGCCACATCTGCAGTTCTCATGCCTCCTTGCAGCATGCCTAAGGCACATTCACACAGATGAGCAGGGACCCTGGGCATCTTTCTTTTGGTGTTTTTCAGAGTCAGTAGAAAGGCCTCTTTAGTGTCCTAAGTTTTCATAAACTGTGACGTGAATTGCCTACCGTCTGTAAGCTGTTAGTGTCTTAACGACCGTTCCACAGGTGCATGTTCATTAATTGTTTATGGTTCATTGAACAAGCATGGGAAACAGTGTTTAACCCCTTTACAATGAAGATCTGGGAAGTTATTTCGATTTTTACGAATTATCTTTGAAAGACAGGGTCCTGAAAAAGAGACGTTTCTTATTTTGGTTAGATTAGAATTGCGTGAGTGAAAAAAAGATGTAGGATACTATTAAATGTGCAGTCATTCAAAGCAATAACTTTTAGTTATAATTCTGGTTCAGAATCTTGTCCTTTTCTACTCTCACTCCCTTCAAAAGTACTAGATTAATTTGTACATTTATGTTTGATGGATGGAGTTACAATATGCCTTCTTGGTGGGTTTTTTACTGGAGAGAGTTGTCACTTTCTTGAAACACACCAGACTGTCTGCTGTGGGCAACAACAACACAGCCCTCACCACCTTGTATTGGACAAGAAGTGAAAAATCTTTGAAGCTGCCTGCAGTGATTGAACAACCTAGCCAAGTGAAGCAATGCATCAACAAACATAACAAGGTTGCTTGCTAATCTAGATAACAATACTTAGGTACCTTAAACAAAGAGCAGGCTGAAAATCGTTGTCTTCAATCTGATGGGAGAAGAACAAGAAGACTTCTCTTGTTGCCCAACTTTTTTCCAACCCGAAAGACAGGATTGCTTGGCAACTGAAACGCCACTACTTTTTTTGTGTACACAGGACGTATGACGTTTCACGCAAAGGTGGAGCTGTCACTATGGCTGCAAAGGACGCGCAATGGTAATCTCCTCCTTGCTAAATGAAATGCAATCTATTTAGGACTTGTTGATGAATGAATAACGTAACATAGAATATTGCTAACTGTATTTATCTAGCGAATAGCAGAATATATGATAGAAGCTAACGTTAGTTCACAATACGGTATTCTGTTCAACAATACTTGCCTCCAAGCTTAGGCTTGCTAGCAGGAGCTAGCCAACGTTAGCTAGCTAGCGTAAGAAATATGAATAGACTTAAAGGCAACTTTAGCTGACTTTTGTATGTTTGCTGAATTGCATTGAGCTAACTGACTTAGTTCCTAATTGATGTAACGTATCCGTTTGTTAACTTAGCCGGCAATGGCTAGACTGATAACTAGATGGCTTCTAACGTCTTCCAATTCATAGGAGTGCATGGCAAGCTGATTAGCTATACAGCTAGCTTGATTCAAGTGCCCAGTGTGGCTAACGTTAGCTGGCTAGTAGGTCAGCATGTTCGCTGAACTTGCTCATAGTGAGAATGATAATCTTCACGTTGGGCAACATTGTGTTCTTGTGTATGACATATTTTACACTGCCTCTTTTCCCACATCTCACCCAACTCAGAGACACAGCGACATACTGACACACACTGCAATACTAACCAGCCGTATTTCTCATTGTTCCCCAGAATTGTCATCATTAAGTACACTATTTGCACCATCCCTATTTACCCAATTGAATTGATACGATTGAAAGATGTACCACAAAGAGAAGAGCATTCAGATGAAAAGCAGTGCGTCTGCGCTATACAACAACCTGAGCGTGCTGCGCATAGCCCCGCGGAGCCTGACCTATTTCACAGTGGTACACGCCAACATGGTCAATATGGTCAGTGCTTCTTGGGACGGACTCAACTACTCCCACCGCCAGCTGCAGTCCAAAGAGGCCAACGTAGCTACCAGCTCCTCCCTCATCATGCAGGTAGAGTGTTATTAGCGCTGACCAAGAGGGTGTCAGTGGATCATGAATGATATGGGTCTACTTCCTTCTTTAATGTCCATGGTAGATGGACATGAGTTGGTACAGTATTTGATCTTTTGTTGAAGGGGAAACTTGCTGTCTCTCCTTTCAGGCAGCCTGGTGTGTCCTCCCATCTCGTGACATCCTGGTGCTCACCTCTCAGAAAGGCATCCAGGTGAGTGGATTGTGTGCGTGTGTCACAGGAGGTTGGTGTTACCTAAATTTGGAAGGATGGCTCGTGTTAATGGCTGGAGTGGAATGGTATCAAATACATCAAACACATGGTTTCTATGTGGTTGATGCCATTCCATTTGCTCCGTTCCAGACATTATTATGAGCCGTCCTCCCCTCAGCATTCTCCTGTGACATGTGTGTGGCCTTATACAATGGTGTCCGCCTGTTGGTCAGGTCTTGACAGGTGTGTCTGTGTTCCAGATGTATGAGTCGGATGGATCCATAATGGTATACTGGCATGCACTGGACACGCCTGAGACCCAAACAGGTAACTTCTGCCCCATATACAAATACTGAGTCTCCTCTAACCCTTACCAGTGCCTACAAACCCAAGAGAGACTCTGACTTTGGATATGAATGAGCTGCTCCTTTATCTCTACCCAGTAACAGCTACAGAAGCTCTGCTTCAAGAGTCCTTTTTCTGCTGTGTCCTTCTCTGCTGTGTCATTGTCTGGTGGCCATCTTTACCATGGATGGGTGTCTTTGTCATGGAGAGGTGTCTTTGTCATGGAGGGGTGTCTTTGTCATGGAGGGGTGTCTTTGCCATGGAGGGGTGTCTTTGCCATGAAGGGGTGTCTTTGTCATGGAGGGGTGTCTTTGCCATGAAGGGGTGTCTTTGCCAATGAGGGGTGTCTTTGTCATGGAGGGGTGTCTACCATGGAGAGGAGTTTGGTGTACTGTAGGTTGAGTGTGTGAGCTCAGAGGACCGTGCTGATGATATATCCTGATCTGTACCCACAGCTCAGGCAGTGTTTGCTCGAGGGATTGCAGCAGTGCGGGAAAAATACATCTGTGTGGGTAAGTACAGAATGAGCACGGCAAGCTAGGCCTCTCCCTCTCTGTCCTGCAATCACTTCACACCTGACAGGATGTTGACAAAAACCCAGCCAATTTCATCTCTCTCTCTCTCTCTCTGCAGGCATCTCCTCTGGCTCTATGCTGGTGTTTGACGTCCCCATTAAAGGCAGTAACATCACCCTCTCGGAGATGCTGGAGGAGCACAAGGAGTCCATCACGGATTTGGCCTCAGAATGTTCCGGTAGCCTGGTACTATGCACACACACCATGTGTATGTGTCTGTTGTTAATCTAGGAAAAGCATTATCCATCTGGGGCCAAGTGTTATGTTTGATAACAACCGTAACCATGTAGAACCGACAGACAGATGAAGGTGTAGTTGTCTATCAATATGCATCAATCACAGCTTTAGATATTGACCCTGTCCTTGATGCTCTCCCTCCGCCAGGAGTGCATAGCAGACATGGTGAGTGCTGACGACTCTGGCAATCTCTGTGTGTGGAAGTCAGGAGAGGACTTCCAGCTGCTCAACAAGATCCCTGGTTTCGAGTGAGTGAGTTACTGACAGGATCTTTTAACCACATTTGAACTCCCTTCTTCAGATAGGGCCGTAGAGGCCTTGTAGTTATGAGTTCCTCTTGCCATTGGCCTGGCATCTGTGGAAATGCTACCACTAACCTCAACGCCTCTGCCCTCTTCTTGTACCAGTATGAGCTGCTCCTCAGTGAAGCTGTGGAAGGGAACCGTGGTGGCAGGCTATGGCACAGGGCAGATCCGTCTCTACGAGGCCGTGACAGGGATCGTCCACGCAGAGGTCAACGCCCACGCGCGCTGGATCTACTCCTTGGACATCGCCCCCTTCTCTGGCCTGGTGAGGTCAACACCAGATGCTGTCGGGATGGGGCACTGGGAGGGATTGGCAATTTCCGTATGACTATCTATCTCCAGACAAAGGACTGTGTTTATCACCAGTTGTATGCAAACTGATTTTAAAGCAAGCTACTAGAGATCCATGTAGAAAGGCGAAACATCTAGATGTAAGGGAGTGAATTCTGATGCTAATGGATCATTTTCCCTGTCTGTCTGTGTGTTTGTGCTCCAAGCTTCTGTCTGCTGCTGAGGACTCTCTGGTTAGAGTGTGGCATCTGACCATGACCCCAGAGACTAACAGTGTGGAGGTAACCTCTCAAACCATACCAGGGAGGGACCTCACTACACCACGCACACACAGACGGACAGACATTGACTGCCTCCCTCCCTCTCTCTCCCTCCAGATCGTGCACATGTATAACGAGTGTGTGACAGACACCCAGATCTGCGGGGCTAAGTTCTGCGACGGGGACGGCTACGCCTTCGCTGTGACGGGCTATGACCTGAGTGAGATCATCCGCTACACACAGGTCTAACAGCAGTAGCACGCACCATGGGAGATGTGTGTGAGTGTGTGAGGTGGACATGTGAACGGAGTGTGTCAGCTCAGCAGTATCTCTGTTGGGGAGTGTGTGACAAAAGAGAAGCCTACAGCAGGAAACGTTTGCCTGATAGACCATGCAGCATCTAATTCCACCAGATCAATAGTCTACAGAGAGACGGAAAGCCTATGAAGGTTAACTCAGAAGCAAACAAGGGCTGTGACCCATCTCCATCTACTATGACCTAACTAGAGGACATGATACAGTATGTATGTCTACAGCGTCTCTCCCATGGATATTAACTTTGGTCCAGAGGTCAGATAGAAGAATGCTGTCTCTATCAAGTAGTTTCCTACATATCATGACTGCACTTTGTAGTCAACAATGCGCGAAAGAAAAAGTGAGGCATCTTACGATATATGAGGAGAAAGATGATTTGTAGTGCAATGTGACCTTGTATATTTTGACTGATCACATTCTGGCTTATGCTGACATATTTCCTCTGTGTTGAGTATTGGTGTGCGCGTGTGTGCGTGTGAGTAATGGACCAGTAACGGACCATGAAACTACAGATGAGTGTGTATAAATCTGTTTTACAGATTTAAAATAAAGGGAGTAGGCTATTCTGTAAAGACGTAGGGTTGCTGACAGCAGCACAATGCCTCAGGTGTCTCAGTATAGCATTGTTGCAAGTATTTACAATGTGTATGGTAATGTGGGTCGTTCAGCATTCAGTTTGGAAATGTAACATTCCTTTGACTTAGTAAGTCTTGAATATTATTATTGTACAGCATCACTGTATAAATGTACTGTAACTATGAATCAACTTGACAATAAATATTTATTGTAGATAACTGTCTTTATCCTCTTTAATTTGTTTGTGCTTTGTGTTTCTTAATTGTAGTGTGCTTGCAGCGAACTGCGCTTGTAGCAAATTGTCGCGAACGGCGGGGCAGGGAAGAGAACCTGGGTCGCTGGCACAATGGCAAACATTACTCATCGCGCCAATAGGGTTAACCCACTTGGTGGGAATTCTTTTATTTATAAAAAATATTTATTATGCCTTTTTCTCCCTAATTTTGTGGTATCCAATCGGTAGTTACAGTCTTGTCCCATTGCTGCAACTCCAGTACGGACTCGGGAGAGGCGAAGGTCGAGAGCCGTGCGTCCAGCCAAGCTGCACTGCTTCTTGACAATGCCCGCTTAACCCGTAAGCCAGCCGCACCAATGTGTCGGAGGAAACACTGTACACCTAGCGACCGTGTCAGCGAGCATGCGCCGGCCCGCCACAGGAGTCGCTAGAGTGCGATGGGACAAGGACATCCCTGCCAACGTGATGGGACAAGGACTTCCCGGCTCTCCCCTAACCCGGACGACGCTGGGCCAATTGTGCGCCACCCCATGGGTCTCCCGGTCACGGCCGGCTGCGACAGAGCCTGGACTCTAACCAGGATCTCTAGTGTCTATAGATTGTACTTTTTGGAGAAATGTCCTCTGGTCTGATGAAACAAAAATAGAACTGTTTGGCCTTACTGACCATCATTTTGTTTGGAGGAAAAAAGGGGAGGCTTGCAAGCCGAAGAACACCATCCCAACCGTGAAGCACGGGAGTGGCAGCATCATGTTGTGGGGGTGCTTTTCTGCAGGAGGGACTCTACACGTCACAAAATAGATGGCATCATGAGGGAGGAAAATTATATGTATATATTGAAGCAACATTTCAAGACATCAGTCAGGAAGTTCAAGCTTGGTCGCAAATGGGTCTTCCAAATGGACAATGACCCCAAGCATACTTCCAAAGTTGTGGCAAAATGGCTTAAGGAAAACAAAGTCAAGGTATTGGAATGGCCATCACAAGCCCTGACCTCAATCCCATAGAACATTTGTGGGCAGAACTGAAAAAGTGTGCTAGCAAGGAGGCCTACAAACCTCACTCAGTTGCACCAGCTCTGTCAGGAGGAATGGGCCAAAATTCACCCAGCTTGTGGAAGGCTACCTGAAACGTTTGACCCAATTAATTTTTTTTAAAGGCAATGCTACCAAATACTAATTGAGTGTATGTAAACTTCTGACCCACTGGGAATGTGATGAAAGAAATAAAAGCTTAAATAAATCATTCTCTCTACTATTATTCTGCCATTTCACATTCTTAAAATAAAGTGATCCTAACTGACCTAAGACAGGGAATTCTTACTAGGATTTAAGGACAGGAATTGTGAAAAACTAAGTTTAAATGTATTTGGCTAAGGTGTATGTAAACTTCCGACTTCAGCTGTAATGTGTGTGTCTTCAAACTAACATGTTAAAGGTACTATCTGTGATATTTCCTCGTCCCTCACCTTTATAACAAAGACTCACTTTATTTCAGCAGCTGAACACACACACACACACACACTTATTTCACTACCATAAATACACATTCCTTCAGAAATATCTTCTGGAAATTCAGTTTCTAGTTTTGTGACATTTGCCTTCAATAGAACAGCTGAGAGTAGAAACTGCAATGTTGTGATCTATTTCAGAGCACCACAGACTCCTCTGGCCAGTCAAATCACAGACTCTTCTGAACAGTCTAACCACAGACTCCTCTGGCCAGTCTAACCACAGACTCCTCTGGCCAGTCTAACCACAGACTCCTCTGGCCAGTCTAACCACAGACTCCTCTGGCCAGTCTAACCACCGACTCCTCTGGCCAGTATTTGATTAAACGTTGTTCACGTTTTATATGGTGGATTGCAGTTCACCAATACGCCAGTAGATGGTGCTCTGCATCAGTGTTCTCGGCCAACATCGTGGGAATGAGTTGGTTCCTTTTTTGTGTAATGGAGAAAAAACCTTAAGCACTTTCAGGGGCTTAGAGTTCACTTAACGTTGTTAATTCTCTGTGTGCTCAGGGTGCTGTGGAGAGGTTTGGGAGGACATTCTTCTTTCAAACTAACATCAAATATGTCTAGAGAAAAAAAATGTATTTTTTCAAGTAACCTTGAAAATATATATACCAGCAACACTGGTATATGTAAGGAACCATGTGGTGTAAATTCCTATAGTTAACATCAGTTATGGAAGCCTCTATGGCATGTAATGACAGTGTGTTAACTTACATTGATGATGATAGGGTCAAATGACTAACAGAGAATCAATGGTAGCTAGACTGTCCAGAGGAGTCTGTGGCTAGACTGTCCAGAGGAGTCTGTGGTTAAACTGTCCAGAGGAGTCTGTGGTTAGACTGTCCAGAGGAGTCTGTGATTAGACTATCCAGAGGAGTCTGTGATTAGACTGTCCAGAGGAGTCTGTGGTTAGACTGTCCAGAGGAGTCTGTGGTTAGACTGTCCAGAGGAGTCTGTGGTTAGACTGTCCAGAGGAGTCTGTGATTAGACTGTCCAGAGGAGTCTGTGGTTAGACTGTCCAGTGGAGTCTGTGGTTAGACTGTCCAGAGGAGTCTGTGGTTAGACTGGCCAGAGGAGTCTGTGGTTAGACTGGCCAGAGGAGTCTGTGGTTAGACTTGCCAGAGGATTCTGTGGTTAGACTGTCCAGAGGAGTCTGTGATTAGACTGTCCAGAGGAGTCTGTGGTTAGACTGGCCAGAGGAATCTGTGGTTAGACTGGCCAGAGGAGTCTGTGGTTAGACTGTCCAGAGGAGTCTGTGATTAGACTGTCATGAGGAGTCTGTGGTTAGACTGTCCAGAGGAGTCTGTGGTTAGACTGGCCAGTGGAGTCTGTGGTTAGACTGTCCAGAGGAGTCTGTGGTTAGACTGTCCAGAGGAGTCTGTGGTTAGACTGTCCAGAGGAGTCTGTGGTTAGACTGTCCAGAGGAGTCTGTGGTTAGACTGTTCAGAGGAGTCTGTGGTTAGACTGGCCAGAGGAGTCTGTGGTTAGATCCCCAATCACACGGGTGCTATTATTATTACACAACTCTGCTGGGGGAGGGAGGAGGGAGGGGGAGGGAGGGGGAAGGGAGAGATGCAACAGAGGTTATGGGGACAGGTTGCATGAGTGAGAGAGACAGAGAGAGAGAGGGTGGGGGGGGGTGTAATTAAGAGCATATAAAAACTCACACTGCAGTATGAGAAGTAGGAATAGAGAGAGAGAGAGGTTATGGGGAATTGAAATAGAGAGAGGGTATGAGAAATAGGAATAGAGAGGGTTTGAGAAATAGGAATAGAGAGACGGTATGGGGAATAGGAATACAGAGAGGGTATGGGGAATAGCGATAGAGAGAGGTTATGGGGAATTGGAATAGAGAGAGGGTTTGAGAAGTAGGAATAGAGAGGGTTTGAGAAATAGGAATAGAGAGACGGTATGGGGAATAGGAATAGAGGGTACGGAGAATAGGAATACAGAGAGGGTTGGGGAATATGAATACAGAGAGGGTATGGGGAATAGGAATAGAGAAAGGGTATGGAAAATAGGATTAGGGAGAGGTTATGGGGAATAGGAATAGACCAAAGGTATGGGGAATAGGGCTAGAGCGAGGGAATAGGAATAGAGAGGGTATGGTGAATAGGTTTTGAGAGAGGGTATGGTGAATAGGAATAGAGCTAGTTTATGATAAATAGGAATAGAGAGCGGGTATGGGGAAATAGGAATAGATAGAGGGTATGGGGAATAGGAATAGAGAGAGTGTATTGGGAATACGAAAAGGGAGAGGGTATGTGTAATTGGGATAGAGAGAGTGTATGGGGAATAGGAATAGAGAGGGTATGGGGAATAGAGATAGAGAGAAGGTATGGGGAATAGGAATAGAGAGGGTATGGGGAATAGAGATAGAGAGAGGGTATGGGGATAAAGAATGGAGAGAGTGTATGATAAATAGGAATAGAGAGATGGTATGGGGAATAGGAATAGAGAGGGTATGTGGAATAGGTTTTGAGAGATTGTATGGGGAATTGAAATAGAGCTAGTGTATGAGAAATAGGAATAGAGCGAGGCTAAGGGGAATAGGAATAGAGCTAGGTTTTGGGGAATACTAATAGAGCTAGGGTATGGGGAATACTAATAGAGCGAGGGTATGGGGAATAGGAATAGAGCAAGGGTATGGGGAATACTAATAGAGCGAGGGTATGGGGAATAGGAATAGAGCGAGGGTATGGGGAATAGGAATAGAGCGAGGGTATGGGGAATACTAATAGAGCGGGGGTATGGGGAATACTAATAGAGCGAGGGTATGGGGAATACTAATAGAGCGGGGGTATGGGGAATAGGAATAGAGCGGGTATGGGGAATACTAATAGAGCGAGGGTAGGGTATGGGGAATACTAATAGAGCTAGGGTATGGGGAATACTAATAGAGCGAGGGTATGGGGGATACTAATAGAGCGAGGGTATGGGGTATACTAATAGAGCGAGGGTATGGGGAGTAGGAATAGAGCGAGGGTATGGGGAATACCAATAGAGCTAGGGTATGGGGAATACTAATAGAGCGAGGGTATGGGGAATACCAATAGAGCGAGGGTATGGGGAATACTAATAGAGCGAGGGTATGGGGAATACTAATAGAGCGAGGGTATGGGAAATACTAATAGAGCGAGGGTATGGGAAATACTAATAGAGCGAGGGTTTGGGGAATACTAATAGAGCGAGGGTTTGGGGAATACTAATAGAGCGAGGGTATGGGGAATACTAATAGAGCGAGGGTATGGGGAATACTAATAGAGCGAGGGTATGGGGAATACTAATAGAGCGAGGGTATGGGGAATACTAATAGAGCGAGGGTTTGGGGAATACTAATAGAGCGAGGGTATGGGGAATACTAATAGAGCGAGGGTATGGGAAATACTAATAGAGCGAGGGTTTGGGGAATACTAATAGAGCGAGGGTTTGGGGAATACTAATAGAGCGAGGGTATGGGGAATACTAATAGAGCTAGGGTATGGGGAATAGGAATAGAGCTAGGGTTTTGGGAATACTAATAGAGCGAGGGTATGGGGAATACTAATAGAGCTAGGGTATGGGGAATAGCAATAGAGATAGGGTATGGGGAATACTAATAGAGCGAGGGTATGGGGAATACTAATAGAGCGAGGGTATGGGGAATACTAATAGAGCTAGTGTATGGGGAATAGGAATAGAGCTAGGGTATGGGGAATACTAATAGAGCGAGGGTATGGGGAATACTAATAGAGCGAGGGTATGGGGAATACTAATAGAGCTAGTGTATGGGGAATACTAATAGAGTAAAGGTATGGGGAATAGGAATAGAGAGGTTGTGAGAGAGAGGGGATATAAGGTCACTATGTTTTTAGAGGGATGTGAAGCAACAGAAAGCATCGGGCCACAGTGACATGCTCAGCAGGATAAGGTCGATAGTGCTCTGTACTATTCTGGCCCCAGACATACTGTAGCCCCAGGCCCCCATATACTGAGTACTGCAGTCCACTTCAGCACAATACAATATACGAGTCAATACGGTGCACTTATGGGTTTCACCGCTGAGCTCACAATGTGTGTGTAGATTGCATCATCTATCCTTAATCATGGTTTGCAATGTTTTGGTTGACAGAAATGGGACAAAATATGAGCTATGTACAGACTGACATTTCATTAAGTGTGTGTGTGTGTGTGTGTGTGTGTGTGTGTGTGTGTGTGTGTGTGTGTGTGTGTGTGTGTGTGTGTGTGTGTGTGTGTGTGTGTGTGTGTGTGTGTGTGTGTGTGTGTGTGTGTGTGTGTGTGTGTGTGTGTGTGTGTTTGTGCGTAGTAGAGGTGGGATTGAAGTAATGACTAAATTCACTATACCCAGTAGACACAGACATATTTTATTCATGAGGGACAAAAATAGCAAAATATCTCATATGAATCAGTCATTCACCCCTTTGCACTAGCGTTATCACAGAACCTGCAAACACCTTGGAACGGTATGTGGGTGTCACCTTAATTATCTAATCAAAAGGACAATAAAACAAGGCTGTTTGGAGTCCACCCTTGTTTTGCAGAGGTATCGACCGAGCCCTATGATACAACGACAACACAAACGTCCACTGGGTGTGAAATGTGGATGGTACAGCACGCACAATCCCTGCCCATCTCCTCCAGCCCACTGGCAGCTGCCTGGGCCACTACAGCAAAGCCTGTTGAGAAAGAAGCACACTAAGGGGATGACCAGTCTAAAGCTCCTCCAAGCTGGACGGCAGAGAAACACACATGAGGAAATGAGGAAACAGACAGACGCCCCGCTGTATAAATAGACAGAGAGAGAGAGAAATGAGAGTGAGAGAAATTAGAGAGAGAGATGAGACAGAAGCTGTTTGGGGAGTTTTGGCATAAATGAGAAAAATGTTTTCCATTCAACTCGCTGGTGATGATTCATTAGGTGGTTATATTCATTATGTTGGTGTGTTTCCTCCAGAGATTGGAGCGTCTAAGTGGGGGATCCTGTCTTTCAGAAACTGGGTCTGCCTGTTGTGTCTCTGACTGAGTCATTCCTCAGAATGAGATGAGTGGCAGACAGAAAGGGAAAGGGAGAGAAAATCAGTCCTCTGATGTGAAATAAATCTCTTCAAGGCTCTTTGGGGTGAGAGATTCTTAATGTTGTCAGTCCTCTTTTCAAGACTTCGCACTCAACCAATCAAAGGGATGCTTTGGATTGTTCAACCCCCTATTGAAATAAACCAGAAGTTCAAAATAATATTGATGTTGGCGAGCCAGTAAACAGGCGATGACGTGCAGAAATGTGCACTTCAAGGACCCGTGGGTAATAGCATTGTATTAAGAGACTGAACTGAGCGGACAGTTTCAGCACAACATGATGCAAACTTTATGGGGATTCACTCAGGTGGATAG